>NC_080088.1:121404925-121712147 GCF_950005125.1 Chionomys nivalis | reverse complement strand
GTGGTTTACCTGGACAGACGGACTTCAAACTGAGACCTAAGGAATCCAAAGACGCCAGCCATACAGAGATCCGTACGTGTATCGAAAAATTAACAAGGGTAGAGTGGGGCCCCGAAACTCCCATTGGTAAGTGAGCAAGTCATACTCATGAGCCTTGCCTTCAGCGTCCCCACAGGAACTGCTTAACTCTTGGAGGACATCACCTGAAGTTGTGTCTCTGCGGGACACAGAGGCTGGAGCCAAGGCCAGACAATCATGTGTCCAGAGTGAGCCTCCCTAGGGAGTGAAAGCGTGACCGAGCCAGCAACTGGTGCGTGGGCTTCTGAGCCCACAGTAGCTCTCACCCCCCACTAACCTTGGTCACAAGTGGGGTTCTGCAGCCCACAGCCACAAGCAGAGGTGGTAGCACCAAGAGGCCGCTCTGCAAACAAGTCATGGGGACCCAGAAGTCAATCAGAATTTCCAGAAACCCCTGGGAAGGAAGCTCTGGGGTGTGGGTGTCTCCTGCTCTGTGAGGAGCCTCAGAGCCAAGTCCTCCCTTAGGCACCATGGACACTGGGGATGGTCCTCTAGGGGACATTGGGTCCTGTTGAGCTCCACCCATATAAGGCTGTTATACTCCCAGTGTGACAACCAGAAACTTACAGGATGGCCAAACATCCCCTGGGAGGTGCTGCTGCCACAGCTTTCCTGTGTGGGCAGGGGTACCAGGGATGGTGCTTCCACTGCATGGGCGGCTGGTCCCCAACACACTAGCAGTTTTTTCTGACCATAGAAATCTTAAGAAAATGGATTCAGATTTCACTTAACATAGATATCATGGACATTTCCCCCATTGTCTTTTTGAGTTGTGTGCATGCGTGTGTACGTGTGTGTATGGGCACACGCATGCTATGGCATATATGTGAAGTTCGGAGAACAGCTCTGTGGAGTCACTCTTGCCTTGCACCCTCATGTGAGCTTCTGGGGGATCAAACTCAAATTGTCAGGCTTGTGCGACAAGTGCCTTTGCCCAGGAATCAGCTCACTGGCCCCTCGTCAGTTGTTCACGTGTTATTCTGTGGCTCAGGCTGGTGTTGTGTTTGCTATACAGCCCAGGTTACCCTTAAACTCAGAGCAATCCTCCAGCCTCCTGAGTGCTGGAATGACAGACATGGGCCACCACAACCGGGTTCCATGTTGTTCTTCAGAACAGCACTTGCAGAGGCTTGAAGAATATTCTACTGGGAGAGCCTGAGCCGCCTCGCCTCACTTCCAGCGTCTAGGGCATTCAAATGTTTCCCGGGCACCTGCTCTGTGCCAGGGGCTTTGGCAGAAAAGTTGAGTCTCTCTTCCTGCCCACAAACATGCCCCACGCCCCATCTATGCCTGGGGACTGTAGATGGTCATTTTCTTAGTTGGTCACTTTTGCTCTTTACTTTTTGGGGACCCACCACCCGGCTCTCAAATACACACACACACACACACACACACACACACACACACACACACACACGGAGTCTTATTCTTTCTTATGAATGTCTGGCCTTAGCTCGGCTTATTTCTAGCCAGCCTTTCTTAATTTAAATTATACCATCTACTTTTTGTTTGTTTTGGTTTTCGAGACAGGGTTTCTCTGTAGTTTTGGAGACTGTCCCGGAACTAGCTCTTGTAAACAAGGCTGTCCTCAAACTCACAGAGATCCGCCTGTCTCTGCCTCCTGAGTGCTAGAATTATAGGCATGCACCTTTTGTCTCTAGTCTATATATCTTTCTTTTTTCTTTTTTGGTTTTTCGAGACAGGGTTTCTCTGTGAAACAGTCCTGACTGTGCTGAAACTCACTGCTTTGTAGACCAGGCTGGCCTTGATTGAACTCAGAGACCCACTTGCCTCTGCCTCCTGAGTGCTGGTATTAAAGGTGTACATCACCACCACTGGGCCTTTCTTTACTTCTTACTCCATGGTTTGCTGTGTAGCTGGGTGGCTGGCCCCTGGAGTCCTCCTCCTTCTCCTTCTTTCTCTTTTGCTCCTTCTCTTCCCAGATTTCTCCTCCTGCCTGCCAGCCTACTCTGTCTCCTGCCTACCTATTAACCATTCAGCTCTTTATTAGACCAAGCAGGCATTTTAGACAGGCAAATAAACACAGCTTCACAGAGTTAAACAAATGCAGCATAAAAGAATGCAGCACACCTTTGCATCATTAAATATTCGACAACATAAACAAATGTAAAACATCTTTAATATTCTACACCAGAGGACTGCGTGTGACATGAACAGACTGTGGTCTTAAAAGCTCGAAAGAGTGGGGGCTGGAGAGATGACTGCGGTTAAGAGCACTGGCTGTTCTTCCAGAGGACCACGTTCAATTACCAGCACCCACATGGAAGTTAACAACTGTCTATAACTCTAGGGGATCTGACACCTTCTGGCTAATGCATATAAAATAATTTTTTTTTAAAAAAAAGAAAAGCTCAAAGGAAAAACCGGGCACATTGACACATGCCTTTAATCCCAGCACTGGGCAGGCAGAGGCAGGAAGACTCTGATTTTGAGGCTATGTAGTGAGTTTCAGGATAGCCAGAGCTCTGTAGAAGAGTTTATCTTCCTCTTACAATGCCACACCATTGAGGTTGCCATGGCACCCCACTCTCATGACTTCATTGAACTCCAATTACCTCTCAAAAGCCAAAAGCCCCACTTCTTAATTCTATAAACACATGGATCTCGGGGTCCTTTTCAACACCCTGAAGCCTCAGCAGCTCCTGCTTCGCTCCGCAGAGGCTCACACCTTACCCATCCCTCCAGGCAGAGACTCACACCTTACCATCTCTCTAGGCAGAGGTTCACACCTTACTACCCCTCCTGGCAGAGACTCACACCTTACCATCTCTCTAGGCAGAGGTTCACACCTTACTGCCCCTCCAGGTAGAGGTTCACACCTTACTACCCCTCCTGGCAGAGACTCACACCTTACCATCCCCCCAGGCAGAGACTCACACCTTACCATCCCTCCAGGCAGAGGTTCACACCTTACCACCCCTCCTGGCAGAGATTCACACCTTACCACCCCTCCTGGCCTTCCCTCTACACAGCTGCCTCCAGGTGGGAGCTCTCTGAGTCACTACCTGCCCTGCAAGCATCAGGCCCTCAGACCTGCTTCCAGCCCCAAAGAACTGCCCCTAACACAAACACTCCCCAACTCCCAGATGAGGAAATGCGGGGCTGAGAGCGTGGTGGCCTGCTCCAGGGCTTCTTCAATTTAGCCCAGAGAGGTGGACTAAGGTGGCCTCTCTGCTTCCCCCCCCCACTTCTCCCCCCACCCAGGCCACTTCCCCTCTGGCCAGATGGGCCCCACAGTCTTGACTTTTTTCCACCTTTGCTGCCAATTCAAAGTTCTCTGGGAGAGTAATCTTGCTGCTGAAGAGAAGTCAGGCCAGAACCTGACTTAGTGATTTAGAAATTTAGGGGGTTCCCAGTCATTGCTCAGAGAGCTAGTCTGTGGTCATGGTTGATCTCAGATCTTTAGGAGCTGGACAGAGTTTGATCCGGGCACCTACATCAAGCAGCTCACAATTCCCTACCACTCCAGCCCAGGGGATCAGACATGCTCTGGCCTCTGCAGACACCTGTACACACATAAACCCACATCCACATAAGATTTTAAATACTTTCAAAATAAAAAATCATGAGCTAATTAAACTCAGAAAAGGGTTTTTTTTAAGTTTATTTATTTATTTATTTATTTATTTATTTATTTATTTATTATGTATACAGTGTTCTGTCTGCGTGTATGCCTGCAGGGCAGAAGATGGCACCTGACCTCATTACAGATGGTTGTGAGCCACCATGTGGTTGCTGGGAATTGAACTCAGGATCTCTGGAAGAGCAGCCAGTGCTCTTAACCTCCAAGCCATCTCTCCAGCTCCCAGAAAAGGTTTTTTATACTTTATAAAATATTATGTGCTTTTTTAAGCCGGGCGGTGCATGCCTTTAATCCCAGCACTCGGGAGGCAGAGGCAGGTGGATCTCTGGGAGTTCGAGGCCAGCCTGGTCTACAAGAGCTAGTTCCAGGACAGGCACCAAAAGCTACGGAGAAACCCTGTCTCGAAAATCAAAAAAAAAAAAAATGCTTTTTAAAAAAAACTTTTGAACTTTTATTTTATTTATTTTTGTTTATTTTGTGTGTTTTTATTTCTTGAGACAGGATCTTGGCCGTCTTGGAATTCCCTAGTAGATCAGACTGGCCTTGAACTCAGAGTTTCACACATCTCTGCTTCCTGATGTGGGCGCTGAAGGTCTGTCCTGCCCACATCTGGTCAAAAACAAAAAACCAAAACAACACAAAAATTATGCTTTGAAAGGGGTGGGGTGGGGGAGAAAGAGAGAGAGACGGAGAGAGATTAAATCCAGAGAGATTAATTTCCAGCCTGGAAGTCTCAGTGAGGCAGTGTTCAGGCTTGGTTGGTTGACCAGTGGGCACTTTGACAGGGGATTGACTCTCAGGGAGAAGACTCCTCTGTGGGCATCATCACTCCTTGGGCGGGGGATTTTGAACTGCACAAGACTGGAGAAGTGAGCCGAGCAAGATCACATGAGTGTTCGCTCCCTCTCCCGGCTCTTGACTGGATGTGATGTGACCAGCAGTTCCGTGTCCCTGCCACTTGACTCCCCCACGGGGACAGGCACGTGAGATAGAATAATCTCCCCGGAAGGATCCACTCTGGGGTGGGGAATCTGCGAAGGTTGTTTGTGGGGAGGGCATCCTATGCCCAATGTCTCCTGAGCCTTGGGACCACCCAGGCTGCAAACACCCAGCCGGGTCTCAGGCTGATGTCTGCCCCCTTCCTAAACTGGAGAAAGGAGAACCTGTGAATCTTGGGGTGATCCACCTGAGGGTAAACAGGAAAACAGTGGTCTTTGGTTGACATGAGCAGACACAGAGGCGCCCACCCTGCAGGTGGAGGGTACTGCTGAACACCCAGGCTCATCTTCACGTCCAGCACCAGAGTAAGGATGGGGAGAGATGTCATTCCCTAGAAGAGTGGGGACAAGCACAGGAGGTTGGCACAGTGGCCAGATCCATCCAGAGCTCAGAAACAGCTCCAGTCAGAGAGCTGAGCCCGAGTGTGGGAGATTTTTCTGTTGTAGTACTTGTTGGGGCTTATCACCAATTATGGAAGCTTGGCCTTTAGCTCAGGCCTATTCCCAACTAGCTCTTATAACTTAAATTAACCTGTTTATACTAATCTATATTCTGCCATATGGCTTTTTACCTTCTGTTCATTCTGTTTTCCTGGGTCCCTCCCTGTCTTCCTGGCATCTCTCTCTGGCATAGATTCATCCCCCTGAGTTTCTCCTTCTCCAGGAAGTCCCACCTAACCTCTTCCTGTGTGGCTATTGGCCATTCAGTTCTTTATTAAGTCAATCAGAAGGCAATGACACATCCTAACAGTGTACAAAAAGATTATCCCATGAATTTTTGTCTCTACAGCCCCCCTCACCATAGAGCATGTGGGTTTCAGGGATCTAAACTCAGATCCTTGAGCGGGATTGATAAATACTTTACTTACAGAAACTTCTGAACTTTAAAAATCGTTTTAGATTTTTTAGATTACACATGCAGATGGATATGTTTCTGTATAGGCATATGTGTATGCGTGCAGTGCTCAGGAAGACCAGAAGAGGGTGTTGGATCCCATGGAGCTGGAATTGCAAGTGGTTGTGAGCTCCCAAGTATCGGGAAAGGAACGCAGGCTCTCTGGAAGAGCAGCTGGTGCTCTTAACCACCAAGCTGTCTCTACGGCCCCTTCCTGGACATTATGTCCTTCAAATACACACTCTACACACAGCCTCTGTGCCTGGCTCCTGCCATTCAGTGAGTAGGCATGCTGGTATCTGCTCTTGTTTATGCTGAGTGCTATTCCACCGCATGGACATACCCTTCACCGGCTGAACCTGGCTGTCGGACCAAGGCAACTACCAACCTGTGAATGGCTTCAGACTGGCATGTGTTTGCATCCTTGTGCACAGCGACTGTGTTGAAATATATGGGAATCTGGCCGGGCGATGGTGGTGCACGCCTTTAATCCCAGCACTCGGGAGGCAGAGGCAGGCGGATCTCTGTGAGTTCGAGACCAGCCTGGTCTACAGAGCTAGTTCCAGGACAGGCTCCAAAGCCACAGAGAAACCCTGTCTCAAAATATATATATATATATATATATATATATATATATATATATATATATATGAATCTGTTCAACTGGTCTCCAAAGCAGATGCAGCATCTGGGACCCCATCAACCATGGCAAGTGCCCCAACCCCTCCCCATCCTCATCAGCAGTTGGGTGCTGCCATGAATAACCACTCCACCAGCCACGCTACACCCCAGCCTCTCCCCAACCGGCTGCATGTTGCTGTCCTTTTCACTTTCAGCCCTGCTGTGCTGTGACCCTCATGGGGTTTCCCTAAGCTTTCCCCTGATGGCTGATGATGTCAAACAGCGTTTGCCTTGGGAAGCACCTGAAGTGCCTTCACACCCCACAAGGCTAAAAACCCCACTAGGGACCCCTCCCTTCCTCATCCCAGCCCTTTACCCACAGCCCCTCTTCAGGATGGCTGCCCATGTCGGAACCCTGAGGTCTTAGCTCGTTTTTCCTTCTGTTGCCGCTAACTCCAGCATCCCTGGGTGTGTCTCAACCACTCCTTCACCCACGTCCTCAATCACCCCTACCCCTGCAGCAGCTCTTCCTCTTCTAGATGCCCCCTTTGTCTGGTTCTCTTCCCTCATACACACACCCGTGCCCACACTCGCACACTCTGGCACCCTGTGACCTGTGCGCGTGGCAGACAGGAAAAGCCTGAGCTCTTGCAGCTCTTGCCTAGATCTGCTGTCAAGAGAAACACCCATGTGATGGGTGGGAGCGGGCAGCACCTGACACAGGGAGGAGGCGGGGACTGGGCATAAACTTAGCCTACCAACTACCTGCCCACTACCTCCTGCCTGACCCGCATCTCCTCCCTGCCTGACCCTTCCCTGCCTCTCCTGGCTCTTTGACAAAATGCAACCTGTTTGCTCTCGGTTTCTAAGCTGCAGTCCCGCCCCTCCTCCCCCCTTCCCTGCAGCAGCACCGTGATTTCTGCACCCCTATTATGCAGTCCCCTTAGGACCTAAATGAGGCAATAGAGACACAGGTTAGGCGGGCAGGGCCTCCCGCCTTGGTGCTGGGCCTCCCTCTGCATCATCCTGGTATCTACAGAGAGGGGCTAGTTCTGCTGTCACCTTCCCTCTGCTCCAAGGAGCAAGAGGGTGACAAGGGGGACTTCCAGATGACAGGAAGGTCAGCAGAGTGAGACTTTGGGGCACAGGATTCCCCCAGAACCCCACTGTGGTCTGGAGAATAGAGAGATGTCATGCTAAGAGCGTGGCTGCAGAGCCTGGGTTCCAGCCCCACATCCTCTGTGTGACGGGAGCTGGAAGTTCATGTCTCTGAGCCTCCATTTCCTCCTCTATGAAATGGCAAGGCTGTTTGAGGGGTTCAGGAGATCCTGCAGATGTGTGTGGGTTCACCAGTGGATGCCTTGGCCCAGTCAGGTTCTGTATAGTCAGGGGCATACAGAGATAGGGCGGGGCGGTGTGTGCAAGGGACGCCGGGAATTTGCCCGAGGGCCAGGTATCAAGTTTTGAGAATCAGCTGTTCAGCAACTATACCAGAGCATCCACACTCAAAACCCCAGGCTGCGCAGCCCCTCATCGCACCATCACCCTCCAGAAGCAGGTGGCCAGCGCCCCCTGGTGGCTGCTCCTCCCATCCAGGGTGAACCCCATTCCAAGCAAGAAAACGACAGCTGCGTTTTCACGCATCCTCAGGAAGGCCCCAGGGAACTGTAGCTCAAGTCCTGTCATCGCTGGATCTGCAAATCCTCCTTCCTGCTCTTTTTGACCCAGGGGAGATGAACCCCAACCGGCCCAGCCCACCAGCTGACCTCCTCTAACAGCCCAGAGGGAAACACCTCCAGATACTGGGCCATCTCTCCAGGGTCCCTACTCTGTCCCCAAGGAGCCCATCCCCTGCCATGTTCCTTCCTGCTTTCCCTATGGCTCTCCTAATGGCTTTCCTATTCCTCTCTCCCAAGATGCAGCCTCCTCTTGCATTGCAGGTCATGTCCTGAGCAGGTGGGTCTCTTAGTCCCAGACAGTGTTTTCCCTCCTCCCTGGTGCTGTGTTCCCAACAGCTGTCTCTTGTCTATGGAAATGAATGGAAGAAAGGCCGTGGGGGTGGGTCAAGAGTGAGAGCTCGGGGGTCCATGTGGGGTTGGGGTGAGGCAGGACATGTTCACCGCTCATGTGACCCACGTACGGGCAGCCCTCCTGACTTGCTAGAGTTGGGGGGTTTCAGAACATAGGCTCTAGTGCCAAGATCAGAAAGTCAGCAAATTTGTGACCCTGTGTCACCCTGCTCTGCAATTAGGGCTCAAACTTACAGAACCCAAGTTGGTTTGCTGCCTCTTTGTAAAGGTGTGTGTGTGTGTGTGTAGGTATATGTGTAGGTGTATATGTGTGTGTAGGCATGTGTGTAGGTGTATATGTGTATAGGTGTGTGTATGTGTGAGTGTGTAGGTATGTGTGAAGGTGTGTGTATGTGTGAGTATGTAGGTTTGTAGATGTGTGTGGGAGTGTGTAGGTGTGTGTAGGTATGTATATGTGTGAGTATGTAGGTGTGTGAGTGTGTAGGTATGTGTAGGTGTATATGTGTGTGTATGTATGAGTGTGTAGGTGTATATGTGTGTAATATATGTGTGTAGGTGTGTAGGTGAGTGTGTATGTGTGTAGGTGTGTGTGAGTGTGTAGGTGTGTGTAGTATATGAGTGTATGTGTGAGTGTGTAGGTGTGTGTAGGTGTGTGCATAGGTATATGTGTGTAGGTGTGTACAGGTGTGAGTGTGTAGATGTGTGTGTAGGTATATGTGTGTAGGTGTGTGTGAGTGTGTAGTTGTGTGTAGGTGTGTGTGTGAGTGTGTAAGTGTGTGTATGTGTGCACACATATGCGCGTGCACATGGAGGCCAGAGGACAGTCTCAGCCGTTGTTCTTCTGGAGCTATTTATCTTCCTTTTGAGACAGTCTCTTATTGGCCTGGAGTTTTCAAGGGGGACAGACTAGCTGATCAGAGAACAACCCGTTTCTGCTGCCCCAAGCCTGGGGTTCAGAGTGTGAATCACCAAGCCTGGTTTGTGTGTGTGTGTGGTAGGGGGTTCTGGGGATTAAATTCAGGTCCTCACGTTGGTAAGACACGTGGTTTCCCTACTGAGCCAACTCCCTATAACAGAACACAGTGACATCATCAGCGCCACACATGACACCATCATCATCACACACAACATCATCATCACCACACACGACACCATCATCATCACACACGACATCATCATCACATCATCACCATCATCATCACGCACGACACCATCATCATCACACACGACATCATCACCACACATGACACTATCATACCACACACGACACCATCATCACCACACATGACACCATCATCATCACACACGACATCATCACCACACATGACATCATCACCACACACGACACCATCATCACCATCATCACCATCATCACCACACACGACACCATCATCACCACACACGACACCATCATCACCACACACGACACCATCATCACCACACATGACACCATCATCATCACCACACACGACACCATCATCATCACACACGACACCATCATCACCACACACGACACCATCATCATCACACATGACATCATCATCACACACGACACCATCATCACCACACACGACACCATCATCATCACACATGACATCATCATCACACACGACACCATCATCACCACACATGACACCATCATCATCACCACACACGACACCATCATCACCACACACGACACCATCATCACCATCATCACCACACACGACACCATCATCACCACACACGACACCATCATCACCACACACGACACCATCATCATCACACACGACACCATCATCACCATCATCACCACACACGACACCATCATCACCACACATGACATCATCATCACCACACACGACACCATCATCACCACACACTGTGGTTTAGAGAACCAATGTAGGGAGCTGCAATAGAGATAGTGTGGTACCCACAGCAGAAATATTCACCATCTTAAACCCAAACTCTCGGCAACAGCCCGTGAAGATTCGTGGGAGGTAAAGGACAGCCTGGAAAGTGTCTTGGATGGCGGGGGCTATGCCAGTGCGTGAGGATCCGCTAGAAGACCTTAGTGAGGATGGGCACCCTGTGGAGGGAGAGGTTTCTGGGCAGGATCATGTGGGCAAGAGGGATCCACTTTCCTTGGTCAAACTTGGTAAGGGTGTATTCAATGAAGCTCTCTGGTTGGTTTATTTGCTCAGTTTTGTTTGTTTATTGTGTGTGGAGGTCCGAGGACAATTTCTAGGGAGCAGTTTTCTCCTTCTACCATGTAGGCCCCAGTCAAGCTTACCACACCAGCCAGAGACAGGGTCTCACGGACCCCAGGCTGCTCTCAAGCTTGCTGCTGCATCGTCAAGATGCCCTTGACCTCCGGCCCTTGACCTCCAGCCCCTCAGCTCTCTAGTGCTGGGAGCATAGGCGTGTGCAATTACATTGTGCTTTCCCCTGCAGTCACCCAAGGAGGCACTGAAAATCTCTATTGTCTGAGAGGAAGATGGAGATTGGCCTACGAGCCCTTCAGGAACCCAACCTGGAGGTGGCAGCCTGGGCCCACAAAGGACTCAGCCGCCATTTGTCATACACGTTTATTGAGTGCCTGTGCTGTGCCACCGTGGAAGGCCACTGTCACCAGACAGAAGCTCAGGGGTTCACAAGACCCAAGCCTGGTCCTGGGATCCTCAGATAGGTGCCTGGGAAAGCCGAGAGCTGCCCCTCTCTGTGGGTAGAGAAACAGGCATGGCCAGAGGGCGGTCTTCCCAGAGATCCTTTCTGGGAACCATGAAACTGAGAGGAAGGTTTGGGAGTGGAGTAAGGGAATTCATTCTTTCTTGGGGATGTGCAGCCAGGACTTCAGTGACCTGCAGGAAGCTGCACAGCACTGGGAGGCATTGTGGCTGGGGCGACAGAAAAAGCAGCAGACAGGTCGGAGAGAGGCGTCCAGGAGCAGCAGCTGCTACCATGGTCCTCGGCTTAGAGGCCGCGGGTTCCATGAATGAAGCAGAAGATGCAGGACTTTGGAGGCTCTGGGCCCTGACTGGGGTGGGTCCAGGCCCCTTCTCTAAAGATCCCTACGGATAAAGTCCACCCAGGAAGTCCAGCTCTGTGGCCTTGGTGAACAGCGGGTGGAGGTACAGCTAGGGCCTTGCTCAGGTTGCCAGGGGGGCTAAGGGAGGAAGCTGCGCAGGGTGAGGTCATCCCCGTCTCGGTCCTCACTGGGCTCGGTCTTCGGGTCCTGGACCTTGGGCAAGTCCCCATTGGCTGTGACAGGGGCCCCTTCACCCCCCTCAGGCAGTAAGGATGAGATACAGATCATCTCAGTGGGGGAGTAGTTCCGCACCGGGTACATGTGGTTCTTACGGGAAAGGCGGACTGCCAGCACCACCGTGCACACCAGGAAGATGGTGGCCAGAGAGGCTAAGATGAGGATGACCAGCAGGCATTGCTTCACGGGGATGAGGTCCGAGATCCCTGGGGTCGTTGTGGCCAGAGAGCTCCTAGGAGTCACAAACAGCCCATTCTTCAAGCCATTGTCATTCAAGTGGCCAGTTGCCACGTCATTGTCCTTATGAGTCACAGATAACCCAAGGAAGATGGTAGAGTCAGTGGACATGGTTTCCGCAGCAGTGGACTCCGTGGGCATGGTCTCTGTGGCAGTGGGTTCTGTAGAAGGTGCTTCTGTGGCTGTGGCCTCTGTGAACAGACTTTTTACAACCTGACTCCTGGGAAGCTGCGAGGTCTCTGCCTCCATGGGTGCTGGCTGCGAGGTCTCTGCCTCCGTGGGTGCTGGCTGCGAGGTCTCTGCCTCCGTGGGTGCTGGCTGTGAGGTCTCTGCCTCCGTGGGTGCTGGCTGTGAGGTCTCTGCCTCCGTGGGTGCTGGCTGTGAGGTCTCTGCTTCTGTGGGTGCTGGCTGTGAGGTCTCTGCTTCTGTGGGTGCTGGATGTGAGGTCCCTGCCTCTGTGACTGCTGGTTGGATGGTCATCTCCACTGTGGTTGGCTTCCACTCTGTGACTGACTCTGTACTCACTATTTCAACAGCCAGTCCTCCTGCGTCTGGACCAGCAGGGCGGGTGGCGGTAACCTCGGCAGTGGTTGACTCAGAGGTTCCGGCCCCCACAGAAACTCTCTGCTCCAGCATGATCATCACAGTTGGAGACTCAGGGTTTGCAGCCACCGCACTGGTGACATTGATCAGCATTTCTGGGGGTTCTGTGCCTTCCGGGAAATAATCATAATCCTCCAAATCATCATCTCCAGCTGCTTGTCTCCGTTCCCGAAGAGGCGCAGGGCCTGAGGCTACCTTGGTTCCATGCTCCTGGATGTCCCATGTCTGGAGGCTGTCACTAAGGCCCAAGAGGCTCAGCAACAGCAGGAAGTGTGGAAGCATGGTACCTGGGGAGACAAGGGCAGAGAGGCGGGGATGGCATCACCCTGTGCCTGCTGAAGACCTCACAGGCAAAGCTGGTCTGGTCTGGGGCGGGCACTGTGGCATCAGGCATCTCTTGAGGTGGGACCTGGCTGCATTGAGAAGCATTGTGCTCATCCACACAAGCAATGCCATCCAACCATCAGAGACGGTTCACTAACCTCTCTGGCATTTTTGGTTAAATTTTGTTTTCTTTCTATCCCACCCCCATTTGCCCTTTTACTTTATTTATTCTATTTTATTTTTGAGACAAGAGTCTCCTCCTGCCTCAACCTCCTGAGCGCTGAGATTATAGCTATGAGCTATACAATGCTCAGTGGTTAATATATAGATTAATTATATTAATTTATATATATAACATATTATATATAATCTATGTATTTTCATTTTGTTTGTATGAAGGTTTTGCCTTCTTGCATGTCTATGCACCCACCACATGTGTGCAGTGCCTGAGGAGGCCACGGGATCCTCTGGAACTGGAGATATAGCTATAGGCTGCCACATGGGAGCTGGGAATCAAACCCTGGTCCTCTGGGTGAGCAGTCAGAGCTCTTAGCCACTGAGCCGTCTCTCCAGCCCTAAAGTGTTTTATTTCTACTAGGCTCAAAACTGTAATCCCAGTATTGAGAGACTGGGGCTGGGGACTGCAAATCTGAAGTAGGTCTATCTATGTAGTGAGATCAAGGCCAGCCTGCATGGCTTAATGAGATTCTGCTTAAAAACAAAAACAAAATTAAGAAGAAGCTCAAAGGGTCTGGGCATGGTGGCACGTGTCTGTAACCACAACACCCAGGAGGCAGATCCTGTTTTAAACAAGAAAAAAAAAAAAAAAGAGGAAGGTGAGGGGCTGTGAAAGCCAAGTCAGCATTGGGAACCTGCTGAGAGCATGTGTGAGTCTCCAGATTCAGTCCCGAAACCTGAAAATAGGAAATAAAAAATGAGCAGGGCACGGTGGCGCACCTTTTGTCCCAGCACTCTGGAGGCAGAGGTAGGTGGATCACTGTGAGTTCAAGACCAACATGACCTATATAGCAAATTCCAAGCCTGACTCTGCCTGAGAGCGTGTGTGTGTGTGTGTGTGTGTGTCTGTATTTGTGTGCACGCACAAGCTATGTGTGCAGGTGGGGGTCAGAAGACAACCCTCAGGAGTCTGTTCTCTCCTCATGGGTCCAGGGATGCAAACAGCTGCCAGTCTTGCCAGCAGATGCCTTGACCAGCTGACCTCTCACCTGCACACTGTTTCTATTTTAGATAATAACAACTTCAAAAGAAAAAGTTACAAACGGACCACTGGGCGTGGCACTCACGATACAGCGGCTGAGTGGAAGAGCCCACCCTGGTCTGAGGACAGCAGCTTGCTGGTCCCTAATGCTTCTCCTTCGCCCCTGCCCCCGCCCCATCTATCTGTCTCCTCCCTGCCCACACACAATTTTTTGCCTGTTCTCAGGTCTTTGTCTCTTTTACTAAAAAAGTGATCTATTTGAACTGAAAAAGGACATCAATAGACATGCCACAGTGGAGGGGGAGGACCTCAGCCCCCAGGCAAAACTACAGTCAACTAAGGAACAGGAATGAGAGAGATAGTGTTCCCCAGGAAAGAGCACCCTGACCGGTTATGCACCCCCCAGCAGTCATTTCTGAAAAGACACATTAAGCAACCTTATCCAGAAACAACAATTAATGAAAAAAGAGGCCATGAGTTTGAAAAAGAACAAGGAGTGAGTTCGAGACCAGCCTGGTCTACAGAGTTAGTTCCAGGACAGGCTCCAAAACCACAGAGAAACCCTGTCTCGAAAAACCAAAAAAAAAAAAAAAAAAAAAAAAACGAACAAGGAGAGGTACATGGGGGGATTTGGCTTGAGAAAAGCAACAGAGGAAATGATGTAATTACAGTCTCAAAAAAAAAAAAAACAGCTGGGCGGTGGTGGCGCACGCCTTTAATCCCAGCACTCAGGAGGCAGAGGCAGGCGGATCTCTGTGAGTTCGAGACCAGCCTGGTCTACAGAGCTAGTTCCAGGACAGGCTCCAAAACCACAGAGAAACCCTGTCTCGAAAAACCAAAAACAACAACAACAACAACAACAACAAAACAAACCCTGCTGGGCAGTGGTGGCATATACTTTTAATCCCAGCACTTGGGAGGCAAAGGCAGGTGGATCTCTGTGAGTCTGAGTCCAGCCTGGTCTACAGAGGGAGTTTCAGGATAACCAGGGCTGTTACACAGAGAAACCCTGTCCTAAAAACCAAAAGAAGACAAAAAGAAAATTAAAAACAAAACAAAACCTTAGAAAAGGCTTTTAAAAAACCTTGGCATTTTAAATTATTCATATGATGTATCTGTGTGGGGATCTGTGCACCCGAGTGCAGGTCCTGCAGGGACTAGAGGCCTCCGGTCCTCTGGAGCCGAAGTTACAAGTGGTTGTGAGGTGCCAGACATGGGTGCTGGGAACCGAACACAGGTCCTCTGGAAAAGCAGCAAGTGCTCTTAACCACTGAGCCATCTCTCCCCTTGGTTGGTCTCTCTCAGCATCGCCCTTTGTGTCCTTGCTTAGACAACAGGGATGACAAGACCTGCCTCAAAGGCACTGTGAAGGTCCTTTAGAAAGGGACAGCAGACAATGGTGTCAGATAGGAGGCGGTTCAAACACTGCCTCTTAGAATCTGTGACTTTGAGACAGACGCTTGTCTTTCTGAGCAGGGTTCCTCGCCTCGGTGCCACTTTCCTGTGGGGAGAGCAATGCAGGAAGAAGCCCCGGTGCTGAGGTACGTGTCATCACCATGACACAGACACCAACACCGCCCAACACCCACTACCTCCCCTTGGTTCCTGGAAGGCAGAGACTCAACCACTTCCTGAAACGGTGGGGGTGGGAGGTTAGCCCTTCAGTTCCTGGGGGCAAGGCAGCTTGTGGGGGACCAGAGGGACTGAAAGTCAGGGGTCCTATCTGCAGGTAAGGGCCAACCAGAAAGGAGCCAGGCTACTTTCTACCCACAATCCCAGGCACACAGAGGCGACCTGGGGTGAAGGCAGAGCTGGCCCACATTCCCCCTTCAGCAGCTATATGCCTCTGACAGACACTCAGCTGCCACTGCATGTAAAACTGGTGACATTGCTTCAAAGATGTCCAATGGAAGGCCCCAGATGCTGGTTTCTGAAAGGAAGAAATAGGGGAAACCTTCTGTGGGGACACAGAGGCTCTGGCTCAAGAGGGCCATGGAGATGAGAAGGCTGCGGCTGTGAGAGTCCTTCCCTGCTGTGGGCAGGTGCTGGGCGGGAGTGAGCAGGTGGAAGCTCTGGGCATCCCAGCTGTTCCGAAGGATCTCTGGAGCCCAGGAGTCTAACACCAGTCTGGGCAACACAGCAAGACTGTCTCATATAAAGAAGTAAATACATAAATTAATATAATTTCTTTTTAAAATATGGCCAGGCCTGCTGATGTGTAGCTGTAACCCCAACATTTGGTTGGTAGAGGCAGAAGAACACAAGCTCAGATGTAAAGGTAAAGAAACGAGAGCTGGGGCCGTACCTCCTGGTTGAGGGTACACCTCAGTGGCAGAACATTTGCTCAGCACAGAAAAAGACGAGGCTCCTGCGAGAGCCCGAAGCTCCGTCCCTGGGCCTGTCCAGAGTGACCAGTTTTACCCACAAGTCAGACATCACAGAAGTCCCTCAGTCTCTACTAAGCAGGGCCACTGGCCACTCCAGGCCAGTCCCTGCCATCTGTGTACCTTTACAGGCCTGGTCCTGGAACACCATGACCTGGGACATCTGCCCTCTGCAAGGATAGAATCCCACAGCTCCGATGGAAGCCATGTCCGAAACAGGTGGGCTGGAGCCCAGCACCAGCTGCATCACTGGTGATGTCTCCTGGGGTCCAGGCGTGTTCTACAGGGAAAGCGACGTTCATCAACCCTATCACGCTGCCGCTGCGGTGGGCTCTTCCCCCATCTTCTTCCAGGGAAGCCCAGCTCCCAGGACCCCCATGACACAGATGAGGGACAGCAAGAATGGGACTAGGCTGAACTTTAAGGTGAAGTCACATCCAATTTGTCTCGATACATGCCTGCCTATTTCCTGTCCTTCACCCCCAAACCAGTAGCTACCTCCCTAGGCCCTGGGTTTATGAAGGGCGGGCTTTGAGGGGCCCCGGTCCTCTGAGAAGCTTGGACCCTCCCCTTTTGAGTCCTTGGACATCATCTTAGAGCTTCAGACTCCAAGAAAGGCAAAGCCTACAGCAATAATCAGGGGAGAGTGAGACACAGGTACCCCAGGTCCCAAGAGGGGTTTATAGGAGAGTCAGATAATAGTCCATCATAGGGCTGTCCCAGGCAAAGCTGTGTGACCTTGGGCAACTCAATTCACCTCTCTGAGCCATGGATATTCGATCCGCAACATAACATAGGTGCGCCTCAGTTTACCATGGGGTTTAGTGCCTATAAATCCATGGTAGCGTGAACATGTGAGCACGCTTGACCTGAAAAACATTGCGGAGTAGCCAGGCCCAGGGGAAACGTGTTGGGAAGGCTGACCTTAGCCTGCAGTTGGCAACACTGTTGCTAGCTCCAGCCTGCAGTGTTTAAGAATCAATAGCCCAGGGTAGATAAGATTCAAAACTTAAACTGTGGGTCCTGTCCTCCACAATGGAGAACTTCTTTTTTTGTTTTTGTTTTTGTTTTGTTTTCTTCTTTTGTTTTTCGAGACAGGGTTTCTCTGTAGCTTTGGAGCCTGTCCTGGAACTAGCTCTTGTAGACCAGGCTGCCCTCAAACTCACAGAGATCCGCCTGCCTCCGCCTCCCTAGTGCCAGGATTAAAGGTGTGGCCCAGAAGGGTGACCTTTCACACCACAATGAGGGCAAAGCCTCACAAATCAGGTCAAGGGTGAGGACAGTTGTGTGAAGAGGCAAGAGATTCCATGGCTCATGGGGCTGCTGAGGATGGGTGAGGGAAGGTCCCTGTGGGATGTTTGGTATCCAGTAAATGCTCAGTAAAAACCAGCTTAGTTAGCATCATCATTATCATTATTTTCAAGCAGGGTCTCACCATGTGTCCCTGGCTAGTCTGGAAGCTCACTGTGTAGACCAGGCTGGTCTTAAACTCACAGAGATCCAAGCACCTCTTCCTCCTAAGTGGTGGGACTGAAACCACGCATTGTCATAATTTTGAATTTTGCATTTAGGGCAAGGGGCTCCCTGTTAACCATTGCTGGGTCCTGGGAAATCCCCAGCCGGGGAGCAGGCTGGAACTGGCCTTTGCTTCCTTAGAGAACCGAGAAGCCCAGCAGTCGGTCACTATAGCAGGACCTAGATGCGGCCTTCATCACATCGACCTCAGGCTCGTGAGTGTGACCTGCATGAGTGCTGGGCCCTGCTCTAGGACTCGCCTGGCCCCATTAAAGGATGGGAGCCATTGTTCCGAGGGCTCCCGGGCATCTAGAGTCACCCTGGCCAGGAGCAGGGCCTGGAAGCTAGGCAGTCCCTCTGCAGAGCGAGTCCCACACCATCTGTGCTTGGAGCCACCCAGATCATCTCAGGTTTGGTTCAGCATCTTCCATTCTGTATACCTTCCTGAAGTCTGTCTCCTAAAACTCCACTCAAGTTAACCCATGAACTCCAGAAGCTCAACACTGCAGCCACGTGGAGACAGTGACACATGCCCAGGGTCCAGCAACAGCGGGCACAGCTGGGGTCTCTCTTGGCTCATGGGCACCATGATAATCTGCCCTGTGCCACCTCACCAGCCCACAAGCTTATGGAGGGCAGAGACTCTGTGGGTCTCAGAACCAACAGGCCTGTCATCCCCAAACAGGGCCATTCCAGACCCCAGAACTGCAGACATGCAGTCTCAGTCTCTTCACAGTGTATTTGTAAACTGGCACAGCCCACCTATCAAGGGCTCTTTTTTCTTTTATTTTTTTTTAAATTTTCAAAACAAGGTTTCTCTGTAGCTCTGGAGCCTGTCCTGGAACTAGCTCTTGTAGACCAGGCTGGCCTCAAACTCACAGAGATCCGCCTGCCTCTGCCTCCTGAGAACTGGGACTAAAGGTGTGTGTCACCACTACCTCGCTTGGACTCGTCCCCCCCGCTTTTTTTTTTTCTAATTCCCATTCCCACCCTATAAACTTTTTGTTTGTTCTGAAGCAGTCTCAATGTAGCCTAGGCTGGTCTACAACTGGCTCTGTAGCCAAAAATGACCTTGAATTACTGAGTCTCCTGCCTCTGCCTCCTGAGTACTGAGATTATAGCTGTGTGCCTTGACACTCAGCTCCTATCATTCATTCATTCATTCATTCATTCATTCATTCTGAGACCATGTGGCCCAGGCTGGCTTCAAACTCATAGAGGTCTGCCTGCCTCTGCTTCCAGAAAATGCTGAAATTAAGGGCGTGCGCCTTCACTCCTGGCTCCTGTGACTCTTTACTAGTAAACATCCTCTGGGCCCTCGCAAGGCCACAAGCATAACGTCAGATAACACGGGGGCTCCTTAACCCCAGGAACTAAGCACGGCTTGTTGGAACCCCAGGGCACTGGCCAGCTACAGATTAGCCATGAGATTTAGCGCAAATCCAAAGAGAGCTTCCCCTGGCTTTCTCAAGTGGCACAAACAGCACATGTCCTAGTCGGCCAGTCTGTCTGTCCAGTGCATCACTTCCTGCAGCAAAGGGGGTTGACAGACCTGGCCACCACAGGTCCAGGGTCCTGCAGCCACAGGCCTTCTTGACCATGACATCACATGCGCTGTCATCTCTCCCTCAGAGCCTGCGGCTGTCATCTCTCCCTCAGAGCCTGCGGCTGTCATCTCTCCCTCAGAGCCTGGCCTCCCTACCTATAAGCAGCGGCACCATCCATCGGAACACTCAGGTGACCCCAAAGCACCAAAGCCCCTCCGGTGACCCAACAGGGATCCAATCCAGATTTTCTGGAGAGCTTGTCAGGGTGATCCAGTCCCTTTCGTTCCTCAGTTTCAGCTCTCTGGCTGCTGGCCAATCTGGTGAGGAAGGAACATCCTCACAGGGTGTGGTACCACCAGAGGCACCCAGAAGAGCTACCTCCCTCACCCTTGGCCACCGAGAGGTCAGACCCTTGTACATAGAAGCTAGTTCCAGGAAAAGAAGGTAAAAATGAGGCCAGCAAAAAACCACGTTGTCAGACAAAGGGACCAATTTCTATCTAGAGGTGAAGGGCTGAGGATGCTCAGTGGTAAAGCACTGGCCAAGCTTGACAAAGGGCCTGGGCTCAAACTCAACATCATTCAGCAAAACACAACACAGATCTGTAGGTGTGGGGGCTGGGCTCTGCTTGGGTCTTCAGCCCCTGCCAGTCTCCAGTGGGCAATATACTTGCCTAGCTTGCCTGAAGCTCTGGTTTTGATTCCAGTATCAAGGAACCAGGTGTGGTAGAGGTACATGCCTGTAATCACAGCACTTGAAACTGGAGGCACAGAATTTAAGATACTCCGTGGCTATGTAGGAGATTTGAGGCCAGCCTGGTCTAGACGAGATTATCTCAAAACACTGAGCCTGGAGAGATGGCTCAGCAGGATTAGAGCACTGGCTGCTTTTCCAGAGAACCCGGTTTGATCTCCAGCATCCACACAGAGGCTCACAGCCATGTTTAACTCAGCTTCCAAGGGATCCA
Source organism: Chionomys nivalis (assembly GCF_950005125.1). Lineage (NCBI taxonomy): Eukaryota > Metazoa > Chordata > Mammalia > Rodentia > Cricetidae > Chionomys > Chionomys nivalis. The sequence continues at coordinate 121,691,881 of NC_080088.1, read as the reverse complement.
ACATTGTCTTCTGGCCTATGAAGGCACCGTACACATATGATGTGCTGACATACATGCAATCAAAACAACCATATAAATAACAAGTTCTGTTTTCTCAATCTAATTTAATTTTTTAAAAAGACAAAAAAGATCTGGGTGGGTTAGATGACTCCGAGGGCAAAAGGGCCTGCTAGGGTCGTCCACTGACCTGGGTCCATTTCCCAGAACCCACAAGGCAAGGAGAGAACCGACTCCCTCAAGCTATCGTCTGACCTTCACACATGCCGATGACACTCCTGGGTCGTTGGTGCACACAAGTTCATAGGCACACCCCCCCACACAAAGTAATATACAAATAAAAATTTAAAATAATCAAAGAAGGCTGGTATGGCAGTGCATGCCCACAACCCCAGCACTAGGCCAAGGCCAGAGGATAGCCTGGGCTACACAGAGTTCCAGGTCAGCTTAATGAACAAACGGAAACCACATCTAATTTGAAAGAGAGAGGAGAGAGAATTCCAAAGAATATTTTCATGCTTTAACAACCTCAAGACAAACCGCACTCGGTCCTTTCTGGACTCCTCTAGGGTCAGTCTCAGCACTGGCCTTAAGTTTCCCACTCACAAAAAGAGGGGTAGGATCGTTTCTAGGGAGAGGGCCCAGACTTCTCTGAATCTCCTTTCAGTGACTACAAGGCAGCAGCCATAGTACCCAGACAGCGGTTAGATAGTATCAGGGGAGACCCACAGCTAAGGCTGGAGAAGATCCATCTCTATCGAGACCACGGTCGAGAGCCTCAGTGCCACTCGGAAGGGCCCCTGGTCCTACCCTGTGTGCTAGCAATGGAAAGACAAGCTTCTTATCCCTTGGGCCACCAGCCACTCCCCAGTTTTGCAAATCAGTACTTACCTGCTCAGCAAAGCATGGGGCAGCTGCCTCGGGGCCCAGAAGCAACCCTGCCTCAATGACAAGGCCCCAGCCCACACTGGCAGACACTTGCAGCCCCAATCGGACAACCCCCAACGGCAGGGTGTGGAAGAAGGAAGTGAGAATGTGGTTACTCAGGCTGGTCACGTGACACCCCACACCCCCTTGTTTGTGACAGTTTTGGTGACAAATCTGATTCAAGTTGGGTGGGCAGTGTGACAGAGACGTGCTTGGCCTGATAGCACTCTTGGAAATACAAGGAAGGTATGGGACCTTACAGGTGAGAGGACCTCTGGGTGAGACTTCAGAGAGAGAGTGCTGGTCAGAAAGAACCCTGCCTTGGGAGGCTGAAAAGGAGGACAGGTCTCAATTCCATTCACGGCAGAAAATGGGAGGCAGAGGGGTGGGAACCACAAAGTACCCATCTCTCTGGGGCTGGTGCAGAGAATAGCTTTCATGTTGTGTGAGCGTGTGTGTGCCTGCGTGTGTGTGCATGTGTGTGAGCATGCATGTGTGTATGTGTGCGTGTGAGCATATGTGTATGCATGTGTGTGAGCACATGTGTTTGTATGTGTGTAAGTGCATGTGAGTGTATGTGTGTATGTGTGTGTATGTGTACGTGTATATGTGTGTGCATGTGTGTGTGCATGTGTGTGAGCACATGTGTTTGTGTGTGTATGTGCACATGAGTGTGTGTATGTGCATATAGGTGTATGTGTATATGTGTGTGTGTGTGTGCATGTATGTGTATGTGTGCGTGTGTACCTCTACCTCTATAGCTCTGCTTGGCCTCAGGATCATCCTCCTTCTGGGCAATAGGATGCTTTTCTTCTCAATAGGATGGTGAGGCCAGCCAGTAAACAATTACCATGACCTCATGCCTGAAGTAAACGTGTCACTCCAAGGTGGGTTGTACAGTCAGGCAGGAGAAGTGACAGTGACATCAGGAGTGATGGGTAGACAAGCTGACAGATCAGGAAGAGGAGGAGGGGATTAAGCTCCAGGGTCTGTCCTGCAGTTTGACAGGGCCAGGCTCGGGAACCATAGAGAGAAAAGCATACAATGCCTTGCACGTAGATTGTTTAAAAATGAAAGCCAGGAGGACAAGGTGGTATAGTCTGTAACCCCAACACTCAAAAGCTGACAATAAGAACAAGGATTTGCCATCAGCCTGAGCAACAAAATGAGAAAACCTAGCCCAATAAAATAAGATAAGAGGCAGGTATGGTAGTGCATGCCTGTCATCCCAGCACTTGAGAGGCTGAGCCCAGCCTGGATAATATAATGAGTAGTAGGCCAACCAGGGTCCCATAGCTTATCTCAAAAAAACAAAATAGGGCCATTTATAAAGTGGTCTGCCACCAAACCCCAATAACCTGAGTTCAAGAACTGGAATCTACCTCGTAGAACAGACTCCTGAAAGGTGATTTCTGTCTGTCTGTCTCTCTCTCACACACTCATCATGGCATGAATATGTATGATGTGGGATTCCCCTCTGTATGCTGTGAATACCACTGGCAAATAAAGAAACTGGCTTGGCTTGATAGGGTAGAGCAGAGCTGGCGGGGGGGGGGGGGGGGAAACTAAACTGAATGCTGGGAGAAAGGAGGCAGAGTCAGAGAGAAGCCATGTAGCTCCACCAGAACTTTACCTGGTAAGCCACAGCCTCATGGCGATACACAGATGAATAGAAATGGGTTAAATTAAGATGTAAAAGTTAGCCAGTAAGAAGCTAGAGCTAATGGACCAAGCAGTGACTTAATTAATACAGTTTCTGTGTGGTTCTTTTGGGAGTCTGGGTGGCCAGGAAATGAACAAGCGGCCTCCTACTACATGTATATGTACATATACACACACAAAATAAATATATAAAACAAAATAATGTTTAAAGTAAAGCAAACACACAAAACAAGGCAGGCAGACAGACAGACAGACCTGAGACTCCATGGTGAGTCGGGACGGGATCTTTCAACAGCCTGAGGAAGCAGCGCTAAGGCCCACAGCTGAGCCCACCAGAGTAGACAGATAAGCTGCAGCAACAGGACTCACATCTAGGCTGTGATGTAGTTACATGGAAAGGAATCGTGTCTGTTCTGTCCCGGAAAGTGCCCTGCCACCCAGCTCCGCCCTAGCCAGTTTACGTGGCCAAAGACAGAGGCAGCAGCCTTTCAGGCCTATCAAGGTCCACTGAGCAGAAGACTTGCTTTCGAGAGGTGCGCACACTGCCAAGTGGACTCCAGTTCATGCTTTCTGTGGAAACTGTGAAACCACATCCTCCTGCACCTGACACCCGTGAGGCCAGCATCCACAGTGAGCAGTTTTGTGACTCTATGGACCCTCAAGGACCAAAGCAACGGTACTCAACATGAGAGAACATTTGGGGAAACAGAAGTCCCACACCAGAAAGATCTGTCCCTTGGTGGAGTACAAAGCTGGCGCTAAAAAATCACATCCCTGCTTGTTAAAGCAGATCTAGACGAAGACAGACTGAAGGGTCATGAGCGTGGTCAGGTGGTTACAGACAGACAGGCCTATTTGATTTGCAAACAGACATAAGCAAAGTTTCAGTCACTTCTTGGAACTACCTAAAGACAGACTGAACTTAACTCAGCCAATCAAAAGTAGCCAATGCAGTTATCAAAAACTAAGAATCTTCCAAACCAATCAGATCTCTGTTTTCCTTTTGGGTCTTTTGAATACCCTCAGCAGGACTCCTGAACCTCGCTGGCTTGAAGCTTCTTGATTTACTAATTTTCATTACAGTGTGTGTGTGTGTGTGTGTGTGTGTGTGTGTGAGAGAGAGAGAGAGAGAGAGAGAGAGAGAGAGAGAGAGAGAGAGAGAGAGAGAGAGAACAGGTCAAAGGGTAACCTTTGGGTGGGGGGGTTCGAGACAGGGTGTCTCTGTAGCTTTGGCTGTCCGGGAACTAGCTCTGTAGACCAGGTTGGCCTCGAACTCACAGAGATCCACCTGCCTCTGCCTCCCGAGTGTTAGGATTAAAGGCATGTGCCATCACCACTTGGCCAAAGGGCAACTTTAAAGAGTCAGTTTTCTCCTTTTCCCCTACTATATGGGTCTTGGGGATTGAACTTAGGTCATGAGGCTTGTTGGCAAGTGCCTTTAGCCATCTTGTCAAGCCCTGAGCGTCATAATTTATGCATCATTGTTGGAGTAAACTTTCCAAAATGTTTTTTCTTATGTCTCAGCTTACCTGAGGGCAAAGCGCACAGGTACCTGTTATCAAGCAGGTAAGCACTCTCCCTCCCAGACTTTTGTTGAGGCAGGGGCTTGCTAAATTCCCAAGACTGGCTTTGAACTCATTCTGTGGCCTAGGCAATCCTTGAACTCATGACCCTACTTCCCACATAGCTGGGACAGCGGGCCCATGCTCCAGCCACGTTCTGCTTTTTAGAAATGGAGCCTGGAAAGATTCAAAATCTCTCACAGACCACAGCAATGATTATTTGTATGAAAGAGATTTGAGGAGCTGGATGTGGTGGCACACACTTGTAATTCTAGCACTCTGCAGGCCGAGAAAGGAGGATTACAGTAAGTTCAAGTTCAGCTTGAACTATGAATGGAGATCCAGGTCAGCCAGAGCTAGGGATCAAGGCTCTATGTCAATAAATAAACAAACAGGGCCAGGCCTGATGATGCATGCCTTTAATCCCAGAGCTGTAAAGGGAGACAGGAGGATGCCTATGAGTTTGAGAACAGCCTGGTCTACAGAGTGAGCCCCTACTTGTGAGATGCAGGCACTGGCGCCATGCCCTTATCATGTGTCCACAAAGCATGTCCTGCTCCTCGAGGGAAAGGCATGGCACTGACACGTGTGGTGGGAAAAGCTTAAATGTGTGGGTGCTCTAAGCTCACATGGCTGTCCCTGAGAAGTGGGATGGGCACCATCTCCTTCGCCACTCTCTACTTCTTATAGAAAGTTTTAAATGCTTATGATGATGCCGTGTTCATTTGTCATTCTTTACGTTTAGGTATTACTCAATCAGCCCTCGGCCCTCGCGTGTGCTAACTTCTGAGCTATATCCTCAGTCCTGTTTACTTTATAATTAGGAAACAGAGCTCTTGAAGGTGGCAAGGACTTTATGGACATTCTGTATTCTTGACTTCTTTCTTTTTCTGGGATCCATGGGGTCAGTTTCCTACATGCATGTCTGACCACATCTTAGAGCTACCAACTGTGGCTCCTTCCCATGGCCATAAATGGCACTAATCCTGTTGGTTTCCAGATCTCTGTGGAGGAGTCTCTGAAGGGTGCAGCAGCCTTTTCAGGTATTACAGAATGAACTTCCAGAGGGTAACTCGTTACCCACAGAGAGCTTTCTTCTGGAAAGGACCAGATAGTAAATCTTCCCTGTTTTGTGGATCTGTTAAGTCATAAGAACAGCTATGGTATGTAAACAAATGTATGGACTGTGTTTCAATAAAACTTTATTGACAAGAATAGTTGGAGGGCCAGATTTGTCTCTGCAGCCTGCAGCTTGTGTTCCTTCTACCTTGGGTACTTCTTTATTTTCTTTTAATCAGCAACTGCTTCTGACTCATCATACTGTATCTCATGTGTCTCTTCAAGTCCTCCCAGTTCACTGTACCCCTCCTCCACCATTTCAGAGCACCCAGCCCCACCCCTGATTGATGTTTGCCTGTCTCCCTGGAAGCCACAGTGAAAAAGCCATGTCAGTTTTGCTCATCGTGGCTTCTCCTTGTCCTCTCTCCGTACCTAGCACTAAGAGATAGCTGCTGCTCAGGTTCCAAGGCCCTGTGCTGGGCTCTTCATTATAGCTGCCCCGCAAGTAGGTACTATTGCTGCTCCCATTGTACAGGTGAGAAATGCCAGGTCCAGAGGATCCAAGTATCCTGCCCAGGGTGATCCGCTGGCGGGTGGCAAAGATGGAGTAGATACAAAAAGTGCCTATCAGAGCCTGTATCTCAGCTCCTCCCCGTACCCCAACCTGCTGTGATCTGGGAGGATGCAATGTTTCTAGCCCCTCACAAGTTGTGAGCTCCTGGGGTGTGGAGCAGGAATCACAACTAACAATGCTGATGGGTGCTGGAGTCCAGGGCTCAACTAAGCCTGGGGACTAAGGTCTGTCTCTGGGCCTGCTGGGGAGAATGTGTTCTTAATTACTGGTCATTGCTGACACAGTCCCATCTCAAAAGTGAAACTGTGGCTTCTGCTTGGTGGACAAGTAAGGATGTGATGACCAAAGCACCCTCAGCCTCCTGATCCCAGTCTCCTGGACAGTCATCCCTGCCCTGAACCCGGTCTTCCTTGTTTCAGCTGATTTTGCGGGGAGGGCTCCCCAGGCTCCTGGACACACAGTTCTAGGGACAAGCATCACTATGGCCACATATTTTTGCACCTTTTATTGCACTTTGTGCCAGTTATTTCTGAGTGAGGGTTGAGAGGGGAAACTGAAACTCAGTGACTTCATTAAACAGGGAGGAAGCATTGGGTGACCAAAACTGGCTCGAGACTCAACTGGCCAGGATCATAACGGGCAGGTACACACCCAGTTATTAAGGGAATCTTGGAATTAAGTAGATGGGCCATGACTGAATCTATCCATCCCAGTACAACCTGAACTGTAAAAAAGGTGGCACACGTCTTTAATCCTAGCATTCAAGAGGCAGAAGTAGGCAGGTCTCTGTGAGTTCGAGGCCAGCCTGGTCTACAAAGAGTCCCAGGACAGCCAGAGCAGTTACACAGAGAAACCCTGTCTCAAAAAAACAAAAGTAAACAAATAAACAAACAAAACTTATGAGTGTTTCACCTGCATGTTTGCCTGTGCATCACAGGTGCTCCTGCTGTCCGTCTTCCTCATCGTAGGTGCTCCTGCCATCTGTCCTCCTCATCACAGGTGTTCCTGTTGTGTCTTCCTCATTATGGGTGCTCCCGCCGTCTGTCCTCCTCATTGCAGGTGCTCCTGCCATCCATGCTCCTGCCGTCTGTCTTCCTCATCGCAGGTGCTCCTGCCGTCTGTCTTCCTCATCGCAGGTGCTCCTGCCGTCTGTCTTCTTCATCGCAGGTGCTCCTGCCGTCTGTCTTCTTCATCGCAGGTGCTCCTGCCGTCTGTCCTCATCGCAGGTGCTCCTGCCGTCTGTCTTCCTCATCGCAGGTGCTCCTGCCGTCTGTCTTCTTCATCGCAGGTGCTCCTGCCGTCTGTCTTCCTCATCGCAGGTGCTCCTGCCGTCTGTCCTCATCGCAGGTCCTCCTGCCGTCTGTCTTCCTCATCGTAGGTCCTCCTGCCGTCTGTCTTCTTCATCGCAGGTGCTCCTGCCGTCTGTCTTCTTCATCGCAGGTGCTCCTGCCGTCTGTCTTCCTCATCGCAGGTGCTCCTGCCGTCTGTCTTCCTCATCGTAGGTCCTCCTGCCGTCTGTCTTCCTCATCGCAGGTGCTCCTGCCGTCCGTCCTCATCGCAGGTCCTCCTGCCGTCTGTCTTCCTCATCACAGGTGCTCCTGCCGTCTGTCTTCCTCATCGCAGGTGCTCCTGCCGTCTGTCTTCCTCATCGTAGGTCCTCCTGCCGTCTGTCTTCCTCATCGCAGGTCCTCCTGCCGTCTGTCTTCCTCATCGCAGGTCCTCCTGCCGTCTGTCTTCCTCATCGTAGGTGCTCCTGCCGTCTGTCTTCTTCATTGCAGGTGCTCCTGCCGTCCGTCCTCATCGCAGGTGCTCCTGCCATCTGTCTTCCTCATCACAGGTGCTCCTGCCATCTGTCTTCCTCATCGCAGGTGCTCCTGCCGTCTGTCTTCTTCATCGCAGGTGCTCCTGCCGTCCGTCCTTATCGCAGGTGCTCCTGCCGTCTGTCCTCATCATAGGTGCTCCTGCCGTCTGTCTTCCTCATCGCAGGTGCTCCTGCCGTCTGTCTTCCTCATCGCAGGTGCTCCTGCCGTCCGTCCTCATCGTAGGTGCTCCTTGTTTCTTCCTCAATTACTTCACCATCTTACTTATTTAGTTATTTGGAGACAGAGTCTCACGGAACCTGGATCTCAAGGATTCCACTAGATTAACTGACCAGCAAGCGCCAGGGACCCTCCTGTCTCCCCATCCCTAGCCCCAGGCATACACTGCTAGACCCAACCTTTCTGTGGAGTCAGGGGATCCAAACCAGTTCCCCAAGTATAGCCACCAAGACTGGACTCTGCTTAGCCTGGGAGATAGCCCCAGGCTCAAATGCCCCCGTACCGTCCCCAGAATGTCACCTTTCAGAAAGAAAAATATGACTGTTTAGGAGGATTCCTGGCAGGACGTCTCCCTCATGTTTATCGTGTTTAGGAGCACATAAGACAAACTTGAGAGGGATAAATAGTGTTGCTTTTAGCAGGAACCAAACATTCTTTGGTTCCCAGGTTAGACCATTGCTGAGCTCTAACACCCATTGACTTTGCTGAACACAGGTTATAATGACCTGAGTTCAGGTCCCAGCTCCCATATGGCAGCTCACAATGGTCTGTAACTTGTTTCAGGGGATCCAGTGAATTCTTCTGCCTGGCCAATTCATTGTACATAGACATACATGCAAGCAAAGCACCCATACACAGTAATAATTAAAAATAAAAATAATCTTTAAAAAATTAAAACCAGGCCTGTTGGATACAGTCTTCGCCATCTATGCATTTCCAAGATTCTCCATCTCCTGGAGGTGAAGGTGTCATAAAGAAGAGGGCTATTTTGCTCTGAAAGTCCTGGCTGGCGGAGGGATTCATTCCCACACCCAGCATCTTCTACTCAAGGTGGCCTGCAGGTTTGCTCGTCTGTGTCATCTGAAGGGGAAATGGCTACTGCCTCCTCCTCCCCACCAGATTCGATTCCCTCCTCAAACAGGAACAGGGTACGGAGTGTTTACTTTCTTTTCTTTTTTGGGGGAGGGAGGAATAGAGTTTCAAGATAGGGCTTCTCTGCATCGCCCTGGCTGTCCTGGAACTCGTTCTGTAGACTGGGCTGGCCTTAAACTCAGAGATCCACCTGCTTCTGCCTCCTGAGACTAGAGATGTGTGTCACCCCTGCTGGCTGGTGTTCACTTTCAAGCCCAGATTCTGAATGGCCGCATGGACAGTACCTGAAGCTGTCTCCACACTGGAGACCGAAGTGTAGGGTGTTCCCTCAAGAGGCAGCAGAAAGTGGGTGATAGTTTCTCTCCCCACCTGAGGCTGTGCTGTGTAGGGCAAAGCCAAGCATGCGGATATGCACTATAATCCCAGCAATGAAGAGGCTGAAGACATCGTGAACTGCAAAAGTGGCCAAAAAATAAAAATAAAAGCCAATAGCCTGAGCAATACACACCTCCTATAACCTTCCTGAGGCACCAGCTGGAACCTGTGCCCAGCAGAGCACACAGCAGACTGCAGATCTCAAAGGGAGCCCCTTCCAGGTCACTGGGGGAGACAGTCCTTCTCTGAAGATCCACCAGGGTCTTGGCTGCATACCCAATTATCATGGATGTAGAAGGTAAGGTCCCCTCCAGGATTGTGCCTTGAAAGCTTGCTTCCCTGGCTTATGAAGTTTCAGAGGGAAGTCTGAGAGCCCCTTAAACACTCTTCTTAGGGCCACTCCCTAGCTTGAGCTTTAAGAATGTGTGGTTCTAGTGAGCTGGGCTAGAAAAATTCTAAGTACGTAAGGAGAGACCAGCATCACCGAAGTGAAACCTCTGCTTTGCTGGGACAATCGATGCTGGTGATCTGGAACTGAGAAATTAGCAGTGATTAGAAAGAGACCAGCACGGGCCGGGCGGTGGTGGCGCACACCTTTAATCCCAGCACTAGGGAGGCAGAGGCAGGCGGATCTCTGTGAGTTCGAGGCCAGCTTGGTCTCGCCTTTAATCCCAGCACTAGGGAGGCAGAGGCAGGCGGATCTCTGTGAGTTCGAGGCCAGCCTGGCCTACAAAGGGAGTTCCAGGACAGGCTCCAAAGCTACAGAGAAACCCTGTCTCGAAAAACCAAAAAAAAAAAAAAAAAAAAAGAAACCAGCACTACTGAGGATTGTAAATTTGGATTATTTCCTCAAGTAAGCACACAGAAGCTATGGTCTGTGGTTTAGAGGTAGCTAAGGCTGCATCTCATGCTGGCCAAGCTTGGCAACGTGTAAGAGCTTCCAAGGTGTTATGGACTTTGAAATAGGAAGTGCCATGGAGAACAGGGGAGGCTTGGCACCAAGTGGCAGGGTCAGGCTCCCTGCAGAGCCTAGGAGAGGCTATTGGAGGTACAGCCCAGCTGCAGCAAAGACCCGGACATCTTGGAGATCACAGTACTGTGGAACAACCACCATGGGCAGCAGCAGCTGAGGGTTGGAGCTGAGGACGAAGCTGACAAGGGGCCTGGGTCCTCTGGAGCCCAGAGGATCATGAATGGGTCCCAGAAGTCAAGCACTGAACTCTTTACATGGTTACACTTTGATTCCATCACAACTGTGCTCTGGTTCTACCCTCGTGGGAGTAAAAAAGTATTTTAACTTGTTTCGATCTTATAGGGGACCACAGTGTTTTAGAAACTTTGAAATTTTACAGACACTTGGGAAATTTTAGAGATTTTTGGATACTCTAGAGAGACTTTGAACTTTGAAGGAGACTTTGAATGCTTTTTTTCCCTAATTTTTAAAGACTTTTATTGTTTTATGTGTATGAGTGTTTTGCCTGCATGTATGGTTGTGTACCACACGTAATGTGGTGTCCACTGAGGTCAGCAGAGGACATTTGATCCCCGGGAACTGGAGTTAAGAGATGGTTGCAAGCTAATACATGGATGCTGGGAATTGACTCCAGTCCCTCTGCTGAAACAAGAGCCCTTAACACCTCAGCTAAATCTCTAGCTAAACTTTATAAGTTTTAGAGGCTAAACTTAACATTTTATTATTATTTATTTTTGATTTTTCAAGACAGGGTCTATGGAACAGTCCTAGCTGCTCTGGAACTTGCTTTGTAGACCAAGCTGGGCTCGAACTCAAGAGATCCACCTGCCTCCCGACTGCTGGGATTAATGGCACGCGCCACCACTGCCTGGCAACATTTGGGTCTTCAAAGGATGTGGGACTTTTTAAAAGTGGAATGCTTTATATCACAGCATTAATATTAACATGCCATCTTGGGGACAAATGATTAAAAAAAGGTTCTAGTTGAACAGTGAGGTGTCTGTGTGCCAGGCTGACAAGAAGCCAATTATGCTAGCTAGTTTTGTCAACTTGACACAAGCTGGAGTTTTTTGGGGAGACTCTCAGTTGAGAAAACGTAAGATTGACCTGTAAGCAGGTATGGGGGGGCATTTTCTGGGCCCAGTCCCTGTGGGTGGCACCATGCCTGGGCAGTTATCCTAGGGTGTATAAGAAAGCAGACTGAGCAGAGGGCAGTACCAGCACTCTTCAATGACCTACATCAGTTCCTGTCTTTGGGTTTGTGATTGGCAACTGATTCTCAACTTGACAACAGTCATCTGGAATTAAGTAAAAACCTTAGTAGCTGCATACCTGTGAGGGAGTTTCCTTTTCTTTTTCAAGACAGGGTTTCCCTGTGTAAACCTAACTGTCCTGGAACTTTCTCTGTAGACCAGGCTGGCCTCAAACTCACAGCGATCCACCTATCTACACCTCCTGAGTGCTGGGATTAAGGTGTGACTGCTTCCAGACAGGATTTTTCTTGATCAGATCATCTGAGGTGTAATGACCCATTCTATGTCTGGGCTACACCTTCTCATGGTAGCCTAAAGGACACAGGAGGAAGCTTTCACATTTTGCCTGCTGGCCCTCATTCTCGCTGGCACGTTCACCTATCTTGCAACGGAGGCATTTCTTCACTAGCATTAGAGCCTGCCTCTTCAGGACTCTGATGTAAACTGCAGACCAGCTGAGACATCCAGCCTCATGGACCAAACAACTGCTGGGTCCTTGGACTTTGCCCCAGGACGCAGCCATTGCTGGCCCGGCTGGAGCACAGCCTGCAAACCACTGTTCTAGGGAACACTGACTATAGAAGGCTCCTACCCTGACTCCTGGATGATCGACTACAGGTGTAAGGTGAAACAGACCCTTTCCTCTCCCAGCAGGTTTTGGCTGTGGTGTTTTATAAACACTGACAGCAGCAGTATTTTAGGTTTTGTAGCAAACAGTTAATGCCACTCAGATCTCCGTCAGGAAAAACAGCCACATGTAAGCCATGCTCAAAATAATCTACATTCTGTTTTTGATTATGTATATCTTTCTATATGTGTATGCAGCAAATTACAGGTGCTCAGAGAGGCCAGGAGTGGGTGCGGGATGCCTGGTTGTGAGCTGCCTGATATGGGTGCTGAGAGTACACACTCAGCTGCTGAGTCAGCTGTCAGCCCCAGCACGTTCCAATTGTTTACAGACATTAGGCTTTGAATTTCATGATTCTTCTCATTAAATAGTCTTCCTATGGGTTTTTGTTAACTACTTAAAAATGCAAATACCACCAAGTATGCACACACCTTCAGTCCTGGCCTTGTGAAAGCAGAGGCAAGTGAATCTCTGAGTTCAAGGTCAGCCTGCTTAACAAGAGTTCTGTGCCAGTCAAGGTTACAGAGTGAGCTCTTTTCTCAAACAAGTCAAAAAAAAAAACCAAAAAAACCCCCACCCCAGCTTTTATGATTATTATTGCTTTTCTCCCCCCTTCCGTTTTGTTTTTTCAAGACAGGGTTTGAAAAACCTGTGTAGCCCTGGCTGTCCTGGAACTTGGTTGATAGACCATGTTAGCCTTGAACTCTCAATCTTCCAGAGTGATGGGATTTAGGTGTGTGCAGCCATATCCAGTCAGTTATGTTCATATACAATAAATATTGTATATTAAAAGCAAAAATCAGAATCAACTATATCCTACTTTTTCCTAAGATTTATTTTTATGTGTATTTGTGTGTCTGTGCACCAGGGAGTACATGTGTGCAGGTGCTCTTGAAGGCCAGATAAGGACATCAGATTGCCTGGAATGGAGCCACGTTTGTGTCTAGACACACACTCCTAACTGCTGTGCCCTTTCTCCAGCCCCAACTACAACCTTTTTAAAAAAAATGTTTCTTACTCAATATCCTTCTTAAATGACTAAATAGTCACAGGCATTACAGGAATGTGACCAGTGGCTGTGGGGTCAGTTCCCACCCTTCTAAGTCTTTATGCTCCACTGGTATTTGCGGCTTCTAGTGAGAAGCGAGGGTAAAAGCTATGCATGTTAAGTCTGGACTTGCCTGTGGGCCTGCCTGCCTTCCAGAAAGGTGCTGTCATTGTGCACATGTGACCTATAGTGATGGAGTAAAAGACCCACCTCTCCAGTGTTCTTTGGAGGGTACTGTCTATCCCGGGCAACAAATGCAAACTGTGCCACTGACCACAAAATCATGTCCATGAGTCAGTGACAATTTCAGGATTCCTAACTGCGCTGGCAGGAGACAGGGCTACTTACAGTTAATAGCTTCCTTGAGACACAACAGCAAGCTTTCCTGAACACAAAGCACTAAGCGGGGAGGGGGGAGGGGGAGAAGTAACCCTAAAAAGTAAGTTCTCTCCAGACAACGTCTGTCTGTCTGTCTGAGAGTTAGCGACACAGAACTGTCAGGTCTCCTGGCAGAGGATCAAGGTGGCCAAAACCAGACAACAGGCCAGTCGTAAACAAACCACCAGGCTACTCCCCCACAGCTGGGGTCCCCAGAGAGACCTGCCAACTTCCCCTCCCTGGAAAACCAGTTGCTGTTCCCTCTGCTCAGGAGGAAGGACCTGGGGTGGGGGTGGGGGGTCAGTTTCCTGTTACTTGCTCATCACATCATAAGCACCAAGAAAAGGTAAACACGGAGGCTTCTTCCCTACAAATACTGAAATGTCATCAGGGATGGAGTAATAGAAAAGAAGAAGTTGGAGGGTACAATGAAGACACAGCGAACCTGCTGGAACACAAAGCACAGGCAAGGCTTCTCTTCTACTGAAAACCCTGCTTTAATCCCCCCCCCCATGCACCCCAGTTACTCAGGTTACAGAGGCAAGAGGCCCAAGGATATCTAGCATACAAGAAGTTCAAAGGCAGCCTGAGGTACCCAAGACCGTGTCTTTCTTCTTTTTAAGATAAGGTCTTACTATGTGCCCTCTAGCTGTCCTGGAACTCACTATGTAGACCAGGCTGGCCTTGCTTCTGCTCTGAGTGCTGGGATTATAGGTACGTGCCCCTGCTCCTGACTCTGAGATCTTGTCTTAAACAACAACAACGAAACAACAAAAACCCTAGAACAAAAGTCAGGTTTGAGGGTGTGGCTCAGTAGGTAAAGTGCTTGCTGCACACGCACAAAGCCCACACGAACCAGGCATGGTGGAGCACGTCTGTGATTCCAGGCACTTGGAAGGTGGAGGTAGGAAGATTTGAGGTCAGCAAATTTAAGGTCACCCTAGGCTACATGATGCCTTGTCTCAAAATTCCAGGAAGCAGCTCCCCCAACCCCTATTCTGGGCACGTTGTCTCTGCCAGAGGCCCAGTGGTCAGCTTGGGTGTTTCTCTCCTCCAAAGCACATGGGATTACCATCCTTTCCCTAATCCAAGGAAGAAATAGGAGAAGATGAGCTTGGCTTCGGGTCACACTGGCCGCCAAGGCTAGAGGCAGGATCTACCAGGCAGGCCTGTGAGAGTCTGGACCATAGCACCAGCTGCTGAGGCCCTCCTCATCACCCTTCCCTGGAGCACAGGGTCCACCCAACTCTTCGTACTTACTTTCAGAGAGCACTGTCGCTCAGCCGCTGCAGCATGCCTGTGTCCAGCAGAGGAGTGAGGCGTGAAAGAAACACAGCACACAATTGTAATCAATGTCTTTTATCTTTGAAAATGGAAGCAAGTGGTTTGACAGAACACTATGGCCACTCTATAAGAGCGGATCTGGGAGCAGTTCACTGTCCTCTGGTGTCACAGCTTTAGGAAGACAGCGACAAGACAGGGAAAGATCCAGCACGTAGCAGGTGCCTACTCTGAGCCTGGCACACACTGTGGCCGCTGGCTTCTCCTCGCTCCTTCCTCTCTTTGAACCACATTCCCTCTGGTGCTCCATCACCAGCCCCAACAACCGCTATTTAATTAATTCAACCAGACTCCAGCACATTTCCGAATCCTGGAACAAAGATGCTCGCCCAACAGCGCACACTGTTGTCCGTGCCGTGTGCCTGTGAGTTGCTCTAGCCGTTTCTTCACATCTCAGTATCCACGTCAACATTAAAACACGAGACAGACACACAAACCCACAAAGGTGCAGACGCCCTGGAGCGGAGCTGGCAAGCCCGTATGGTGGGTGGCTGCGAACCTTTCTTACAACACTACCCAGCAAGCCTACACACTCTGACTCTGCCTCTGTCCTGATACCCTGTGGATTTGCTTGCAGCCAGCACTGTGCCCACACCAGCATGGACACATGCCAAGGCCTGCCTTCTATGATCCCCTGACACTATCTGATCAACTGCTTTCACAAACATGCAATACCAGGAGCTAAGTTCCAGCTGCCCCAGGAGGCAAGTAAGGCTCAGCCTGTCCTCTGTAGGTCCAGGGAACGCAGTGCTTCACAGTTGTGGTCAGTGCTGGGGAACAGGAGCCTGATTTGTGTGGCACTGAGGACAGTGCCTGCCCATGGTGAGCTACAGCCTATCTCTACAACCCCCTTTCTACTTTCTTCTGGACTTTTCCCTCAGTGACAATGTCTAAGAGCCCTCAGGTCATATCCTGCACACTGATCAGGCCTGACAAGCAGTGGGCAGACAGAAGTGGTTGGGCTCCAGGGACAGGAGGCATCAGAGTGAGGTGGGGGTGGGACACAGAAGATGTGGGAAACACAACCACCAGGCAGAGGCTCCACTCACAGCTCCTGGGTTCAAGCCCTACACCATGCCCAAGGGCCAAGGCAAGCTGCTTCACTGGACAAGAACACCTCAATACACGTGCATCCTCTTGTCTTGGGCACCCTTGTCCAATATGGTCCGAAATGGAACCACAATGCTGGAGGGGACGGAAGCAGCAGAGCCTGCGTAGAACAAAGCTGCAGAAACACATGCTAGTTTGGGTTAGATCATAATCATGTGAAACATCAAGAAGCTAAATTCCATCTGTACAACCACCCACTCCTAGGAGAGAGAGGACAAGAGCTGTTTGATCGAAGACTCAACGGAGTGAAGGGTGGTGTGTTGGTCCATGTGATTTCTCAAGTCTCCCTGCTGGACAGTCATTAGATGACTGGGTTTGTGCTGCAAGTGAGCCAGCACTGTGTGGCTACGCTGATTGTTCCCGTGACACTTTATACAAAATAATCTTCTCATCTTCATTTTGTTTATAAACATACACAGTGCTGTCCCTTTCAAATAAAGAAGGGAAAAAAACCAAAAGAACCAACCACACAAACACTGTAAAGTAGCAAAGTACAAAGAAAAAAGCTACTTTTGGTTTTGGCAACATTAAAAAAGGAGAAATACACAGAGCAAAGGTGGTGTTGGCCCCACTTAAAAGGTGTGTGGGCAGGACACTGGGTCGGGTGGGCTTTCTAAAATTCAGAATATCTGGCATTTAAATGTAGTAAAGTTCAATGTCACTGGGCCTGTCAAACACTAAAAAGCTTCCTGATAAAAAGCTCAGCTTTCATTTTTTTTTTTTTTTTTTTTTTTTTTTTTGCAAATTTGGGAGAGGAATTGAGTTCTTACTGGAATGTGGCCTATCGCTGGCTGACAGATTTGAAATGGAATGTCTCCAAATGGCAGTGCCTCCCTTTCTGCCCTCCCTCGGAGCACACCAATGAGCAGCTGCCAACTGTGGAGGTGGGCAGGCCTCAGACCACCATCTTTGCCAGCTGCTGCTCTAACTTCGAAATGCGCTCGTCTTGATTGCAGATTGTGTCTTTTATGGATTTGATCTCTTTTAAAATCTCATCCAATTTGGCTTCGTTTTGCTAAGAAAACAAACAGAAAAAGATGACCAACAGCATTAATGAAGTCTAATAGGGCAGAACGGAGAAACTTAGCTCAACATTCCTACTCTGGGAACAGCTAGGACACCAGGTCTTTCCGAGACACGTGGACACTCCTGAGACAGAGGAGTTCACAAGGAAAATGCAGTGCTCAGTGAGGCTCCCAGTCCTCACCTGCACACCTAGCTGGGCAAAGCCCTACAGTCCACTCACGCCTCTGGTTGTTAGGAGCAGCCATTTGTTCTGGGAGACTCCTTCAGCCATAGAGGGCTCCCCCCTGCTAGGTCTTCTGAGGAAGCCCTATTTTCTCTCACTTGAGTTTATTCAGTGGAAACCTTAGGGCACCAAGTCCAGACTTCTTGGTCAAGGCCCAAAGCACTAGCTTCTTCAGGCACTCTAGTCCACACGGTTTCCTTCGCTCCTCCCCGTTCCTGTGGTGGCAGTGCCCTCTGGTGGTAGGTTGGGCTGCCCCCAAACCCTACGGCTCTAGCCAAGGTCGTCCTCATTGCTACCCCAGAGTCACTGCAGCACTATGCAGTACCCACGGGTACCATGTCCTTCTCATGGAACACTCACTTCTTGGCTCCTGCAACCCTGAACCCCGTGATGCTTTAGTGGAGAAAGGGATGAAGAAAACCCTGCAGAGGTCCTGTCCACTCTCAGACGGCACAGTAGGCAATACAAAGCCAGTGCTGGCTAGCCAAGAAACCAGTCACCTAGTCACTGGACACCGCTCCGCACCACGGAGCTTTCCACAGGACACGCCAAGTCCAGCCCCAAGTACACACTCCTTACCACACTGGTTGTGTCTGTGGTCTTCTTGGGAGCACTGATGAGATCGCACTTCTTATTTGCAGCTGGCTTGCTGTCCAGAATGTTCTTCTTGACCACCTTGAGATCCCTGTTCTTGCCTGGAATGTACCCATGCTTCAAGGAGATGAGAATCGGGTCTGCATTCTTCCCCTCAAACCACTCCTCTGCTTCCAGCGCAGCTTCCGGCCCCGCTGTGTCAGGGTACAGGTCATCTTGGAAGAGGTCAGACTACAGAAGATATTTGGGCAACATTTGGTAAGCGAGAAAGGCTGGGGCTTTCCCGAGCTGTTCATCTTCCTGCAGTGCTGAAGACTAAGTCCTGTGCGCATGCACGCAGGGCAGGTGTTCTACCTCAAGCTGTTATGTCCCCACTCTTTACTTATTCTCCTATGATTTGGATAGCAGGATTACAAGCATGTGCCATCACAATGATCTGAGTTTTTTTTTTTTTTAAATATAAGTTACTTAAAAACTGGGTACGTGGAGAGATGGTAGACTGGCTAGTTTTATGTCATTTTGAAAGAGGGAACCTCAACTGAGAAAATGCCATAGACTGCCTTGTGGACAAGCCTATAGTGCATTTCCTTGATTGATGATTAACGGGGGGGCACAATTCACTGTGAATGGAGCCACCCCTGGGCAGGTGGTACTGAGTGCTGTAATAAAGCAGACCGAGCAAGTCAGGAGAGCAAACCAGCAAGCAGTGCTCCTCCATGGCTACTGTATCAACTCCTGCTTCCAGGCTAGAGTGTGACCCGAGAGTTGTAAAGAAACGCTCTATGGTCATGAAGGGCGGCTCAGGGCTTACAGCATTTGCTGTTCTTGCAGAGGACCTAGGTCTGACTGCCAGCACCCGTGTGGCACTCAACGTTCCAGGGGAGCTGACACTACCTTCTGAACTCCTTGAGCGGCAGGCAGGCATGCAGATGGCATACAGACACACACAGAGGGCAAACACCTGGACACTCACCTTCCTGGGGACAGTCATGATGATAGGTTCACACTTTCTCTCATGAAGCTTGAAGAACCTTCAGAAGAGAAATAAAAACAAAGTTGCAGAGGGTGGACAGCTCAAGACTACTTTCCGCAGTGTCCATGGGATGCGAACACACGTCACTGACTACCTCATCCGCTGTTCCAGACCCCCGCATGGCTTTGTGCTCCCGTTACAGAGGGGGACAGACTGAGGTCATCCCTGCAGCTGGAGACGGCGAGTGTGAGAGGTCTGTGAAAGATGAAGTGCCGCGCCACAGTGACTGTGTTCCCAGACACGAGCACTGAACATGCAACACATCAACAGCACTTCTTTCTTTGGGTTTTCATGTGTGTGTCTTCTGGTTCTGCACACATGGCACATGTGTGGCACTCAGGGGACAACTGCTGGTGTTGGTCTGCAGGCTCTTTTTCCACTTTCTTATAACTTTTATAATTCATTATTATTTCTGTGTGTGTTAGCATATAGGTGTACATGCCACAGCACACATGTGCAGGTCAGAGGACAACTATGGAGTCAGTTCCCTTCTTCCACTTTTACAGGGTTCTAAGGCTCACACACTCTGGCTATCAGGTCCATGTGGCCAGTGTCTTTACCCACTAAGAAATTCTGCCAGCCCTGCCTTCCACCTTTCATTTGAGGCCTGGAACACTGACTCTAGAGCTTCCAGGGATCTGTTTCCTCCACCTTCCATCTCATTATCACTGGGATTACAGGTGTGCAACATAGTGCATTAACATAGGTCCTGGAGATCTACATTTAATTTACACTCAAAAGGTCAGAGTTTCTCTATGTAGCCCTGGCCACCCTGGAACTTGCTCTGTAGACCAGGCTGGCCTCAAATTCAGAGAACCACTTGATTCTGCCTCCTAAGTGCTGGGATTAAAAGTGTGAACCACCACCACCCAGCATACTGTAACTTTTAAAAAAGAAAAAGAAGTCAAACATGATGCTGTAGGTCTGGAACCCTAGCACTTGGGAGATGAAGGCACAAGGCTCTTACCCACTTGCCCATCAGGAAAACACTACCCACAACTCAGAACGAAGGAAGTGAAACACGGGACAGAGTGGTATAACTGCTTTGCTCCATTGCAAGTCATAAGGTCACATGCTACAATCAGCCCCAAATACACCCAAGGTAGCCTTGGAGTTGGTCTGTTCTGTCATGAACACTGGACACTTTGGGTTCAATTCTTTACCTAGCAATCTCACATTTGTTGACATCAAGTCCCCGCTTAGACATGTAGCCCATCCCTCGTTGAGGTTCCTTGCTGCTGAATGTGTTGAGGTAGTGGACATACGGGGATTCGTCCGTGATTTCAAAATAGCGGATACTACTGTCACCCTACAAAAAGCAGAGACAAGAAACGTTTTGTCTAACAGGGTAAAACCCCTTACCACCTCAGAATTCAAGGGAATCTAGCTTCAGTAGCTGACCACTGCTTTCTCCAAAAACATTTGCCTCAAATATAAAACAGTTGCTTCCCCACCAAGATAAGTCCTTCCTACTTAGAGTTTTCTAACACATCCTTTAGAAGGCTCCTCTGCCTCTATTCTGGGCCCAGAAAGCAGGTCAGGGTCAGGGCAAAAATGTTACTGGTCCACACAACTGCCCCAAGCACCAACTTCAAAGTCAAGCAAGCAGAGGAGGCGGCTGAGAGCACAACCACCTGTCTGTGCATTCACTCCCTGGCCAGGGCAACAATGGAGTCTCTCTAAAAGAAACCTGGATAGCATCAAAGGCTCTCCTCGCAGTGTGTAAAACCCCACGGTCATCTTGTTTATAGTGGTCAGCTATTTTTTGGTAAGCAGGTGTTCGCTAGGCTAAGAATAAATGATAGTTATGTCAGTGTGACCAGTGACTGCAACCTGGTCTGAAAGAGGACATGACACACGTACACACACACTGTGGGACTCCCCTCTGTATACCATTGGTTAATGAATAAAGAAGCTGCTTTTGGCCAATGGCTTAAAAGAATATAGCCAGGCTGGAAAAGATATAGAGAGTAGGTGGAATCAGGGAGAAGCTATGTAGCTGCTGCCAGAGACATATGCACCAGAACCTTGCCAGTAAGCCACAGCTACGTGGCGAAACACAGATTAATAGAAATGGGTTAATTCATCAGTCTGCAAGCAAGATGTGACTGCCTCGCCAAAAAAGGTACCAAGTCACATGGCTAACACAAACAAGTATTATGGGCTAACATAAGTTATAAGAGTTAATAAGAAGCCTGAGTTACTAGGCTAATCACTTTATAATTAATGTAGACCTCTGTGTGATTTCTTTGGGACTTAACAACTGCTGGAACCAGGCAGGAAAGAAAGACCTCAGTCAACAGAATGCCATGCCAACTGTAGAACTTTAAGACAATTCTGAAGTCATTTCTGACAATTCTGAGCCCTCTCAGTCTCAGCAGAAATGCTCTCCACTTCCCCCCTGGGAACCAAGGACCTAACAATTGCCCACACATGTACTGAAATGTTGGGAACACTCCATCATCTCCCTGAGTCCTTGTGAATGTTCTCCAAATAGAACTCAGTTATTGAATAGGGGCAAGATAACCCTTAGGTGTTGACTCAGTTACTGATGTTTTGACTCAGGCCCTGGGGAAAGGGGCAAAGTGACCCTCAGATGTTTTCCCTTACCTTATCCGATCTGGCAACCACTTTCCAGCCAATTATTGGTAATAGCCCTTTTGAATAAGCCAATCATAATAGTTAAAGAACAACCCCCAGACAAACCCTTCTTTCTGTTGCTTTTCCTTTAAAAATAGCCTGTACCGGCCTCCCAAATGCTGGAAGACTCTGTCATGACAGAATTAATAAAAATCCTCATGCTTTTATATTAGCTGTGGTGTGAGAGATGGTCTCTTGGGGGCGACTCCTCCTTGGTGATTGGACTCTAGGGTCCAACACAACGTGGGGCTGACCAAATCCACTTAAAAGCCTGAGAGAGCTTGGGAAGTTATTCTAGATAGAAAAGAATAGAATTAAGCACTGCTTCTGGATAGCAGCACTTTCTCAGGTGGCCTCTGCTTGCTAGAGGCAAGAGCTCTCGTTTAAGAGAGGCTTCCTGACTCAGCTTTAGCTGTAAAACCTTGCAGCTCTTTTAAGAGGTCCTGCCACAAAACACTTAAATGGTGTTGATGAAAAGCTGACTGCATATTGGTGGTGACAGGCACCTTGAAACCCAATAAACATGGCTCCAGCCAGTACCTCTGCCACAAGGCTAGACTCTCAGAAAAAAGCTAAGAAATGGGCTAGATCCAGCTGTCAAAGCCACGGCTTTAATCCTAGCCATACTGCTTAGCAAATTAAAGACTCATGTGGTCAGAAAAAAGAGATATACAGTAAATATAGAAAGATGAAGAAAACCTCTAAATGGTTTACTGTATATTTAAAAATATGTGTAGGCTTGGGAGGAAAAAAAGGATAAAGTCCTTAAAAGAAAAAAAAAAGAGTCATTGGGTGTTGTGGCACACACCTTTAATTCCAACACTTGTGAGGCAGAGGCAGGCAAATCTCTGAGTTCAAGGCCAACCTGGTCTACAGAGTGAATTCTAGGACAGCCAAAGATACACAGAGAAACTCTGTCTCAAAAAGCCAAAAATTAAAAATAAAAATAAAAGAAATAGAGATTAAAATAAAGCCACATAAAGATGAAAAATACAGAGAGAGTCTGGATACTGTATGTTATTGTGTTGTCTATAAATTGTCTGATGAGGGGCTGGAGAGATAGCTCAGTGATTAAGAGCACTGCCTGCTCTCCCAGGGGTCCTGAGTTCAATTCCCAGCAACCACATGGTGGCTCACAACCATCTGTAATGAGATCTGGTGCCCTTTTCTGGCCTGCAGGCATGCATGCAGACAGAATACTGAGAATACTGTATACATAATAAATAAATAAATTTAAAAAATTGTCTGGTGACTGAGGAAGGAGCAAAAGCTGCTAAAAGACATTTGATTATAAATGCTGTTGGATTAATCCAATATATATATATATATATTTTTTTTTAAAATGCTCTGACTTTAAAATTTAAGTCCAAAGATATGTTACTTTGGAGAAGAGGTTTTGCTTTTGTTTCCACAGGAAATGAGGGACTGTGGATTCATTCTGCTTAAGAAAAATCAGGTTTGATCAAGGAAGACCCCTGAGAAATCTCTGATAGGAGGACTGGCTCAGATGTCTGAGTTCTGCATCCATGTAAAAATGGAAAATTCACTAAGAGTCTGGATTATGTATATTATTGTGTTTTCTTTGAATTTTTTGACTGTGAAGGAGCTAAGTACAGAGAGGTATTTCATTGTTCAGGCTGCTAAGCTAAACCAACATACATATTGTAAAGGTATCTTGACTTCAGAATTTGGGTCTAAGGATTTGCTGCTATGGAAAAGAGGTTCTGCTTTTGTTTCCACAGAAGGTGAGAACCTACGGATTCCTTCCAGGATAATATGGTTTGATGGATCAAGAACCCCTCCCCCAAAGGTCTCTGTGAACCTCTGAAAAGAAAATACTTTTCCCAACAAAAAGCAAGAAGCAGTTTGTAGAGAACTATGCCCAAATTTCCTAAATGATTGTTTATACATGTTTGTTTACATTTAAAGGGGAATATGATATAGAGATCAATACTTTGCATTGGTACAGATCTTGGTCTACTGATACAAATTTTAGATCAATTTTGTTATATGGATATTTCTGCTCTTGATTAAAGTACTGTGTGTGCAGTTCATTTAAAAGTGTAATGTATAATTAAGAAATATAGGTAATAGATAATCATCTATAATAGTCAAGCTTGTAGTCATGTTAGTTATTCTAGATGTATTAGATAGGTATTCTTCAAATCTTTCAGAGACCTTCAGAATATGGCATTTAAAATGTTTTAAGAATTTAGGACTTATCATGACAATAAGACACATCTGCTCCTGGCAGCAGCAATTACTTCAAGAGGAAAATGGGCATCGAAGAGGCTCCTTATGGAGTTTATTAGCCATTTGGGCAAGAAACTGCTCTGGCCAGGACTGCTTGATGTTATGCTGTATGAACTGGACATGCAGGACTCACAGAAAAATGACTGCTGGGAACTTGTCTAAAGGTCCTTCAGGGTTCCTGCTTCATGAAAGAGTCTGCCAGACATTCTGTAGGACACAGAAGAAAGTGACTAACAAACTGTCAATATAGGTGGAATTGTCTTTGAAATTTCCTACTTCATGGAAAAGTCTGCTAGATACTATGGGCCTGTGGGCTGAAGATGAATGCCCCAACGATACAGAAGAACGCTGGGTAACTGTCCAGGTAACGAGATGTCTCTGTCAATTCTAGAGTCTTGGAACTTGCTTACAATGCACTTCCTGTTTACTTAGGTAATATTACATCTTTTTGGAGTCTTTGATGGAGTTGAAGAATAGATAGTTATAATTATAGTTTTTCTTAGTTATGATAAAAGATAAAGTAGATATAAATATTGTGACTGTAATCCTTGCTTGATGCCTGTTTTGTTATATATACTTTTACTATGTTAAAGTTAAAACCTTCTTTTTTATTTAGACAGAAAAGGGGAGGTGATGTGGGATTCCTCTCTGTATACCATTGGTTAATGAATAAAGAAGCTGCTTTGGGCCAATGGCTTAACAAAAGATAGCCAGGCTGGAAAAGATACATATAGAGAGAGTAGGCAGAGTCAGGAAGAAGCCATGTAGCTGCTGCCAGGGACAGATGCGCTGGAACTTTGCCAGTAAGCCACAGCCACGTGGTGATACACAGATTAATAGAAATGGGTTAAATCAAGATATAAGCACTAGGTAGCAATATGCTTAAGCTACTGGCCAAACAGTATAGTTTGTGTGTGATTATTTGGTGTCAGCAGCCAGGAATGAACAAGTAGCTCCCAACTAGACACACACACACACACACACACACACACACACACACACACACACCAGTTTAAAAACATTTAACCCTGTCTCTTCTAGGGTTGATGTCATATCAGACATAGGATCCTGTTTACCTTTCCACACAAGTAAATGATACTGGTGTCTGGGTCGTAGAAAGGCAGCAGCACCCCATTGCTAGTGTCCATCTCATGAAGAGCGATCGGTTCCTGCATGTTTTTCTGAAAATGAGTCCATAAACAACAAAAAGACATGTATAGACACATGTTTAATAGGGACATATTTAATACACACATGTAGGCACATGTTTAAAAGACAAATTCTCATAACCTTATTATACATTCTTTAATATAATACATTTTCCCAGCAGAATCTAGATTCTGAACAACATGGGCATATCCTTATACATGCAAACACCAGGGACCAGACTCACTGACAACTATGTTGACTGTATGTATGATTGTACACAGGCACCATGTACAATCAAGGCAAACATCAGCATGGCTCCACAACACAGACAAAAAAGCCTTTCTGCTTTGCAGCTGTTTTCCTTTTTAATAAAGATTTCTGGCTGCATGGAAGGGGTGCACGCCTTTAATCCCAGCACTTGGGAGGCAGAGGCAGGTGGATCTTTGTGAGTTCAAGGCCAACCTGGTCTACAGAGTGAGTTCCAGGACAACCAGGAGAAACTCTGTCTTGAAAAACAAACAAAAAAAAAAAATTTTTTTTTTGTTTTAAAAGGCCAACCTGGCCTACACAGCAAGTTCCAGGTCGCCCAGAGCCACGTGGCAACCCCTGCCTCCAATGGCTACGCATGAGTGCAGTTGCCTGCTGAAGCCAGAAGAGGACGTCAGCAATCTGCAAATGCTCTTGCCCCCGAGCCATCTCTCCAGCCAGCACTTGCTGTATAGAATACACATACTGAAAAAAGTTAAACAGAAACAGCCCAGCCCAGCAGGTGGCAGGAGCACTGCCATGTGGACACTCCCCTCACACAGTCACAGCCACTCTACACGGCTCAGGGTGTGTACACACTTAGGGCAGTTCTAAACACTTCCCTAAGTGGACTGTGTGCAGTCTTCAAGTCAGTAACACAGAACTCATTTCCCAGATCTAGCAGTTGGTGGACTCCTTGGGAGCTTCATGAGTGCATTTCTAAAGTGCATTTACCTGTGCTCCATTGAGCATGAGCTAAATCAAAGCAGCAGGATCTTAAAAATCACACTGAGTTCAAGACCAGCCTGGTCTACAGAACTAGTTCCAGATCAGTCAGGGTCACACACAGTGAAACCCTGTCTCAATAAAAACAAAACAAAAAACAAAACAAACAAAAACAATCTGCACCCCCACAAAAAAATCCCCACACTGAGAACCTAAGACCCTGTCAGCCCAAAGCCCTGCTCAGAACAAGGGAAAACTGGGAAGGGGCCTACCGGGTTCCAGAGTGCCAACTGCCGCTCACTCATGCGGCTAAAGCCAGTAGTGAAGACGTTGCCGTCGGCCAGGAAGATGGCACGCATGGGCCTGGCTCCTTCGTGTGCTTTTTCCTTCTCCTAGGAAGGAAGGGAGCAGATGTAGATTTTAGACATTTAGACAGGATGGGTAGGTTGAGTGTGAAGCCCATATTGGGAGCCAGCCTCACTTCACACATGCAGTGGGCCATTCCAAGTTCCCTGGGCAAGACCTAAGGTCACGGTTAACTACTGCCTCCCCGTCCTGAGAAGTGACACCTAGTAATCTGGTCAAAGTCAGCAAGCAGAGCCCTAGGACAGACTGAGGGAGGAGCTCCATTCCCACACATTCTGTTGCTGTCCCAGCCCACACACTACAGCCATCAAGCACACATCCAAGGGCTCTGCCATACACGTTTCTCAAGAGGGTAATCTACAGGCTGGGGCAGCCACTAGTTTCTCCAACATCAAAGAACATAAGGAAGGCTGCTCCTAGCCCTGTCTGGTTAATGAGAGCAGCTCAGCAACCACCCTTGAAGATGCTGGGTGGACAAGCATAGGGCATGGAAAGACCCTGTGGTGGTGGATAAGCACTCACCACGACTGCTGTCCAGCACTAGACAGGGCTGATAAGTCACTACATCTCAGCTGGCCTCAGAGCACAGCTAAGGTGAGCTGTTCTTGGACTTCCCACCTGCAGCTGCAGGCCTGACATATACCTCTTCAGGCAGGATATGCGACTTCGTTGAAGCCCTACTGGGTGGCAGATCCTGGGCACTAAGATGACAGCAGGACCTGCTGCGGGGGTGCAGGGCACCTGGATACTGTTCTGGGATTGGGATGGACATCAACTAGGGAGCACCAGTGAGATTCCCAGACAGGTCACAGTTCGTTTGGGCTCATCAAGACCTGAAAACTTCTAGGGGTATCATGAGCTGTTAAGTGCCCCTGCTGTACCAATACTCGGAAGGCAGAGCCTAACATATCTGTGAGTTCCAGGCTAGTCAGGACTATACAGTGAGACTCAATCTAAAGCCACCATGAAGGGACAGAGCTGAGCCAAGGCTGAAAATGACTGGAGAGAAGAGAGACTGAGGCAGTCACCTCCCTGCACACAAGGACATCATGGCTTAAGCGTGCAGGTCCTCCAAGTAGAGTCTAGGTCACTGATTGGCTACCAAGGCTGTGCTAAGAACACTCACCGCCACGATCTCCTGTTTCCTGGGATCAATGACTCTCACTTTCTTGTCTTTGGACGCTGTGCAGATGAGGCTGCCATTGCGGTTCCAGCTCACATTGTAAATCATGTCTGAATGCATGTCGTCCAAATTGATGAGGGCTTCCCCTGTCCCCACATTCCAGATGATAATGGCGTTGTCACAGCCTGCACCAAGCAGATCAACCACAAGATGAGAAATGCCCACATAATATATGAGACAAAGCTGCAAGCCCACAGGGACACAAAGGTATGGGAAGGAAGATGCTGATGACAAGAGGCCCTACCTACTGGGAGGTCGGAGTGATAAGATTTCTGTAAAGCAACATGGTGAAGCCATCAGCCAACCCAAACAAGAGCCACACCAAAGCCAGAGTCCTGTTTTTTAGAGTCAGCTGGACTAACGGAACTAGGCAGTTTCAAGAAAGTACCCTTTTCCAGAAAGATAACATCAGAATGGACATCATCTGCTCCTGAGGAACCTGGGGTAGCACATGACTCAAGTCTGACACTGTGAGCCAGGGTTCTTCCTGTATATGAAATCAGGGTAAGCTACAGCAACAGAAGGGAAACAGGACTGGCTTGCTGTTCTCAGAGATCTTATCTTAAAAAGGGAAGTTGGGGCCAGAGTGATCTGTCCATGATGAGAAGGCTAAAGTAAAATCACGCAGACATGGATTCAGAAGCTGTTTCCCAGAGAGGCCCATGATCCCTTAGGCACTCAGCCCCATCCCTGCTTCAAAAGTATCTTCTAAGCCAGTGGTTTTCAACCTGTGGATCTTGATCCCTTTGGCAAACCTATCTTCAAAAATACTTACGTTATTTACATTAGGATTCATAACAATAGCAAAATTACATTGTGAAGCAGCAACTGGCATCACCACAACATGTGGAACTATATTAAAGAGTCAAAGTGTTAGGGAAGTTGACAACCACTGTTCTAAGAACACTGAGAACCAAGAGCTAGAAGCAGGAAACTCGTGTTGAAAAACATGTACAACAATATAAAATGCAGTAGCTGACTTCTGGGGTGGAGAGCTGAGCCTTCCTGTACTGGCTCCTCCAGGCAGCCTGCTCTCGACGGAGGGCCAGGCATAGAGTGGTCGGACAGTCCGGAGGTATAGGCCCAGCAGTCAACCAACCAGTCTCCTCTGCTTGCACAAGGCAAACAGGAAAACAGGGTGAGCCTGTATGGTCCCAAGTGACCAGGGAGGACAGCAGATCCTTTCCACCACGCAGGCGCCTCCTCCCCTTCCGCCCCCGCTCAGGCTTTGGTCCCTAGATCATCAGAAGGACTCAGGTATGGTCAACCATGGCTATGAAAGTTGATGCCCTACAGTGTCTTCTGTGAAGAGACCTTTGGCAGGTACCTGGAATTAAATTTTTAACTTCACTCACCATAAATAAACATCTCCTATTCTTGATTAAAAATTGATGTGCCCAACTCGAAAAAAAGACATGTTTTTAAAATAAATCAGTATTGATAAGGTATAATTCACACATACCCATTACACTTAAGGTAAGCTCTGACAAACACCTATAACCAAGAAAGAGCTTACTTCCATCACCCCAAAAGCTTAACTACAACCATCTGTATTCCTGTGTGTGTGCACTGTAGCATCTTGCCATCAGCTAGTCTGGCCTGCCATTTGATCCCAGGGACCTGCATTTCTTTCTCTCCGCACTGGGACTGAAAACACTTGCATCACACCTGGTTTCCCTAACAAGGGCTCTGGGGACCAGACTTAAGGGATCTGAAGCACTTTATTGAATGAGACATCTCCTCAACAGGCTAGTCTTGAACTTACTGAACTACCACATCCAGTTGATGTATTGCTTTTAGAAAAAAAGAAGGGAGGGAGGGAAGGGAAAGAAAAATCTAAAATTTGAGTATAAGCAAACATTTCTGTAAGATGAATCTGGAAATGAGGCAAGAGCCAGTGGGAGCTGGAAGACAGACACTTCCATACTCCACACTGAGATAGGTGCCAAGGTTCACTGTGGTGCAGCCTAACTGAAAATCCAGAGGCAGCATCGGTGCCCAGAGCCAGGGCTGAGTAGATAAATGGGGCTTTGCTGGCAGAGGACAGCGGAGTGTGTGCAGAGAGCACAGAGCGCCACACCAGCGTGCGACCCTGTCCATGCTTAAAGAGTACCACACCAGCGTGCGACCCTGTCCACGCTTAAAGAGTACCACACCAGCGTGCGAGCCTGTCCACGCTTAAAGAGTACCACACCAGCGTGCGAGCCTGTCCACGCTTAAAGAGTACCACACCAGCGTGCGAGCCTGTCCACGCTTAAAGAGTACCACACCAGCGTGCGAGCCTGTCCACACTTAAAGAGTCTGCCATGGTCCTTGCTCCGCTTCAGTGCAGTCACACCTGTCACTCCCCCACATGAGGCCAGGCAGCCTGTGGGGCTCCTACCTGCACTAAGAAGCACATTGCGGGCCGTCGGATGCCAGGCAACGATGCCAACTCGCTTTGAATGACCTTCTAAAATCACCACAGGTTCAGTCAGGGAAAGGGTCAGTCCATTTTCTGGGATCTGCCAAACCTGTTGGAAAAGGAAGGAGAGTGTTAGTTTGAAAGCCCTGTCACATTTCATTTCCAGATCACTGTGGCCACCCAGTGGCACCTGGGTGAAAGGTACAATGAAGTGACTGTCTTAAAAATGTAAATATATAGGGCTGGAGAGATGGCTCAGTGGTTAAGAGCACCAGCCACTCTTCCTGAGGTTTAGTTCCTAGCACTCACATGGTGGCTCACAGTCATCTATGGTGGGATCCGATGCCCTCTTCGGATGTGGAGGCTTATATGCAGATAGACTGAGCACTTATCTACGTAAAATTAGAAAATTTTTTAAAAATGTAAATATACTAAGTACTTGATAACTTTGTGTTTCTTTACTTGGGGCCTGCCAGACCAACAGGGTCCTTGGAAGCATAGGCTGTTCATTTTGACTGAATCCTGTTTTCTTTTTCTCTTCAGTAAGATTTCCTTTCTATAATGTCATAGAAATATTGCCAACATCCCAATGTAAAGCACAGAGCCTGTGCTCATGAGCATTCGTCCCATAGAGGGCATCCTCGGTGCTCTTTGGGTCAGTCATTTTGTCCTTTCAGTGTTCCAGTGTTCCATCTCTCCCACTGTGTGGCTCTGAACTACACCACACCCAGTCTCACTTTCCTTTTTGAGATAGTGAAAATTTCTAAAATCTCTGTTGGTGGTTGTATGTACCCATGAACATATTAGAAATCTTTAAGCCAGGCAAAGTGGCACATGTCTTTAATCCCGGAGGAAAGTGGATCTCTGTCAGTTCGAGGCCAGCCTGGTCTATAGAGCGAGTTCCAAGACAGCCAGGACTATAAAGAAAAACCCTGTCTCCAAAATCAAAACAAAACAAAAACAAAACAACAAAAAAGAACAAAAACAAAACAAATCAAAACCAAAAAAATAAAAATCATTGAATTGTACTTTTTTTCTTCCCCATGTGAGACGGACAGGGTTTCTCTGGGTCACAGGAAGAGAAATGGGCTTCTTTGGTCTTATTTTAGAGTCTTGCTATGCTGCAGCCCAGTCTGGCATCAAATTCAAAACCACCCTCCCCACCGCAGTCTGAGAATGCCGAGATCACAAGCCTGAGCCACAGACACAGCAGGTGAAGAGGGAGGTTTTAAAAGCCAAGCACAGGATACTCTCTCTTTCAAACCTGTTACAAGGAAGCGGAGTGGCACCACGGCCTAGAAGAGCACTAAGAGTACTAAGTAGTACATGGCATCTACTTCACAAAAGAAGTTTAAAACAATAATTCCTTAAAACCCAGGTGCTCTTTGAGAACAGCTAGCAGCCTCAGGGGCAGCCCTCTCTCCAGGCCAGCATACTGCCTCACCCCTCCGACAGGTCTGCTCCCCTGCGGTGTGGGGCAACTGTTTCCTTTCCAATAGGACAGTGTGCTTTCATCCTGATACACAGTTTCTTTACCTCAATAAAACTAAAAGGTTTACAATTAGCCAAACAGCTCTGGGTTGAACCTGGACATCTGAGTATAATCAGAATTGGAACTGTCAACAGAACACACAGGAAACAATAATTATTACTTTGAGGAAAGCATGAAGTTGGCAGAGACAATCATGAAAACTGGTGCCTCAAAAGGTACTCGTGTGGCAGTGCCACATACTAGCTCCAGATGGCGCCCTCGTACCAGCCTATTGGGGTTCCTACGATCCACAGCAGTGAGCTTTGTAAACCCTGAGCATGACTGAGAGAGCATTTCCCCCTTGGAATACAGGAGCCGCAGAGGCCAGCACCGGCTTCGCTTTCTCTAGCATCCTTCACCCATCTTCTGCTTGAATGGAGAGGAAACGTCAACACGGAAAGCAGCGTTGATTATAGGATGGGAGTCTTAAACCTGGACAGCTTGTGTCTGCACTGTACGGCGAGCAGACTTGATGACTCTCCACCAGGTAGGCAGATGCCCTAGACTAGGCACCCAAGCTTCTTTTACTCCCTAGGTCCAACACACACACACACACACACACACACACACACACACACACACACACACAGTATTTACACCACAAAGCAGGTCTGGTACTAGTCCACCCTAGAACTCCATGGCTGAACAAGAAACTGAGCTTTTCAATAGACTGACAACCAGGAACAGCAAATGTAAGTGGTAGAACATGGAAGGTGCTGGAGCTGGATGAGTTCAAATCACATAAATGTGCTACAAATGTAGACTGCCCACAGCAGTTGTGACCTGGGGTGATGATGGTGGAGGGTGGATATGGTGACATGAACCAATGCATTTTAGATGATGCCCCGCATAAGCAGAAACACTGTAGCATCAGTTAGGTTTGTCCCTCATGTTATTCAGAGTCTAGTGTGACCAGAGCTGTGCTGCCGTAAGTAGGCGCTGCTGGAAAACACAGAGTCCCCAGTACCATACTACACAAGCTGGCCCATCGAGGAGTCCCTGAAGAGACAACCTCTAAGAATGAAAAAAAGTAGGTGAAAGGGAGGAATAAAGAAAATCAAGTAGCCAGTTTCCAAAAGAAACACCACAAATGCACAAAGCAATTTTCTAAAAAGCATTTAAACAATGCTTCAGAGAGGCTGGCTGAGGGGCCAGCAGAGAAAGGAACCAGTCAAGATGATAATGCCACAGGCTCTGACAGCTGAAGAAGTGTCTGGGAAAGTCTGGGAAACAAAATGAAAAGACACCAGAACCAGTGCGTGGATGAGAATAAACAGTGCTCTCCCCGCCGGGAACTGTGGGAAAGGGCTGTGTGTCTTCCCACACTCAGCACACCCTCTGGCTGGCGCTGCAGACCCTGCTCATGGCTGTCATTATCTGGCTCTCTGCCCAGAGGGTGCCTGCTACTTCTGGTAATGGCCTGTCAATGTGGACTGAAGGTCTTGCTTCCTGGGGACAAAGAGCATAAGTGCCATTCTATGCCTGAGTCTTATGCACAAGTTGGCACTCTAGCCTGGGCCTTTGGGGCTACGATGCTAATTAGCCATGTTAGCACTAAACTCTTTACCGCTGGGAGCCAAACTCCTTGTTTATCCTGAGGGAGCATGGGCTGTGCTCACAGAGGGTTCTGGAAAGGTCAACCGAGCTAAGGCTCTGCACAGCATTACCCTAATAGGAAACTGCTAATGGGGAGGGACAATGGCTCTGGAGCTTAAAAGCCTGGGTCCTGGGCACTGCCCCCCTCAGCTGCATGACACCGCTGACAAAACCGTGCTCACGTGAGCCTGAGTTTCCTAGTCATATGACGGGTGCTGTCCCTGCCTCCCCTGTGCTACTGCAGTGATCACGTACACACGTGTACACAGACACACATGCACAGACACACACGCACATCGAGGCTTGGGGAGTCAATGAGCTTGCTGCATTCATTCCAGACCACACCTCTTCCCTCCTGTGACCACATACATTTTTAGGTTTGAACACCATGATTTCTGAAAGGAATTTTGTCTTATACTGAAATACATTAGTACCTACTTACACCCAATGTGTCCAACGTGTGCAAGCCTGTGTTTGTGCCCGAGACAGTTCATGCTGATGTTGTCTGTGCAGGCTGGTGAGCTTTGCTCTGTTCTGTGGCACCCCAGCACCAACCTGCTTTCTTACCAACACTGAGTGAGCAGGGAGACAAACAGCAGAAATATCCTCCACAGAGGGCCTCTCAGCACAGCAGGGAGCAGGGACAAGTCACTACCTAGCCTACTAAAAGGAAAAAAAAAACCAGAAGCTTTCGAGTCTCTAAAATGTTCTACTGGACAACACATGTTCTACTGGACAACACATTACCACAGCAATGTTCTGTTCCAAAAGAAAGGAAAGCAAGACAATGAGCTCCAAAGGGCTTCCAGATGAAAGCGGGCTTCAATCATTGAAAACCACCAAGGTTCTGAAAACACCACTCAACCATGTGTTTATGACAACTGTGTCCTTTGTGCATTTGAAAGCAAGAGGACAGGGAGGCAGTTCAACGGAGCCGGGCACCTCTGAAGTATAAATGCAACTGGTTTAACAGTTTTATTTCCAAACATGGCACAAATTTAAAGCACACAGACTGTTTGCAGACCCCACTCTCCTATCTTGATCGCTCTCTGGGAGCCTGCTGCTGGTGAGGCACTAGAGCTACACCATGGAGTGCTTTCCTTGCCAAAGGCCGTGTTTTTAAAAAGCCAAAGACACTGATTTCAAGGGAACATGAAGTTGAGACAGTCTCTCAAGACACCAGGTGAGGGATTTGCTGTAGCAGCTTGGAGGGTCCTGTGTGAGGCAGAGTGTAGAGCCTCAGCATTTTCTGGAGAGCAAGCTAAGCCTAGAATTAAGTCTGGAGCCACCAAAGGCAAAGGATCAACAACCCAGAGGCAATCTGTGCACCAGACACACCACAGGACATGCCACATCACGGCTTCCACTTCTACTCCAAGAAATAAAGTTTGCTGGAAAAATCTGTGATAAAAGCACAAACAAATGTGGTGCAGTGCCTACTTCTGTTCATTTCTATAGGCTAAAGACTGATCTGGGAAGAGGGGTAAAAGTATTCGCCAAAAATAAGTAATCTACCCCTGTTTAGGACGTGATAGCTGGGGACAGCTAAGGGTTACCTTTTCATCTCCCAGACTCTGGGGGACACCGCTATGCATATCC
This sequence comes from Chionomys nivalis, assembly GCF_950005125.1. Classification (NCBI taxonomy): domain Eukaryota; kingdom Metazoa; phylum Chordata; class Mammalia; order Rodentia; family Cricetidae; genus Chionomys; species Chionomys nivalis. Next base: position 121,657,513 of record NC_080088.1, on the reverse strand, counting down.
CCTCCCTACTGGAACTGCAGCTTTTACACTTCTATCTGAGCACCGCTCTACAGACATGGGTAGCCAACAGCAGGCATGGACCAACTTGACTGTTCTTGGAATTATTTCAGTCACTGCCATTTACTGGGGCTAAAATTCCTCCAAGTAAAATATTTAGAAACCACAATCTCAAAAACTCTCTGTATGAAGTTATCGCCAAGGAACAGAAAGCACAATACAAAACCCTGGACCGGCAAAGGGCAAAGGCAGTTTCTGGAAGGAGAATTCACCTGCTATTTGTTAGTGTCAAACACTGTTCCATACAGCAGGACCTAAAATGCAAGCTGTCCACTGGACTCCACTTTTAAGTTGCCTTTAGGGTCTGGAGAGAAGGCTCAGCAATTAAAAGCACTGGCTGCTCTTCCAGAGGGCTTAGGTTCAATTCCCAACACCTACATGGTAGCTCACAACTGTCTGTAGTTCCAGTTGTAGGGGATCTGACACCCATACACATGCAGACAAAACACCAAGGCACAATTTTGCTGGGTGCCTTTAAATCCAGCACTTGGAAGGCAGAGGCAGGTGATCTTTATGAGTTCAAGGACAGCTAGGGCTATACTGAGAAACCCTGTCTCGAAAAACCAACACACACACACACACACACACACACACACACTCACACACAGCCTTAAAAGATGGGAAGTGGGGCTGGCGAGACGGCTCAGTGGGTGAAAGTGATTTCTGTACAGGCTGATGGCAGGGCTCAATTCCTGAAAGCCACGTGAAAAAGATGGACATGGTGGTGCACAGCTGCAGCATCAGTACTCCTACCAGGAGAAGGAGATGGACAGGAGGGCTGCCTGGGGGTCACCTAACCCCGACTACACAGCACACGGCACAGGGGACTCAGCCTCAACAAGGTAGAAAGAGAACCAGTTCCAAAAAGATATCCTCTGACTGCCACATGCCACCCCACACCACAAGTAAAACATAAACAAATAAATAAAAGATGGAAAAGCTAGGCATAGTGGCCACACCTATAATCTAGCATTTGGGAGATGGAAGCAGGAGAATCCTAAATTCAAAGCTATAAATAGATAATGGAGATTGACCTTTCCTGTCCTAACACTGGAGAGATGCTGCTTCAGGCGAGGCAGCTGACAAAATGAACAAACCCATGATCACAACTCAATAATGGGTGTAAATAATTCAAAAGCAGTTTTGAAATTTAGGCTTATCCTCTCTCACAGGCATGGAGGAACCAGCTCTGCTGTCCCCCTACAGAACATCAGCTGAAGATGTTCTTGTGGCCATGGATCCACAGCACATACCCAAAGTCACCACAGCAGGCCTCACACACTTCCAGTTCCGCCTGACCCTCTCACACAGTGCCCCATTGGTTATGTGAGGTGGAAGCTGAGAATCTGGGAACTTCTTGGCTGGGCACAATGCTATTACCTGAGGCTCTGGGGCCACTGCCGCTGCCAATAACCCATGCAGGGCTCTTCTGTTTAAAATAAAAAAGGTGTGTGTTTGTCTGAAAGTCTCCAGCTACTGCCCCTAGCACAGAGGCGGAGGGAAGTGTCACGACAGACGGGGATGAGCAGACGTGCCTGTAAAGGTCACTTCAGCTGCTCAGCTCTGAACTTCAACAAGTCTGTCAGAACACACAACTTAGAGTCACTGAGTGATTCAAGCATGATCTAAGTGCCAGGCCCGTATTTAAGAGTTTAGGAAAATTAGGGAGATTTAGCCTAGAACACTATTTAATTAAAAAAGTGTTTGCTCTGCCAAGATGGGGCAGCATCAGAGGATTCTGGGAAGAGAGTGGTCTGAATAACAGCTAGTATTGGGATGTCCCCAAACCTCAAAAACACAGAGCAAGTAACAGACTAAAGCACTCAGGGACAAATGAGGACTCAAAATCCCAGTGACAGAGCACACTTCTTCCCTGACCTGACACAGCAGGCTATGAACACACTCTGGCAACCAAGAGAGGTTTGCCTGTCTTAGCAGCAGCTGATCATGGGAGACCCCTACCCCCACCCAAGGCCTGGAGAGGCAAATACACCCTGCACCTAGTGCTCTCAAACCCCACCAGCAAGGACTTCTTTTCCTTGACAAGAAAGGCCAATGGAAGAGAAAGAACCCAGAGGGAATGGTTGACCCCACTGGAGCAGGCAGGAAACAGGGGGGTGGGGTGGGAATAGCAAAGGAATGAGAGAGGCCAAACAAAAGGCAGGCCACCTTCTGGAAACTTCAAACTAAACTCACACAAAACTTCAGTGTGAGCACTCTTCCACGCACACACGTGCACTCCCACTCCCGTGATGAGAGTGGCATGAGAGAGAGAGATGGCTCAGTAGTTAAGAGCTCTTGTTGTTGGAGGACCCCGGTTCTATTTCCAGTACCCACATGGTAGCTCACAAACTTATCTAACTCCAGTTCTAGGGGATCTGATGCCCTCTTCTGACCTCCATGGGCACCAGGCACATACTTGATGCACAGACGACACACGATAAAATATCCACACACGTAAAATATATAAACCTAAGAAAAAGATAATTTTAAGAGCATGCTAAAAAGACATGCTTTAAAAGTTAATAAAAAACTGGCATGCTATTTCAAAATAAAATTAAAAAGACATTAAGAAAAAAGATAAATCAAAACTGAAATTTTAAAAGATAAATAAAAAAATTAGAAATTAAAAAATATCACTTTAAAAATAAAGGAGGGAGCATACTGGAGAGATGGCTCAAAAATTAAGAGCATTGGCTATTCTTGTAGAAAACCTAGGTTCAATTCTTTTTTTTTTTTTTTTTTTTTTTTTGGTTTTTCGAGACAGGGTTTCTCTGTAGCTTTGGTGCCTGTCCTGGAACTAGCTCTTGTAGACCAGGCTGGCCTCGAACTCCCAGAGATCCACCTACCTCTGCCTCCCGAGTGCTCGGATTAAAGGCGTGCACCACCACCGCCCGGCTTCCTAGGTTCAATTCTTAGCACCCACAAAGTGGCTCACAACCTTTTTTAACTCCAGTCCCAAAGGATCCAATGCTATCTCTGGTATCTGTGGTTCTCGCAGGCACATGGCGCACATAAACTCATGAGCATAAACACAAACAAACCAATAATGTACTCCAAGTAAAAAGCAGCCACCCAAGAGGCCCAGGGGAAGATGGTAGCCTAGCTCCAGCAATTGTAAAGAGGTAGGAGGCCGTCTGAGGAAAGTCTAAGAGCACTGCACTGGACAGCACCTTCCCCACCACCTGCTGTGTGGCTATAGCATCCCAAGAAGCCTCTCTTTGTAATGAGCTGGAAACCGCCTCCTGCCCATCACCAGCTCTTCCCAAGTGCTGAAGCTGGTCCTGGATGTCTCCACAGGAAACCACCTGTCTACCTTAGTGGCTCATGCTGAGTAACAGGGCTCGGTGCTGACAGCACATGCGCTGCCTTCCTGTTAACTGTGCCATAAGATGGGTGCTTTCTAAGTGCAGTATCAAGGGGAAGACCAGATGGACATCTGGTCTACCCGAAGACTTGGACTACCATTGCCTACCCTCAGGTCAACTGGTCACCAGCACTGAAGGGTCATGTTCCTCATTCAAAGTCTGTAGCTCAACTGCCAAGCTGAAAAAGGCAAAGACTGTAGGACTTGGCACTAAGCCAAATCAAATGAGTACTATACACAAAAGGAAAAGTTCTCCAAGGTAAATAGCATGGAAGAAGCATCAGTAAGACCTACAGTCTAAAGAAGGAAGAAAAGGCCTAGAGCAAAACCCAAGTATACAAATCCTACCCAGGAAACAGAAGGAAATGGATCTGTGAATTCCAGACCATCTTGGTCTATACAGAAATTCCAGGCCAGAAGGCTACACAATGAGTGTCTTAAAATACAGCAAAAAAGTCTGGACAAACTGACAAATACTGAAGACAGCAACAGGTCATAGGAGCCTCCAAATGGTGCGTGGTGGGCACACCTACAGTTTCGGCACTTTGCACACAGAGGCAAGAACATTGCTGGCTTGAGGCAAGACCCTATCTCTCTCTCTCTCTCTCTCTCTCTCTCTCTCTCTCTCTCTCTCTCTCTCTCACTCTCACACACACACTCACACCTGATAATTTGGGGTAATTTTCTGGGGTTGGGGAGATGACTTGAAACTATGGGGCTGAAGAGATGGCTCAGCAGTTAAAACACTGGCTGCTCTTGCAGACTGGGTTCTGTTCCCAGCACCTATGTGGCAGATCATAACATAAATATCTGTAGGTGATGGTGGCACACACCTTTAATCCCAGCATTTGAGAGGCAGAGGCAGGCAGATCTTCATGAGTTTGAGGCCACTCTGGACTGGTCTACAGAGTAGGGTCCAGGACAGCTAGGATTGTTATACAAAGAAACCCTGTCTCGGAAAAACCAGGGGGATAAAAACAAACAAACACCAACACTAACAACAACTCACCGCCCCCTGACCAAAAAAAAAAACCCCCTAAAAACAAACAAACAAAAAGTCTGTAGCTCCAGTTCCAGGGGATCCAACGCCCTTTTCGCCCTTTGGGAACCAGGAATACAAGTAGTAAACATATGTACATGCAGGCCAAACCTTCATACAAATAAAATAAATCTAAAAAAAATTTAGAGACTTGGACTATATACTAATATATCACACCATATATTTAGGAGCACTGATTCTGAATTACCAACAACGAAGAAAAAAAAACCTTTTAACTAGCCGGGCAGTGGGAGTACACACCTTTAATCTCAGCACTCGGGAGACAGAGACAGGTGGATCTCTGTGAGTTTGAGGCAAGCCTGGTCTACAGAGAGCGAGTTCCAGGACTGGCTCCATAGCTCCTGAGAAACCCTGTCTTGAAAAATCAAAACCAAAACCAAATAAAACAACAAAAAACTTATAACTAAGCAAAAGGAATGACTGATAAGGAAAAGAAAGTTAATATCTGATTTCCACAGCAACACCATTTATCAAAAGAAAATCAAATAATACCCAGCTAGATCTTCACCTGTGGGTCGTGTGTGTGTGTGTGTGTGTGTGTGTGTGTGTGTATGAGAGAGAGACTGGGAGAGATAAAGATTTCTTCTGCACAGAAGATCTGTGTACAAGGGATGTATGTAACACCAGATATTTAATACAGATGACTGAACATCTGTGCATTCTAGATTCTGGGCCAATGGTAACTCCTGAACCAATCCTGAGGGATGACTACTTGTTTTCATTGACGGGACAGCCCAGGATGCTCTCAAACTTATGAACTTCCTGTCTCGGCCTCCAGAGTGCTGAGGTAACAGGTGTCAATCTGATTTCACATCAGGCCTGAACATCTTTAGTAAATGAATGGAAAAAGCAACAGCATGGCTTTAAGAGCTACTGGTCTCCTTATAAACTATTGTCTGGGGCTAGAGAGATGGCTCCTCAGATAAGAGCACTGGCTCCTTTTTCAGAGGACTGTGTTCAAATCCTGTTTCCACAAGGTAGCCCCAAACTACCTATAAATCCAGTTTCAAAAGACCCTACACACACTGCACATACATACATGTACATAAAACACTCATACACTTAAATTTTTTATTTTTATCTTAAAAACCACATTATTTACATTATAATTCTTTTGGGGGTTCGAGACAGGGTTTCTCAGTAGCTATAGAGCCAGTCCTAAAACTCACTCTGTAGATCAGGCTGGTCTTGAACTCACAGAGATCCACTTGTCTGCCTTCTGAGGGCTGGGATTAAAGGTGTGCACCACCACCGCCCAACTACATTATAATTCTTAACAGTAGCCAAATTAGTTATGAAGAAGCCACAAAAACAATTTTATGGTGGGGGTTATCACAATATGAAGAACTGTATTAAAGGGTAGTAGCGTTAGTTAGGTTGGGAATCGCTGCCCTAGATCACTAAGAACGAGCAACAATCACAATTACCTCTAGCACCCAGACCATGATGTAGAAACATTACTTTTCATTTGAAGAAACCAGGGTGTAATAGAAATGGCCAGTCAATGTCTGGCAGAGATGCCCAAGGTGAGCTTGAGACCCTTGAATGAATCACAGCGAGGAGCAATCAAAGACAACACAGCCGTTTTAGATCTCAGAGAACACAGGGCAGGCTGAGCATGGAGACGTGGCAGTTTTTGAAACTGATCAAATACGTTCAAGTTCATTAGTTCAAATGAAGTGAAGAAAAAACTTCATTTTCTGAGGATGACAGAGTGTTAACTTGTCACCTTGGAAACAGAGTAAACTGAAGAATCAGGTAGTTGCCCACACTCCCTTTCCTATGCAATCCAGAATACCAGGTAACTGAACAGAAAGCAGGTGAGCTGCACTGGGCAAAATTTGGCTCAAACTCAAAAACAGATCAGAAGCAGCTATGAGAGCCACTCTGTGCTCCTTTAATGACTCACTATCTGTAGGAATGAAGGTCTAATAGTTGTGCAAACCCAAGAGGACAGAACTACAAGGGACTGGACCTGTGTTGACTCTGGGATCTAACTTCACATTTGCAGGAAACTCAGGCTGGAGCCCCTGACCTGCTCCCGAAGGACACAGTCAGCAAAAAACAGACAGTTGAAAAGTACAGACCAAACATTAGATTTATTTATTCAATATGTATACAATGTTCTGCCTGCGCGTATGCCTGCAGGCCAGAAGAGGGCACCAGATCTCATCACAAATGGTTGTGAGCCACCACATGGTTGCTGGGAATTGAACTCAGGACCTTTGGAAGAGCAGGCAGTGCCTTAACTACTGAGCCATCTCTCCAGCCCCAAACATTAGCATTCTATGCAATGCTGATCTGGCATTTAGGGAAGCACGTGTGAGAGAGCAGCATCCTAAAGAAAGATACACGAGTGATCTGAAGGCGGGTGTGTGGGGAGGGCATGTATGGTGGCAGAGTAAGAAATCACCTGGCCCACTCCATTCACTTCGGCACCACCTCTTTCAATACCGGTGTTTTATAGACGCTGTTGTATTAAAGGATAACAGGCTCGGCAAGGTTGGCAATGAGGAAACAGATAAAACCGGCTTCCTCACAGCAGTCAGGACTCTCAGCTATAGGCTCTGGCAGCAGGCCTAACCTGTATTCCCTTCCAGTAGCTAACATATACACAGCCACTGGCCATCAGTCTAGCAAGCACACACAAAAGGACTGACTCCTTTACTGGCAGCATGCTCAATACGCTTTTAGCTGCCAAAAGCCCACGAGAAAGGTGGGGAAATGTTTAAACAATGTAGTTCAGGAACTCATTTGTTTGTGTACATTATTTTAGTTAATAAAGCATCCTAAGCAATAGACAACAAAAAGAAAATGGAAGGAGTATGGTTCTCCATGCTTTGCCTAAAGTAGACTACAGATCATTGAGGTAGTCATATCTAACCTTGCTGACATATCTTGGGAAAGTATTGTCTTAGTGTTTTTATTGCTGTGATAAATACCATGACCAAAAGCAAGCTAAGGAAGAAAGGAATGAATTCAGCGTCACAGTTCCGCATCACCATCCATCACTGAGGGGGGGGCAGGGCAAGCACCTGGAGGCAGGAGCTGATGCAGAGGCCATGGGGGTGGGGTGGGGGTACTGTTTACTGGCTTATTCTGCTTGGCTTGCTCAGCTTGCTTTCTTATCGCACCCAGGACCACCACCCAGGGTGTCACTGCCCACAGTGAGTTGGGCCCTCTCGCATCAATCATTAGTTAAGAAAATGCCCCAAAGGCTTGCCCACAGGCCAATCTAGTGGGAATTTTCTCAATTGAGGGTCTCTCTTCCTAAATGACTCTAGTTTGTATTTAGTTGACAGAAAACTAGCCAGTACACACTGAGAAGTGATCCAAGTTAATAATCCTACTAGAGGGATAGATAGTGCACACTGAGGAGCAGGGAGCTGTATCCTGAAAGGTGTCTTGTGGACGTGATTGGGAAGCTGAGGCAGGAGGATCACCGAAGCCTAGGGAGTTTCAACACCAGAATGGGCCACTAGCAAGAAAGATCTTCTTCAAAATAAACTTTATGGGGCCGGAGAGATGGCTCGGTGAAAAATACTTTCCAACATCAACTTGGAAACCATCCCTTGCTATGTTCCCATTGTCCCCAATAATTGCTGTTATTATACTTTATCTGCACAACTTTTGGCATCTTGCTATCCTGGAGCACAAAGTTTAAGAGAGTACTTTTTTCACTCTTTATTTATTTATTTTTTGGTAGGGGTGTTCAGTTAAATGTCATTAACAAAATGATTAGAAAATCATCTTACTTGCACCGAAATCTTTCCTACAGATATCAATTGTCAATGGCAGGTCGTTATCCCCTCAGACAGAAAAGAACAAAGAACAGTACAACTTGTTGATACAGAGCTTGTAAAGGCTAACTGTCAATAAGCCTTAATGTATAATCCAATGTAGTCACTCGGCTAGGATGCCTACTTTTTAAGCCCTGTGCATGTGTGTATATGTGTGTATACAGCACTGGAAGCAAGAAGTGAGTCCCAGTGCCATGGATTTTGGAACTTACCATAACAGTGCAATCCTCTGAACCGCTGGCAATAACCTGGTCGTTATGTGGACACCAGTCTATGTCCAGCACTGGCCCAGTGTGGCCACATACCGTAGGATAGGATTTGTCAATTCGCCCCGTCTGAAAGAAGAGATAAACCATTATGTGACACAGTGATATGGACACCATCAGCACATGCTCACCATCACTGCCCAGTGGCTACTGTCTGTATATGATCATGTTCATCTTGCTCAGTGCCAACCAGTGAGAACCACCATTTTCACTCTAGAACAGTCACTACTAACGGCACTCTGCCACATTACAAGGACTCAAAGTTCTGGAACCAAAATATTTTGTCTGCATTAAAAATAGCAAAGACAGCTGGTGTACACCTTTAATCTCAGCACTTGGGAGGCAGAGGCAGGTGGATTTCTGAATTCGAGGCCAGTCTAGCCTACAAAGTGTGTTCCAGGACAGCCAAGGCCACAAAAAAAAAAAAAAAAAAAAAAAAAAAAAAAAAAAAAAAAAAAAAAAGACCCTGTCTTGAAAAACAAAAACGAAAAACAGCAAGGAGAATTCATGTCTTTTTCCCAAAATACAATTCTATAGCAGCCACATTGCTGTAGACAAGTTTTACTGGGATAAGGGGACCCTTTGATATTACTTAAAATGTAAAGCATAATTCCCTTTTTAAAAGTTTACTTTATTCTAAACTATGGGGTTTGTGTGTACAGGGGTGCCATGCCTATGAAGGTCAGGGGTGCTGAATCCCCTTGGAGCTGGAGTTATAGGTAGCTATGTGCTGGAAACTGAACTTGGGTCCTCTGAGAGAGAGAGCAGTGCAAACTCTCAATTGCTAACCCACTTCTCCAGTACCCAAGTGTAAGAGAACAAGCTACTAAAGTATATATGGTGACTGCTTCGGAAATGACAGACACTGTTAAGGAAAGCTGGAGCTACTGCACAGGGGCTAAAGGGTGAGGTTGTAACACCTCCATCAATAGAAATGCCAGTTAGTCTAGTTCACACCAAGCGGTACCTTCCCACCTAGTTCCATATTCCACTAAGAAAAGGATGTTGTTCAAAGTTACCACAAAGCACATGTGTTATGTGTTAGAATCTAACAGACAATCTAACAATTTGGGGCCAATCGAGACAACTACATTATGGTGATCCGGGTAAAATATCAGAGCAGTCAGGAGATCAAAGAAGGCACAATAAACACCAGAACAGGAGGAGGAGTACAACTGACAGGGTAGGACCCCGGAGCAACAACTCCAGAGGAAACAATCTCTTTTTTTTTTTTTTTTTTTTTTTTGATTTTCGAGACAGGGTTTCTCCGTAGCTTTTGGTTCCTGTCCTGGAACTAGCTCTTGTAGTCCAGGCTGGCCTCGAACTCACAGAGATCCGCCTTACTCTGCCTCCTGAGTGCTGGGATTAAAGGCGTCTGCCACCGCCCAGCCAGAGGAAACAATCTTATACACACACAAATATAACTTGTCAAAACATACTTGATTAAAACAAAGTAAAAACAGACAAGAAACACAACAAACTTGAAATACCACTGGAAAGGAAGTTCCAGGCCAACAGGGACTACACAGTGAGATCCCGTGAAAAATACTGTCCAAAACAACTTTCCAAAGAACAGAAAGGGTAATGTCACTGACACTGTCTCGGAAGGACATGCAGAAAGGGAAGCACAGACAGAGTACAGCCAGAAACATGAGCATTCAAACATCCACGCACACCATACTGTCTTTAAAAAAGAAAAAGGGGCTGGAGAGATGGTTCAACAGTGAGGAGCACCAGCTAGCTCCTCCATAGGACCGGGATTTGTTTCCCACCACTCATCTGTAACTTCAAATCCAGAGGAGCTAGTGCCATCTCTGGCCTCTGAGGACACAAGGAAGGCACATATGCAGGCAAAATCCTCATACATATAAAAATAAACACGTAACATTTGAAGGAAGGAAGAAAGGAAGGAAGGAAGGAAGGAAGGAAGGAAGGAAGGAAGGAAGGAAGGAACGAACGAACGAACGAACGAACGAACGAACGAACGAACGAACTGTGGGATATTCGAAAATACGGCGGTTCATGCCTGTAATCCCAGCACTGGGGAAAATGAGCAAGAGGTAAGTGAGTTTGAGACCAGCCTGGGCTACAAAGACCCTGTCTCAAAACAAGAGAACACACATACATAGGCCAAAGAAAAAGACAAGTTTGAAAGCAGAGGAGACACAACAGCACAGCCACTGAGTCATCACAGGCAGACAGAACAGGAGATGATATGAGCAGAGGGTTCACATGGGGGAAACCCAGGAACCAAGAAGATAACCTGTTTCTCTCTCTGGTAACAAGAGAACTGCCAGTTAAAATGACAAGGGCTGAGAGACTGCACAGTGGCTACGGACCCTTGCTGCTCTCCCATAAGACTTGTGTTCAGTCCCCAGTATCAATGTTGGGCAGCTCACAACCAACCGTTATTCCAGCTACAGAGAATCCCACACACACTCTGTCCACCATGGGAATCTTCAAATGCACACGCATACCAACACACACACACAATAAATTAAAAATAATGAGGCACTACTTGACATCTATTACAAATAACTGGAAAAGTCTAAACAGAAGTGCAGGAGCAATGTCTTGTTACACGTCTTCTGTAATAGCGACAGGTACACTGATGACATTCCCCAGAAGTGTCACTTTCTAAATGATCTCAGTGGGGGAAATGTTCCTATATTGTTTATATGAAGAAGATTCCCTATGGCAGCACTGCTAATAGTGGCAGAAGTTAAGAGTCATTTCACTGTCCTCAATCATGGGAACAAACATTTACATGAAAGTTTCATGCCCACAAACACACATAGAAAAATGGAAATGTGTATGAACACTGCCTGACAAAAGAAAACAATTTAAAACAGAAACAAATGAGCAGATGTGAGAAGATCCTCCCTGATGAGGAAAAGGACAGGGGGTGGTTTTCCACCTACAGCTGTTGTACTTTTTTCTTCCAAGAGAGAGATGAGGCCAGGCAGTGGTGGCACACGCCTTTAATCCCAGCATTCTGGAGGCAGAAACAGGTGGATCTCTGTGAGTTCAAGGCCAGCCTGGTGTAAAGAGCTAGTTTCAGGACAGGCTCCAAAACTAGAGAAACCCTGTCTTCAAAATCAAAAAAAACAGAGATGAGACCAATATGGCAAAATTCTAACATCTACTTATCCTCAGGGGTACATGAATATTTCATTTTATTTGATGTTTCCTATAAAAATAAGAAAATTCAAGCATATCAATATACTGTTAAGAATTTTACATGAAGATTTTAAATCACATTATTTATTTGTGTATGAGCACACAAAGTGAGTCATGGCAGCCACACACATGTGGCGGTCAGAGGACAACTTCTGGGAGTCAGGTCTCTCCTTCCAGCATGTGGGTCTCGAGGACAGACCCAAGTTGTTCACTTGGCAGCACACCCACTTCGCTGCTCATCACTACTATTTCTGCCCTAGCAAAAGTTATTCTGTTGAACTGTCTTACCCCAGGCCCCACTCGGCACTGTGAAAACAAGTGCAGAGATGAACTTGAATGCCCGGGAGTAACAGGTGGTGTTTGAACCTGGGATAAGTGGGGCCACTCTCTGATGGAAATGGACCTGGAGCACTAGTCCTAGCTAATTAGATTAACTATACAACTACACACAAGAAGCCTCTTTAACTACCCCAGCTTGAACAGTAGCAGCTACAAGTTAGCAGGTGGGTATCCACGTGTATCCTTTAGCCAAGTAAGATCTCCAAGAATAAGCAGTATTTCTGTCATTCCCATCTGAGTCACAGCAAGCCCACAGCATCAGAATATCATGCTCTATTTTCCCAGAAACGTGCCTACTGCTAAAAGGGCAACTTCCACATACTTCCTTCCTATTGGAACCAAATAACAATAAACAGAGCATGGTGGTGCACACCTTTAATACCAGCACTCTGGAGGTAGAGGTGAGTGAATCTCTGTGAGATCAAGGGCCAGCCTGATCTACAGAGCGAGTTATAGGCCAGCCAACAGAAACACCAACTAAAACAAACGAGCAACAACAACAGGTAATGGTGATAGATAATGTTTCGGAGTGGGTATAGGAACTAAATTACTCTCTAAATAAATGAAGGCACAGTACCCATGAGGCGGTTATCTTAAATGTCACTGGCCATCCCTACTAGGCTTGAATAGGGAAAGAAAATTCCCACCAGGACATGGGCTATGCAAAGGGCGCAACAGTAGCCTTGCAAGCACTGGCAGCCAGCCATCAGAAACAGGGAGTTAATAAAAACGGATACTCTGTAAGCAGCTGCTTCCTCTGCCTACGGTGATGTCACCGTAAATCCTGCTAACAAATGAAGCAGCGTCACACTGCAGCACTGCACAGAGCGAACTGATTACACACAGAGAGACAAGCACAAGCATGAACATAGCCAGGAAATGGCATTCAGGGTGCACACTGACCATCTGACACACTGCATATAGGATTTATAACCTCCAAATAAAATTAAAACTGAAGCACAATCACACTTTTAAACCACTATTAAGACTGTGATGATGGGGCCCAGCAAGATGCCAAGCCTGATGACCTGAGTTCAATTTCCAGAACCCAAATGGAACTGACTCCTTCCAGCAAACTATCTTCTGACCTCTACATGTGCACTTGGTACATTTGTTGTCCCCTAAAAAAAACAAGTAAACAAACAAACAAACACAATACTGTAGATGGAGTATTTTGGTAACTGTGACAATGAGCTAAACTTGTAAGGATGAGAAGACATCACTGAGAAAGACTGAGAGGCACAGAGTTCTCATTCACCCAAGACACATATTCATTTGTCATCCAGTGAACAGCTGAGGAAGTGTGACTGCTCTGTGGGTCTGCTAGACACTCCAGGATGCCACAGCGTACCTGCCCCTCAGCAGCACGGGTCAATAATAGCACAGCTGGAAAGCTTATAAATTTAATGCCAGTTTTTCAGTATCTTTTGTTGACTAAAAAAAGACATTTTAAGGGCCTCTGCAATTTTCCAATATTCTATATTAAATGATTTCATTTTACTAATTTTGCTTCATCCTGGGTTTCACTACTTTTCTTTTTAAAAATTTATTTTTCTTTAGTGTGTTTGTGCACGAGTGAGTACACATGCCATGGAGGTCACAGAATAGCACTGTGGATTCTGGGGACTTAACTAAGGGTGCCAGGCTTGCATAGTAAGCACTTTCACCTGCCATTTCATTGACCCAGATATCACATATCGCTAATTTTGCTTTATTTGCTTGTTTCTTTGAGACAGCGTCTCACTGTGCAGCTGGCTGTCCTGGGGCTTGATGTATCCCAGGCATGCATACCACACCACCCAACATTGCTCCTTTTCTAGTACAGAAACTGCAGTCTTTTGTGTTCTGAGCCTTCAACAAGGTTTTAATTCACTTACTTCCTACTTAGTTGTCTGGTCACATGTCACAGAGTGGCTTCACGGTGCCTCCCCAACCACAACCCCAAGTGGTTGAGATTACCCATAGTAAACTCAATAACTGTCAAAACCAACACACAGGTTTCTAGAGACTCTGCTCCAGCTCCTGCCTCATAAGCTCATGAGACAGTGCTGAAATGGGTCAGGACCCTGGCATCCTCTCCTCAGTACCTGACAGATCCAGTGGCCTGTTCCGAGCCAAGCAACATGACCCCAAGGGAAAATTCAGTCTTTGAAGTGTGCAGACAGCTGGCACAAGGCAGAGTGTAAGGGCACAGTTTCCACGTGGCTGGCCTGAGCCAAAGGTGACAAGTTTGAGCACATCCTAGCCAGCAACCCCCAGCCTGGCAAAAAAGTTGTTGCCAGCTTTGGGTTTGGGGCAAGACTTTAAAATTTCAAGCAAGTGTAAGTAAGATTCAGCCTCTGGATAGAGCTTACACTTCTTAACAAAATCCATTCAATTAGGCAGCAAGTCCTGCCACAGGCATGGGGAGGGTGGCAGAGAATGGGGGAAAATGGAAGCATCAGTAAACATAAAACTCTACATAATAGGCCTTTAAAAAAGAATGTTTTCCCTGGCACGGTAGAGGAAGCTTTTAATCCCATCACTTGGGAGGCAGAAGCAGGTGGATCTCTGAGTTCTAGGCCAGCCTGGTCTACAGAGTGAGTTCTAGGAAAGGATCCAAAGTTACACAGAGAAACCCTGTCTCGAAAAACTGAAAAAAAAATTTTTTTTTTCGAGACAGGGTTTCTCCGTAGCTTTTGGTTCCCGTCCTGGAACTAGCTCTTGTACACCAGGCTGGCCTCGAACTCACAGAAATCTGCCTGCCTCTGCCTCCCGAGTGCTGGGATTAAAGGCGTGCGCCACCACCGCCCGGCTGAAATTTTTTTTTTGAACTGAACTGATTTTGCAAAAGCATTCCTCTTTAAGTGTAAACCTCTGGTTACAATGGTATGACCACCGATTCCGAGAGAAAGCCATAGTAGCTTCCATCTAGGTCTAAGCATGTGCTGCATCTGTCTCACACTTCCATCTTAGGCAGTATGTGCTACATGTGCTAAGTTCACACTGTGAGATCAAACACTAAATGTTACAACATACAGCAAATTTCCCACGGACATTATTATACAGGGATGCCACTCTGCAAGAGATGGACCTGGAGCATTTTCACCCTCACGGACCCTCAAAATCTAAGGCTCGTAATGTGTCCTGTGTGGTTTATACAAGATCATGCACAAAAGAGCAATTCCTCACACTGTGTGCTAGACAGTCAGTCAATCAGACACAATGAAACTGCTGCTAGAAAGGACCAATGAGCAGTTGTCACCGGCCCCTTCCAGCATAGAAACATGTAGCATTTGTTAACCTGTTCCTAAGTAACACATACCTTTGCAAAGGTAGTTAACTACTCCAATGGCAAAGTGGCAGTGGCACATGGGTCATCAGTCTCAAATATCCCCTTGAGACACTCAAGGCAGCTGCACACTTCCTCCTAGCGTCTATCCTGAAACTTACCACATAACCCCAACCTCTGCTTCCTGTTCGTCTCCTATCAAGTTGGGCAGCTGCCTCACTTTCGTGTCCTTTCCAACTTCCTAGCTAGGCCTCTGTTCCAAACTGGGTCTGGCCAGACAAATGTGAGGGACCAGTGAGCCGCACTCCAGACTAGAGAAGGGAAGCCAACTCTAGGAAGAGGGAAGAGCAGCTCAGTCTTTCCAATGTTTGCTTTTTATTTAAGGAAAAAATGAGGACAAACCCACTTGATGCGCCCATATTTCAGTAACAATTCCTTTCCAGCTTTGGGTCAATAGACTGAGAACTGGTGAACTCCAGCAGGGAGAATGGAATCAAACCCGTGTTTGCAAGCAAAGGAAAGTTTCAGGAAAGCATAAGGGTTCCATTCACAGAAGCAGGGTTCAAAGGAGTCAGGAAAGGGCATCTGCTGAAGCTGCTGCCTTCTCCAGCTTCATTTTTCTGAGAGAGAATTATTTACGGAGTACATATCCTGCTAGGATCTGTGCGCTCAGCTGCTCCACAGGGAGGAGCCATGGTGACTGCACACCATGGGCGACTTGCTGATGAAACACACGGAAAAGTTTTGCTTTAAGGGAACAGAAAGAAACACCAGCCTTCAGGTATGTGGGCGTGTTCTGGAGTCAAACAGACTGAGTTACGCTGTGAGGTAAAATAAGCCAGCAGCAAAGGCTGCCAGGGAAGGTGCGGCCCTGAGGGAAAACAGACTGTGCCTATGGCACACAGGTAACCTTTGCATCACAGGCTGCCTCAAGAGCTGGGCTCAACAACTTTCTTTTTTGTGAGGTGGGGCCTCTTATATAGTGTCCAGGCTGGCTTGGAATTCAGAGATCTGCCTTACTCTACTCCCCAAGTGCTAGGATTAAAGGTGTATGCCACCACGCCCATGTTTCAAAATAATTTTTAAATTTATTACTGTGTGTGTGTATGGTGGAGGTCATGTACATGCTACATCACTCATGTGGCAGTCAGAGGGCAAGTCTGTGGAGAAGCTTCTCTCTTTTCACTTTAAAGATATTCTAGGATTAAACTTAGACAGCAATTACCTTTGTCTGCTGAGGCATCTTGCTGCCCAAGTACTGGATTTAATATAGATCAGACCTAAAGTAAAGCCCATTGAGAACTTGAGAGATATTACTATAAAACTATGAATATTTCATCAGAAGGCAAAAAAGAGTGAAAAAGTTACCATGTTCTTATTCAAATAGGCCACACTGGGATGTAGTTCAGTGGCAGAATAATGGACAGATACACAGTCCTAATGCAATCCCTGTAGCAACAGAACAATAAAAGCCCCAAACTGAACTTGTTTGGGGCTCCCACCAGCCCCCAGGAGTTCTTTCCTATGCTTCATAACAATCAGCTTTCAAAAAATACAAAACAGCAACCTGAAAAATGGATTTCCTTTGTGGAGGATAGGGATTTAGTTTACTGAGACAGGGTATCACTATGTAACCTTCGCTGGCTGGAACTCAGTATTTAGACTAGGCTGGCCTCAAACTCTGAGATCTGCCTGTCTCTGTCTCAGTGCTGGAATTAAAGGTGTGTGCCAATTCTAACTGCAATGGCCAACCCAGTATTTCTTAAATGACTTGAGAAAAAATTTACAAAGTAAAACCCCAATACTTCTGATCATCATACTTTGATGTGACATCTCTGAGCTGAGATCAGACAAAAATCAAGAACCATGATTGGGCAGAATATAGTCAAACCAGCTTTTCAGCTTAAAAGAACAGGAGTACAGATCTAAGTGGACTATAGAGGGTGTCCCACCATTAAAGAGGAAGCGGTTGTCTAATCTGTCCTAGTGAGCAAATGGAGCTGCAGGACAGTTTGTAGAGGAGTGGAGTGTAGACTCAACTCAGTGGCAGGTGTCACTTATGCAGGACTCAGCTCTGCCAGATGTAAGCCACCAGCAAACACACACCCCAGCTCAGTCTTCCCTGAACTCTACAGGGCTCTATACCCAAGCGGCAAGGATCTTCAACTTGCCAACAGTTTGCTGCATGTGTAGACGACATTGCAAAAATGTGTTCATTCCACATCGAGGACTTAGTCTGGGAGCAGCGACTGGTGTGCTCAGTGAGGACTTTACGATATCCAGGAACCCAGCAAAGAGTTAAACATTCCCTGCGCTGGACTAGGTGGCTTCTCACCACACACTTTTAGATCCCATCATTCTCCAAGCAGCTGTGCAGCCAATCAAAGCAAAGGGAGGAAATTATCCTGGCCAGCTGTCAGCCCCAGAGCACTGATGGCCATATATGGTAAAAACCACTGTCAGAGCCAGTCAGGCCTGCAGGCTGGCTGCTGGGGACACATCCGTGAACTGCAGCGGCAGAAGCTGGATGAGGTGAGGAGATGCACAAAGGACAGGCTGCCTGCTCATCTTGGGGGTGGGGGTGGGGTGGAAACCATCATCTGCTGGGCATACTCTCAGTGAGTCACAGCCATTTGCAGTCATCAAAAATAGCCCCAGGGCACACTGTGAGGTTCCTTCTGCCAGTACTTTGTGCCTCGTTGTTAACTGGGGGGGGGGGGGGGGGGGCACAGAGCTTCCCCTCCTCCTTGCCTTGGAAAACACAGGCACTGGGAGGAAATGAAAGGGCCCTTCTGTGGCACTTCATGTGGTAATGAGGCCATGCAGCACTCATGTGGCTGGCAGCTCAGGACATAATTTAGAAGTCATTGTTCTGCACCTGGTGCCCTCCCACTGCATCCCTAGCCCATCCCCCAGCCTTTCAGGGCCCACACACTTCAAAGTGTAGGCACTGGGGGCATCAGACAGACTATTTCAGTAGACAGTGGACAGGCAGCTCACAACACACCAAGAAATGGCACGTAATAAGACCCTCTTCCATTAACACCAAAAGCTATGAAGTGCCAAACAGCCACCTCTATACAGTGGACAATCAGCATCACTCTTCGTGGAAAGGAAAATCGCCTGTCAGCATGTTCAGCTGACACAGCAATGCAGCCAATGCAAATTTGGCAGGTGCTGGCACAGTGGGTCACACAGAAGCGCACCATGGGAGCCTGAGCTCCTTTTGAATCGCCTGTGAAAGTAGGAACTTATCAGCTCAGCGCCTTGCACTTAAAGGAAATCCTCAGGACAGAGCTGCTGGGATCTCATTACTACCACAAGGTATGGCACACACGGAGACTGAACACCTGACACTATCTGGGCCAATAGCAGGAAGACCAAGCTGTTGTCTGGTTAAGCTTTCCATCAGGGAGAGAATGCAAAAAGATTCAACTAGACTACAAGTCCCGAAGACCCCTGGTCCTTCACATACAATAGGAAGGAAAAAAAACAACAAAAAGGAAGACTTAAGACACGGAAGTTCAAAATAAGAAAAGGCCTGCGGTCTAAGGCAGTCGCTCCTGTACCAGGTTCAAATTCCGCAGGAAAGAGCAGCCAAACAAAGGGCTCACAGCTCATGAAGAACATCCTTCAAACACAGCTGGATGGAAATATGGCATCCCGCTCAAGCCCCTGCCTCCTCCTAAGGTTAAGGGAAGACATCTGGTTGGTGCAGCATTACAGGACCTGAGCGTTTGTTGGGTTCTTCACAAGCTCTCAAGGAAAATGACAATTCTGCACAATTCATATTAGAAATAAAGAAAAAAAGCCCAACAAATGTGTGATTTTCTACCATAAAGCTACTTTCAACAACTTCTGACTTACAGTGTTGGTTCATGTGATACACAAATGATCAGATCCATTTCCTCTAGCATGCCATTCTCCCATGCCAAGAAAGTCAACCTACACTTTGAAGTTCCAGTGTGGAAGAGATGTGGCCACCACTGCCTTCCTGGGGCAGAACACATCCCCATACTTCTCAGATTGTACACTGATGGGGCTTTGCAAACAATCTTCCTTGTCTTCCTCACCTTCTAGCCTTAGGTGGGATTCATCACCCAGGGCTGGAGCACTTGATGCAGTCACAAGGCTCAGCACTGGGTTATCATACGAACTTTAAAAACAGTTACCTAGAGCCGGGCAGTGGTGGCGCACGCCTTTAATCCCAGCACTCAGGAGGTGGAGGCAGAGGCAGGCGGATCTCTGTGAGTTTGAGGCCAGCCTGGTCTAGTTCCAGGACAGCTTGGACTGTTACACAAAGAAACCCTGTCTTGAAAAACAAAACAAAAACAAACAAAAAACAATTACCTAGACAAAACCTCCTGCCCACAGGTGGAGTTGTCATCCTCGAATGGCAGCGGGCACAGTGCAGCAGCAGCTATGCGGACTGGAAGTGACAGCACTCCCATCTTCCATGCTCTGAGCTTGTGTGGGATGTGAAGCCTACTATGGGCATACTACCAGCAGACAAAGAAAAGTACCAACCAATCGGTTCCTCCTACCACGAGAAACTTGTTCAACTCAGAAGTCATCTTCTCAGACAATGACATGAGCCTGTTGGACAAGAACCATGACTTTGGATAAAATTACACCCGCACACACATTCATTTTCAACATTGCTCAGATCAATCACCACTGTCTTGTGGAAACCAGAAGTATGAGTCGGACCCAAGTTTTGTGATTCCTGGAGAGTGCCACTCAAGACTGACACTATACAATACAGCCAGCTGGGGACTGTCTACAGAGGCCTTAGTGTTGTGCCTGATGAAGAAGTGACTGGCACCCTAAGAGACACCACAGACCCTTGAAGCAAATGAATGACTTCTATGAGAAGAGTTCTCAGGGGCACCACAAAGCAGTTCAGGGAGATCTTTCTGCCTGAGATGACCCTGCTGTCCTCTGTCCTGAAGAGCACACTAATGATGTGCACCTGTTTAAAAATGTTGATGATTCAATTAGGAGTCCACATCAAAGGAATAACATACAGAGGGATCAAAGCAGATAATGAAAAGTCCGTTCACTCTGCTAAGCAGACTCAAGATGCTCCTTGTCACCAGCCCCAGCAGCTTTGTGGACAAAGTATGAGGCACATCACTGGAGAGATCTGTGCAACCTGGTTCAGGCAAGAAGTTGAGCCCTTCTGAAAGGTGGGTGAGAATGGCTCTGACTGGGATGAACCCTAGATACAGAGAGGCCAGATGTACAACAGAACAACCAGCAGGAATTTTTGAAGCTCACTGAATTGAAAAGAGCTCAAGTGCTGTATTTTGATGACAACATACACAATACACTGGCAGACATGATGCTAACGTGGAGCTGACTGACTGGTGCACACATCCTGAGTGTGGTCCAAGATCAAAGCCATGAATATGAAGGAGTCCATTCAGACATGGTGCAGTTGCATACCTGACTACAGACTGGGCTATTGGAACAAGTGTAGGCTCACAGAAGCAATGAGTTGCAGTTGGTTTTGTAGGCATGAAAAAGGGAGATGAAGAGGATAAAGGAAAAGACCAAACTTGTTTTCTTCAATGCTGAGTTCAGTTTTGCACAGACCAGACCTCAACCTTTCCCAAGGGGGAGGTCACAACTCATAGATCTATTATATAGTGTTTCTGAGCTATCACCTAAACTGTGACACCCACCATCTGTTCTACCCCAGGATTCCTCTGCAGCACGGTCATGCTGAATGGTCACAGTCCCTCTACCTTCAGAGAACCCCTGCTGCAGAGAGACCTAGGGCCAGTACACTGTATGGCAAGAGTGAGGCATATCACCAAAGAGACCAGTGGGACCCGCTCAATGTGCTTATGAAAAAGCCATTGCAGGTCAACAACTTGACAGGGTCGGCTTTCAATGAGACTATCGATTTCTAAAAAGCATAAATCAATATGCCTTTTGGTATTTATTTTCTACCTTGTGGAGATACCCAGGTTGAGACAGGTGCTAGTCATCTAAGATGCGGCCTTCCTGCACACAGGGCCCAAAGGCAGGTTTCATGTTGAGACTCAGATGCAGCCCTCTGGAACTGATGAGTCTACTTGATGTCATCTGTGTTCAGCAGGTCAAGGGAGAGACTGTTCTCAACAATTTGTGAGAAATTTCCTGGTTGTTTACAGGCAGAATGATGGCAAAGGCAGGGGTACAGTGACATGCAAAGATAGCCTCGGGCAGAAGGCAGATGATCTAGGGAGCAATTCATCAGCACCAGCCTGCAGCGAGGAGCAGAGGGGAGTCCAGTCTGCAGTCAATTCCCAAGCCTTCTGGCCCTTAGGCTTTCGCAGACGTCCCACACTGCTTCAAAAGAATGCAGTCTCCTGGAAGCACTTTCTTGATCCCTCAGTAAATGCTTGCTGTGCCCCGACAATGTAACAGGTGGTTCTCTGTTCTATAGAGATGGGACATTATACAGTGGGGCAAGAACAGAAGTGAAACCTCAGGGCTCAGCCCATGAGTGGGAAAGGCAGCCAAGACTTGAGAGAGAATCACCGAGAAACAGGTGAAGGGCAGATCTTCTTCCCTTCCCCTCTGGAGGAAGAAGAATCCTTTTTAATGTCTGCATCTACAGCTTCTGTTAACATATCTGCTGCCCTGTCTGAGGGCCACAGGAATGGCTGGAGTTAGGAGTCACCATCCTGTTTAATGGCATTTTCATTGCAGATGACGGCTATGTGCCTATGGACAGAATAGCCATGGTTCATATTACAGGACTCACTGTGAGTCTTTGCTCTGACTTGGCATATATTCTTTGGGTTGTGTTTTGGTTTTTCAGATAGGATCTCACCATGGAATTCAGGCTGTCCTCAGATCCTCTTGCCTCAGTTTGGAGTCCCAAATGACAAGGTGGTAGGGCGGGTTTGGTGAGTATTAAATCTGAATTATGGCAAGATCATGAAGGAGGCGTGCATCTAACTGCAAAGTGTAGTGTGTAAATGAGCTGTGCCGCGGCCACTGCAGTGTCAAGTGCCACTATGGGACCTCCTTCTGCACTGCACTCCACACACAGGGGGCTCAGCAGTCTGGTCTTCTCCAGAGCGGGAAGAATGCTGCTGTTTGCTCATCCCTGGTGTCTGGCAGCTGGCATTCAATGCTGGCAGGAGACGCTTGGCACTGCACAGGTTTGGGGTCTCGCAGCCTCTCCTCTGGAGAAGCAGAATGTAGAACCAGGAGAAGAATTCTGGGCACAGATTAGTTTACCTGAGAGTGAGATGGCTATATTTTGAATGCAAAGAGTCCAGAACCTAAGCCTTGGGGGAGAAAAACATTTTCTGGATATGAATAATGATTTCTTTTTTTTTCTTTTTGAGACAGAGTCTCTCTACACGGCCCCATCTGTCCTAGAACTCACTCTAGACCAGACTGGCCTCTAACTCACAGAGACCCACTTGCCTCAACCTCACAAGTGCTGGGATTAAAGGAGTGTGCCACTATATCCAGCTCTGAATGAATTTTACAACTTACTCCTGTGCAGGAGGGTCTCAGTCTTGGGAACACTAAACTCTGTGGTGCTGGGATCTGACATGGCAGAGGCCAGCAGCCTGCAACCCAAAGTCACGCTGTAGCAGCACACAGCTGGGCTAGGACAGGAGTATTTTTCCCATTTATTTGTTGGTTTTTCAAGACAGGGTCTGTCTCTCTCTCTGTCTCTGTCTCTCTCGGTTTTTCAAGACAGGGTTTCTCTGTGTAGTTTTGGTGCCTGTTCTGGAACTCGCTCTGTAGACCAGGCTGGCCTCAAACTCAGAGATCCGCGTGCGTCTGCCTCCCAAGTGCTGGGATTAAAGGTGTGCGCCACCACCGCCCGGCTCTTCTTTCTCTTCTTTTCCATTTTGCTATTTGTCTATGTCTACTTCAGGCAAGATGGGTTCCGACTTGTCACTATCATGATTCTCTGCAGGGATGCGACCTCTGACACCCAACATCTTGTTCCTTCTCTGTTCTTTTTGTGCACATTAAGTACACTGCTACAGGGGAGGCAGATATGTTTCCTACAGCTTAAGAAAAATCTATAGAACAAACAATAAGATTAGTTTTGATGTTTAAAAATAAGTAAATAAATAAATAAATAAATTTAATGACCCAGCACAAGTTTCAAGGGCCTGGACTACACTGTAAGATCCTATCGCAAACAAAAATGAATGTTTATAGTCACACACACGCATATGCATTTATATTCTCTATCTACAGTTCTTTTAAGGTAAGAATGTCCAAAACTACCAGAACAGGCATGGTGATGGACAGCTCATCATGTTAGGTCAGGAAGAGCACTCACCTAATGTGTAGAAGGCCTAGCCTGGGACCAGGGAGGGGCGGGACAGTCAGAAAGCCACTTGTCTTAGTCAGGGTTACTATTGCTATGATTAAACACCATGGCCAAGAGCAAGTCAGGGAGGAAGGGCTTATTTGGCTTACACTTCCACATCACTGTTCATCATCAAAGGAAGTCAGGGCAGGAACCTAGAGGCAGAAGCCAATGCAGAGGCCATGGAGGGTGCTGCTTACTGGCTTGTTCCCCATTGTTTGTTCAGTCTGCTTTCTTATAGAACCCGAGACCACCAGCCAGAGATGGGCTGGGCCCTCTCCTATCAAATCACTAACTAAGAAAATGCCTTACAGCTGGATCTTATGAAGGCAGTGTCTCGGCTAAGTTCCCTCCTTTCAAATAACTCTAGCTTATGTCACATTGACATAAAACTAGCTAGCACAGCTCTTACTGCTCACACACGGAGTGTAAACCACCATTACATGTCAAAGACTATAGTCAGATAATACCTGTATTACGGTTGCTGCCTGCCTATCAAGTTACCCCGAAACACAATTGCCTAAAAATGAACATTTATTTATCACCTCACAGCGTCTGCTATCAGGAATTCAAAAATGGTTATGTAGTGTTTTGTGTCAAAGTCTCATAGGACAACAAAGGACAAGGTCTGTCCTGAATAAGCTAATGAGCTACAGCACTGTTGGAGGGTCCATGGGCCTCTCCACAGAGTAGTTTGAATATCCTCACAACATGGCAGCTCCAAAGAGGCTATTAGGCTTTATGACCTACTCTCAGAAGCCATGCTCCAACACTTCCGCCACATCCAGAGACCCACACAATGGCACAAATACCAGAGGTCAGAGTCACCAGACGCCATCTTGGAGAATGATCCCACAACACTGTTTGGACAGACTTTGAAAGGCTGGACAGTCACTTGGTTTACACTCTCCACCCAAGTGAATCAAGAGAGTATGATCAAATGATGGCCCTGTCTATAGTGGGTAAG
This sequence comes from Chionomys nivalis, assembly GCF_950005125.1. Taxonomy (NCBI): domain Eukaryota; kingdom Metazoa; phylum Chordata; class Mammalia; order Rodentia; family Cricetidae; genus Chionomys; species Chionomys nivalis. Next base: position 121,632,865 of record NC_080088.1, on the reverse strand, counting down.
AAAGTAATCATAATACAGTGTGACGGTGCAGCCTGTGGTACAGCACAGCACTGCAAGCAACCAAGAGAACCCAAAGTGTGCTTTTCTCTGCTCAGCAAGTCATGAGTGATTTTGACCTGGAATCAATCAAATTTTCTTCTCCCAAACATGACAGAAACTCTAGAGTAGTCCTCGTCAAACCTAGTCCTGAGACTTGGGTCTTAACATCATAAGGCAGTCGTTGCAAAAAGTGAATTGGGTTCTCTAGTGCGTCTAGCAAGCGCTATGCACCATTCCTGCAAGAACCGAGACAATGACCAGTGATTGTTTTCTGTACATTCTGAGAGCATTTGCTCTTTTTTTTTTTTTTTTTAAATATTTTCGAGACAGGGTTTCTCCGTAGCTTTTGGTTCCTGTCCTGGAACTAGCTCTTCTAGACCAGGCTGGCCTCGAACTCACAGAGATCCGCCTGCCTCTGCCTCCCGAGTGCTGGGATTAAAGGCGTGCGCCACCACCGCCCGGCTCTTGCTGATTTTTTTTTTTCCACCAACTGATAGTTGAAACAGACTACAAAATGAGTTAAGACTGGAGTTCACAGCCACAAAGCAAAATCCCTACAGTCTTATGTTCGTTCCCAAGGTAGCAGGAGAAACTAACTGTGCAGGAGCCAGTGAGGTTGCTCAGTAGATACAGGCTCTTACAGCCAGGCCTGACAACTGGAGACCAATGCCCAGGACCTACATGGTGGAAGGACAACTTCCACAAGTTGTCCTCTGACCATCGTAAGAGCAATCACTATGAACATCACGCACGCACGCACACGCACGCACATCTATCTATCTATCTATCTATCTATCTATCTATCTATCTATCTATCTATCTATCTATCTATCTATCTATCTATCTATTAAAATAAATAAATAAATAAATAAATAAATAAATAAATAAATAAATAAATAAATAAAGGTGCTGCCCAGCAACACTGAAGGGACAAAGAGACGACAGTGGCACAAAGTTTAAAGAGTCCCAGTCACACCTAGCCTATCAAGGCCTATACCTCTCCAGACAGTCACTGCACCAAGGAAATCAGTAGTCACTCCAAGACACAAAGATCCTTTACAACAGAATAATCAAGTGGGAGGGAGAGGCACCAGGGGGACAGGAGCCTGCAGTGTGGACCTCCATCCTAGCTGGAGAGCAAGTACACACAGCTCTAAGAGCACCCTCCACCCTCACTTGTTAAGGCAGGACGGGCATGTTCTCTGAGGTCCAAAGTTCATGTGTATGCCTAACAGGAACTGCTGCTTGTTGTGCTTGAGTCTCCATGATTCATAGCAGGGAGGGGATGTTTCCTTCAGCTATGCATCACAAGTATGGCTACTCTACAGAAGAAAGATTGTTCATGCTAGCCTGGCAGACTGTCAGGGGACTGAAAACCTGCATGCTGGAGACAGGGCAGCTTGGATACTTGTGACAAGGGAAAAACTATTCCTCATGCTAACCAAAACCACAAAGCCTTTATGCATTTGGCAAGACTGCCATGTCTTATTCATTCTCGGAAGGACTGAAGAACAAGAAACACACCAAACCATACCTATACAAGTCAGGGTAGAGTGGCATGCCATGGCGTGAGCAACATTACAGACAAGCCAGTGCTCACGTGGGCTAAGCCAACCCACCACACTTTAGCTGAGTACGCTCCTTATTCCTCAGCAGGAGCTTCTAACAATCACTTTCTCTAATAAAATCATCTAAATAAAAAACTCATAAATCACATGCTTAAAACATGATTCAACATGCTGACTGCTCATGTGTATGCCAGTTCTTGTGCATGAGCATACACACACACATACACACACATACACACACACACACTTACTTCAGTATATTTGTCCTTGTTATTACTAACATTTTGAATCTTAAGTCCTAGAAGACAGAGACTGTCTAACTCATTTATATTCTCTGAGGATCTAATCACAAGACTCTCAGATTACAATAATGTGATTTACTGTGGGCAGATATTAGCTTTTAAATGTTAGACTCTCTGAAAGGTCATGATACCTTTGATCAGTATGTACACACTCAATATTGCTGTGTGAACAGAGTCCCAAAGAATCATCAGAAACCTCTGAGAGGGACTAAGAGCATAACTAGGGACTGGAGAGATGGCTCAATGGATAAGAGATCAATGGTAATGGCTGCTCTTCCAGAGGACCCATGTTCAATTCCCAGCATGCACAGAGAGGCTCACTCCAGTTCCAGGGGATCCAACGACCTCTTCTGGCCTCTGCAGGCATTGCACAAACATGCAGACAGGCAAAACACTCAATACATATAAAAATAAATAATTTTTTAAAAATAAAATCAAAGTCACATCGTACTCTCATTTCTTTCAGAGTAACTTTAGGCTGTAGCAGGCAGAGCAAGCCGGTGATCACCAAGAGCTCAAGTCCTTGCTATCTTTTCTTTGTCTTCTCTCTCTTTGGGTAGGACAGGGTGCTGAGACAGGATCTTACTACGTAGCACTGGCTGGCCTGGAACTAACTATGTAGGTTGCCTCCCCAGTGTTGGAAATAAAGGTGTATACCATCACACAGGGCCAGTAGCAGCAATCTGATACTTTCTGGTGCAGATCAGAAAACTGACCACAGTGCTTGGGGTGCAGGGTGGTAAGATGCAGCTTGGTGACAGAGATCTTAACTAGCAGGAGTCAGGCCTGAGGTTTAATGAGGGGGATGACCACAACAAAAAGTAGATTCAAATCTTTCTAAAGGGCAAAAATGCTGGCAGTGCAGGCACTGAGTTTACAAACAGCAAACCAACGCATCACATGTGATGGTCAAAAACAATGAAATATCAGCAACAATGTAAAGTCCACAATCCATACGCAAATACCTAGGGTTACATATAAATTACAGGGTAGGTATTTCCTGCCAACATAGAGGACATGGATGGTCCTATTTTCTACAGCTATTGATGCCTAGCAGCTAGCAACACCTTAGGAAGAACAGAAACACCAGTGCCAGCTGACACCCAGCCTCATGGCCAGGCCTTGCTCTCACAGCACAGGGCTGTGCAGGGGCACCTCTTGAGGGCCTCCAGGACTGACCACCACCCTTTCTAGCTGGGCAGGGACCTGGCAACTGTTCTTTAAAAGAAGGGGAAACAATGGAACACCAACATTTGCTTTCTGGATTCTGAATACTGAACCCACACAGAAACTGCCTCAGAGCTGATGGCCTCAGGAGAGGAAACACACTGAGAGCATACAGAATTACCAGGGGGAGATACACACACACACACAAACACACACACACACACACACACCCTTTAAGTGAGAGAAAGAGAAATAGAGGGACACAATGACAGATCGATGTCCCACTACAAGGTGACCCAGCCAGAACTTGATTTCACAGCTTTTCAGTTCCCAGACCTCATTTTTTCCTCAAAGCCCCTCTGACACAAAGAGTTAACTGTGCGCATTCATGTCTGAAAAGCAGAGTGCCTGTGAGCTTGCTGAGGAGAGAAGTCAAGAATATTGAACACTGATCTACCTTCCAATGCTGTCACTAAGTTCACATCACTGTTAACCCCCGGAACAACAGTTTAGGACAAAGTCTTACAGCTATGGAAGGAACCTAGACGACTTCTCCAAAGGAGAATATATGTGTATCTGTGTATGCACACATGTATGGTTGCATTCACCTGTGTGTGTGCACAGCGGAGGTGTCTTCTATTGTTTTCTACCTTATTTTTAGAGACAATGTCTCTCAGTGAGAACTCACCATTGTCGACAGACAGGCAGCCAGTGAGCCCCTGGGCTCCTCCTGCCTTTGCCCCCCTAGTGACAGTGTTATAGACATGCATTTTTGGGCCTAGTTTATCACATGATGCTGAAGATCCAAACTCAGGTTCTCATGCTAACAGTTATCCACTAAGCCATCTCCCAGACAAAGCATAACAAAGTTCAAAGGGCTCCTCTATTCTCATTCCCGTGAGGATAGTTACAGAACAACACAGGCCACTTAATGTAGGTAAGAACCATACCAAACAGATCTTCTGGAAGTGCTGTGAATTTCAAAGTCTCCCGTGGTTTACAAAAGCAAAGATGGACTCACTGAGCCTTTTGCGGATGTGGAATCTGAAGGAACTGTCTGAGCTCAGTGGAAGATTAGCCATTCACAGTTTATTTTGGGCTCCTTAATTGGTTTGTTCCAGTTCTTTGAAGAAAAGAATGTCTTGAATTTGTCCCTCAGTTTATAAAAAGAAAAATGCTTTAACTCCAAACAGACCATGAGTCCCTGACCTGGCTGACAAGCTGTGGTTGTCCTCTCAGATGGCCGCCCTGAGCCATAGTAATAAAAAGCCATCTTCCTGAATGCGTCTCACTACTAAAAAAGAACACACAGCTTGAGAGATGGCTCAGAGGTTAAGAGCACTTGCTGCTCTTCCAGAGGACCTGAGTTCTCCTCTCTTACCCATACCAGGTGCCTCACAACTATCTTCAGCCTCAGCTCCAGGGGATCCAATGCCTCTGGCTTACATGTGCCCTCAGGTGCATGCATATGCTTACATGCACACAGACACTTAACTTAGGTAAGGACCATACCAAATAGATCTCCTGGATGTGCTGTGAGGGTCAAAGTCTCATGTGCAAAAGCAAAGATGGACCACTGAGCCTTTTGTGGATGTGGAATATTCCTTTACACTGTATGAAGATGTTACTGTGATTAGTTTAGCAAAATGTGAAATGGCCAAAGGATTTTCAGGACAGAGAGAATACTGGGTAGAAGAAAGGGGAGAAGTCAGACACAGAATGAGTTGGACACACAAAATGGGACAGAGGTAAAAGCCATATGGTACAATGTAGATTAATAAAAATACAAGGTTAATTTAAGTTATAAGAGCTAGTTAAGAACAAGCCTAAGCTATCAGTCGAACTTTCATAATTAATAAGAAGTCTTAGCAGGCAGGACAAAAAAATCTGCCTACATCTATATGTAATTAAAAGCAAACCCTTGAAAAATAAAGGAACACACTAAACAGATGCATGGGCAAAGCACAACAGACACTCAGTGCAAACCCACTCCAAAATCAGGTTAAGTTACCATGGTATGGCATCAGTCAATAGAAACAAAGGTACCAAAGTAGAAATATCTCCAATTCATGGCAAGGTTCACAGTTGCCAATTAGAAGCTGCATGGGAAATGAGTGTTTGCTTTGTTCCCTGAGCACCCATCTCCCTAATTCTTTGGAGAGCTGGTTCAGTTGTGTAATAAATCCAGCCACAGAAGTCAAACACAAATGTAAAACAAACAAGCTAGTCATGAACACCCAAGAGGAACTCCAGGAGAGCCAGAAGTTTCCCCAAGGGGAAACCTCCACCTGATATGGAACAGTACTCTACTGACAAAAAAGCTGACTTCACCGTGTCTGCTTTCAGAGCCCATGATACATAGTGAGCTGTGCCCTAGTCCACATGGCTCAGAAGCAGATGTGAGGGTGGGCAAGGTCCCCATGCACAGCAGGGAACTGGCGGTACTCAATGCCTGCATCTTCACATGGTGGTAAGGGCACTAAACCCTTGCCTCCATCCAGAGTTTGGGACTCACCAAATCCCTTTTCCTCCTACTGCTAAGGAGAAGAGGTGCACATAAGCTCCACCTCATGCCCATCTGGGACAGGGCTCAATGGACAGAGCCACTCAGTCAGGGCCTTTCAGTCTACATCGTGTTAAACAGCTTAGATCCTATGCTGTGACTTATTACCAGAGCTGGGATAATCTTGAATCCTGTGTGTCTGTGTGAACCCCTCCAACACCTCTGCCCTGGCAGCAGGGATGGAACCAGGGTCATGTGTACACTAAACAATGAGATACAACAATCTACCATTGAGCTGTAACCCATCTCTCGGAACATTTTCTTGAGTTCACATTCCACTTACAACTCAAAATCCAAAAGGCCAGGGGCTGAAGAGTTGGCTCAGTGGGTCAGAGTACTTGCTAGCCCTTACAGAGGACCTGAGTTCAGTTCCCAGCACCCACATGAGGCGACTTAGAAACCAACTGCCTGTACCTCCAGCTCCAGAATGGGGCATCACTCACCTTGTGCAGAGGAAGCACCAGGAAGGCTCCTCCCCCACTCGCTTCTATGATGATGGCAACAAATCTGGGGTTGACAGCACAAAAGGAACTGTCCCAGGTCACTCGGGAGACTCGGATGTCATCATAGCATTGGTCGTTTTTCACCGCCTGTCCAAAGACATGCCGGAACTTGCTCTGCCGCACAACTCGTCGCATCGTGTCTGCAAAAAGAAGAGAGGAACACATGAGTAAGTATCATGGGCCATAATTGGCAACAGGCAAGCTGGCAAAACAGAACACCTTGGCATTCAGTCTAATGTCCTAAAAAGTAGTCAGACTGCAAACCCCAGTTCCCTCTGCAGCATACACAGAGAGCAATAGAGCACTGCAGACCGTGTAAGGACACGGAGAGCACTGCAGACCGTGTCAGGACACGGAGAGCACTGCAGACCGTGTCAGGACACGGAGAGCACTGCAGACCGTGTTAATAAGACTTATAACACCCAGAGCCAGTCCATAGCTTTAACTTACGATCATGAATGAAAATCCATCTTTCAGGGATGGGTGGAAAAGCTCATTCTACCCTTCCTATTTTGGAGATGGGAAAATACCAAAGGGAATATACCTTGTAGATATGAAGCTAAAGTCCCAAACAAGTTATGATCTGGTGGCTTTCTCCTCGGCCTGCAGGGTCATTTTCCAGTTTTTACACATCCTCCCCTCCCTGACATCAGCATTCCTCTGGCTGAGCGTTGTGCTGGCTCCCCAGAGCGACTACACATTGCCAACTATGCAGACTCAAGAGACAGAAGCAGTTGCCCTGCCTCCAAGTGCCTGCTACTATCCTCCCGAAACAGGCTTGCCCTTCAGAGCAACCCAAACCAACTGCTGGCTGCTAAGCATCCCAGTGAAGAATGGGAAATCCAACCTGAGTCAAGAGCCAGGTCTTAGAAAAAGGAGAAGCAATTAAGTGGGAAGTGGTTGATGGGGGCTACCTTACCATGACAGTGACTCTGGCAATCCCACCCTGCATGGAAAAGTTAGGAGCCAGGTACTGGTCTAGAAGTCAGGGCAGTCAAAAACAGCCTGACGACATGATGATGGTGGCAGCTGGACAGAAGAAACGGAACAGGCCACAGTGGAAGAGAAAGGAGACCATGGAGAGGGTCTCATGTCAGATCACTCAACATCTGGCAGAGTAAGCTAGGCATGGGGAATGTGGGTGACAGTTAGCTGGGGTCCTTGGCTCCTCATGGGTCATTTTAGACAAATCCCACTGGGTTGCCAGATGGACGGAACACGGAAAGCTTTGTGCTTCAGGCCAAGGCCCCATCCACTCAGGTTTTCTAGCTGGCACTTGATGTGATTTTCCCGTCTGCTTCTGTATGGCATTCTGCTCAACAGACAAATGGAACGTGGATAAAGCTAAGTGGAACTGGCATGTGGCCAAACTCTGACAAATCTGTTGAAAACCAGATCACTGTGAACAGAAGAGGCCAGCACCTGTCCATTTGTGCCAAGTGGGACATGTGGTGGGCAATTCTATTTCTTGTCCTCTAACAGCCTCTTGTGTAGCCCTGAAACCATGCTCAGATGCAGAAAAAGAGTTTGTTTATGCCAGAACCTCCTGTCTTCACAAGGCTTGTGTAGACTGTCCTCTTTTCCTCTTTGCAATGCTGGGGCGTGTGGCTAGGCAGAGGCAAAGGTCCGGTGGCAGATCGCTGAGCCCCGTGTTCTGCAGCCCAGCTGCCGTCTGACCTTCCCTGCTGACTACTGGGATGTAAACACTTTGAATGCTTGGTAGAGATGCTAAGGACTAACACTCAGCCAACAGCCTTCAATGTGAAATCGTGTGAGTTCCTCAGGCATGAGTCAGACATAGCTTCCACTGTGGCAAAAACTAGAGGCACACACCTCCATACTGGTTGCTCTCAGAAGCCACCGCCCTCACAGCCATCAGTATTACAAGCCACTAAAGTTGGAGTCCCCACCAGCACCCCCCAGAAAGTGTCTCAAAAGTCAGTTTAAGGAGTTGAGAGATGGCTCAGCAGTTAGTGTCTCTACTGTTCTCTCAGAGGCCCCATACTTAGTTCCCACACACGTCCAGCTGCCTGTAGCTCTTGCTCCAGTGACTCCAACACCGTCCTCTAGCCTCCGTGGGTACTCGAACTCATATTCACATACCATAAATAAAAATAAATCTTTAAAAATAGTTAAAACAGAAAAGAAAAAGACTATACTAGATTAGTCAATGTTTTTATGCATTAAAATATTTTACAAATTGATAAAATTAAAACCAATAGAAAAAGTCTGTGACTCACACCTTTAATCCCAGCACTTGGGAGGCTGAGTCAAGTGGATCTCTGAGTTTGAGGTCAACCTGGTCTACAGAGTGAGTACCAAGATAGCCAGGGCTACACAGAGAAAAAAACTCTGTCTAAAATCATATAAAAAGGCCACAAAACAAAAACCAATAGAAAATTAGGCAAAAAAACAAAACAAAACAAAACAAAAAAACCACAAACAGGTAATACACACATAGACAGAGAGAGAGGGAGAGACAGACAGAGAGAGAAACACACACACACAGAGACACACAGAGAGAGGGAGGGAGGGGGGGAGAGAGAGAGAGAGAACTCACCACCATTCCCTCTCCAAATCCTAGACCTATGACAGCAAAGGAATAAGTGAATGTGAACACACAGGATTAAGACAGGAACCGAGCCCCCCAGAGAGCAGACCTGACAACAAACTTAGAAAAGCCTAAGTCACTGGATGATTGCCGTGGGCACCTCCTACACTCAGCTGAACATCTTAGGACTGGTGCATACTGTAAATCCCTAGCATAAACAGAAAGGAGAGCTGGGCGTAGTACCGCAAACCTGCACGGAAGGCCAGGATCTCAAGGTCATCCTCAGTTTACCAAGGTAAAGCGCCAGCATGGGCCACTCAGCCTTAATAAACCAAACAGTCCTCTTCACCTTACATGACGTCAAGCTCACTTTCATTCTAATTACATCTGGGTAAAAGGAAACACGTTTGTAGGTGGAGACTGTTGATTTCTTTCCCGGCCATCCAGACCCGAATAATCATATAGAAATCATATTAATTACAACACTGTTTGGCCAATAACTCAGGCATATTTCTAGCTAGCTATTACACCTAAAATTGACCCATTTCTATTAATGTGTGCATTGCCATGAGGCTGTGGCTTACCGAAAGGTTCCAGGTCCTTCTCCTTCATCCTTCTGACTCTGCCTACTTTCTCTCTATATCTCTGATAAGATTTTCCGCCTGGTTTTACTCTGCTAAGCCATTTTGGCCGAAACTGCTTTATTCATTAGCCAGTAAAAGCAACACATATACAAAAGGGCATCCCACATCATAGGTTCTTACAGTTCAATAGAAGAATACAATTTTAGCCGAGAGCACAGTGTGAAGGCGCAGCCAGCTTTCCTGGCCTGAGCTGACTCAACCAAGCAGAATTGGGGCTTGACAGGGAGTTTGAGCCCATTCATGTTCAAGATCAAATCTAATCTGAGCCCAGCTGTCCACCTGTGACACTGCTGCTTCGGTTGCAGAGAAAGTCTCCAGCCCTTCAAACACAACAGAGAACAGCACTACCAAGAGCAAGCTCCAGGACCTGTGAGCATGCGTGTGAATGGCACAGAGTCTGGCCACAGTTCACTGGGATAAGCCACAGACCCTGTGTCAGTGTCCTGCCTGAAAGTGGGACAGACACATACATAAAGCTGACATGATGGTTACATGAGCACTCCACGATGAGTCATAAGAGATGGCTCTGCTACAGCATCTAGTATCAACACACAAAAACCATCACTCAACAAATGTCACCATCCTAGTAACTGGCCTAAAATAATCTGGACTCAAACTCCAGTTCTGCCACTTGTCAGCAAGTTACCTTTACCCTCTGAACCCAATACCCTCATGTACAGAATGAAGAGCGTGTGCTTGGGAAAGCAAGCTGAAAGCACAGTCCAGTGGCTCCATCAGCAACCCACAAAGCAGAGTTGATGCCACTTCACAAGCGCCTCCCAAGACTACAGAGCACGAGCACTATACGCGACCTGAGCTCTATGCAAAACAAGATGTCTCACACACATTACAAGCCAACACTTCTCATGAGCATGCGGACAAAACCCTCAGCAAAATGCTAGCAAAGCATGTCCTGCAACACATGACGAGGAAACACACATCAAGACCAAGTGGGATTTACCTCTGGTAAATGCAACGAAAGTTGATTCAACATACGAAAAGTGACTGGTGGGACCTACCACACCAATAGAAGAGAGAGAAAACTTACGTGACCACCACAGACACAAAGCATTGACAAACCATGATAGAGCACTTAGCAGAGGAGGAATAAAAGGGGACTTCCTCACAATAAAGGGAAGAAGGAACGAGCACACCTAACACAATGTCCAGTGTTGAAAAGTTACTCTCTGAAACATAAACGAAACAAACTGCACTCTGGCCATTTCTACTCAGGACTGCACTGCAGGAAAAATGAACAAATGCAGCCAGGTGCAAGAACCAGGAGCAATGCCCAACAATCAGCTATGTTTCTATACATTCACAACAGGCAATGCAAAAATAAAATTAAGAAACAATTCCAATCACAACAACATTAAAAGGGGGGCAATGGTGATGCATGACTTTAATCCTAGTACTTGGGAGGCAGAGGCAGGAAGATCCAGTACAGCCAAGGCTGTTACACAAACAAAACCAAAAAAGAAAAAAAAAAAAAAGGACTATACGTACAAATAAGCCTAAGAGGAGTAAAAGACCTGCACACTCAAACCACACACCACTGCAGAAAGAAATTAAAGAATAGAAAAGCATCCCATGCTTGACCACTATTAAGACAGCAGGATCGGCTGGGTGGTGGTGGCACAGGTCTTTAATCCCAGAACTTGGGAGGCAGAGGCAGGCAGAGCTCTGTGAGTTTGAGGTCAGCCTGGCCTACTAGGACAGCCAAGGTGACACAGAGAAACCCTGTCTTGAAACCCCCCCCAAAAAAAAACAGCAGGATTCCTGAAGCTAGGTATAGATTCCAGGAAAGTCTTCTAGAAGCTCAGGTAAGCACTTCATAGAAGTGGATGAACTGACTCTAAAACTCACATGGAATCACAGAGGAGCCAAAACAGTCAAATAACCTTATAACTGTTAAAAAGGACACATTAGGAAAACTCCTTTCCTAATGTCAAAACTCACTACAGGGCCAGGGGAGTGGCGCACATCTTTAATCCCAGCACTTGGGGGACAAAGGCAGGTGAATCTCTGAGTTCGAGGCCAGCCTGGCCTACAGAGTAAGTTCCAGAACAGCCACAGAGAAACCCTGTCTCAAAAATACAAACAAAAAGACAAACAAAAAAATGATGATGATCAAAAGTGTCAAGGGCATAGATAAAAGAGCAGAAACTGTACAGTTCCCAGAAGCAAACCTTCCTGGCCCTGGGTGGCAAAAGACCTTAAGTGCAACACTACAAGCAACAAAAGAGAACAGAGCCCTTCGCAGCCTGCACAATAGCTCAGGAAGATGCTGGCAAGAACAGCTCAGCTCACACAGCACTTGACATATAAGGAATAGGACCTGAATTTGTCCCCCAAAACTGATGTACAAGAGCCGTGCATGGTGCACACTTGCAACCCGAGTGCCAGGGATCAATAACTGGACTGCCCCAGGTCCCAGAGAGGCTGTCTCAGAAAAAAAAAGGGGGGGGGGCAAGGAATGACACCAAGGTTGACCTCTGGCCTCCCTGAAAACACACATGCACCTGTATACTCACGTGCATGTGCGCAGGAACACACAAAACAAAACAATTTAAAATATTGGCGTACTTAAGTCATTGAGCAAATCAAGGAAATAGTCAACAGATTTCACAACAAATTCCAGTCAGCAGGGGGCAATGAAAATGTCTTCTAATTTCCACAAAATATAGCTGGATGTGGCGGTGCACATCTTTATTCCCAGCACTTAGAGACACAGGCAGGTGTGGATCTGAGTTTAAGGATAGCCTGGTCTACTTAGTGACTTCTAGGCCACCCAAGGCTATATAAGGAGACCCTGGTCTCAATGCCCCTCCACCCCGCGAGTGCCTCCATCAACATGCACATGCACTACAAATCTAAACCCCTTACAAGATGCAATATACCACCCTACCATAATTCCAATAAGATGGCAGCATGCTTGAATGGGTTTCAAAGAGTAAAAAAACAGAATGCCATTACCAGCTACTCAACGGGCTGAAGGAGAAGAAGCTTGTGTTGAGGCCAATCTGGGCTACATAGCACAGATGTGACAGGGGATGAGTGGAAGAGGAGGAGGAAGAACAACAAAAACCCACCACAGTCAGATGTGATGTCACTCACCTGTAATCTAGCACCTGGAAGGCAGAGGCAAGATTACATTATCCTTGGCTACATATACATAGCAAGTTTGAACTCAGCCTGGGTTACCTAATGTGCCAACTAGCTTTATGTCAACTATAGACATGTAAGAGGAAAGAACCCTAATTGAGAAAATGCCTCCATAAGATCCAGCTGTAGGGCATTTTCTTAATTCATGATTGATGGGGAGGGCCCAGCCCATTGTGGTGGTGGTGCTGGGTTCTATAAGGAAGTAGACTGAGCAAGCCATGGGAGCAAGCCAGTAAGCACCACCCTTCCATCAGCTCCTGCCTCCAGGTTCCTGCCCTGTTTGAGTTCCTGTCCTGACTTTCTTCAATGATGAACAGTAATGTGAAAGTTTAAGCCAAATAAACTCTATCTTCTTGAGTTGCTTTTGATCATGGTGTTTCTATAAAGCAATAATAACTCTAAGTAGGACACCTGAATAGCCCAGTAGAGAGTAAGCTTGCAGCCTAGGCTGTCCTCTCTAAGTAGGGCTGGCTTGAATCTCAGAAACAACCATCTGTCTCTCTGCCCTGGTTTCTAGGTTAAGAGTGAAGCCAGAAAAGAACTGATTATCCAGCAATCCAGACTTTTGTTTTGTTTCTTAAGACAGGAACTCTCTATGTAGCCCAGGCTAGACTCAAACTTGCAATCTTCCTGCTTTGACTAACCATCTGTTGGGATTCTAGGCCTGTGCCACCATCCTCTTAAGGTGTTGGTAGCAGACAGTATACACTACTACTTTTGACTCCAAATAAAGAAAACCTAAACCCTGAAAAGTACTATTCATTATTCTTAACACCCAAAGAAACAAAAACATAAACAAAAAACCACTTCAATTTCCTTGTATTTTGGGTAGGCATGTAACCAAGAATGACCAGCAAGGACCCCTCATGGCTAAGGGCTGACTAAGCTGTAATGGCTCTCATAATCGCCACTCCCAAGGCTGCTGACAGCATTAAGCCCCGAAGACTGAATGGCAGGCATCACAAGGTCCTGCAGTAACTTCACAGGGAGTACAATAAGTGTATTTGAGAGAAAATACAAGTAAGACAGAGCTGTTATACCGCAATGGCATAAATAAAGTATACTCAAAACACCCGAGTAAATGTTTCTCTATTTTCTCAGTCTACCTCTACCATAAACAAAGGACAGCCATCTCGACATTTTCCTGTTTATTGGGAAGTCGTCTAAAGACTCGTGCAGGTGTATTTCTATGATGCGTATAAAAGGAAACACATCCTGCAAGACACACACAGGAAAGCCCCTATTAGCGAAGCCCTGCTAGCAAGTCTGCAGACACCATCCCGGTACATCGGAGTCCACAGCAGATCGCTCGGATTCCCTCAGCCAGGAGCAACCACAGAAAGGCTCCAAAGAGTCCATGAGGGATAGGTCACACCCTTTCCAGGCATGTTTCAATGGAGACTAGATGTTATTTTATATTTTATTTTACTTTTGTATTTTTCAAGAAAGGGTTTCTCGGGGCTGGAGATGGCTCAGTGGTTAAGAGTACTGACTGCTCTTCCAGAGGAGCCGGGTTCAATTCCCAGCACCCACAGGGCAGCTCACAACTGTCTGAAGATCCAGTTGCAGGGGATCTAACACCTTTGTACCAATGCACATAAAAAATAAAGTTAAATAAACCATAAAATATTAAAAAAAAAAAAAGAAAAGAAAAAGAAAGGGTTTCTCTGTGTAGCCCTGGCTGTCCTGGAACTTGCTCTATAAACCAGGCTGGCCTCAGAGATCCAGCTGCCTCTGCCTCTCAAGTACTAGGATTATAGGCATGCGCCACCACTCCCCAGCATGAATGTGTTATTTTAAAAAGAACAGCAGGTGGCTAAGAGATGGCTCAGCAGTTAACAGTACTGACTGCTGTCCCAGAGGGCCCAGGTTCAAGTCCCAGGACCCACATGATAGCTCACAACTGTCTATGAACACCAGTCTAGGGAACCCAATGCCATGGCACACAAGTGATGCAAAGACATATATGTAGGCCATATTTATTTATTTTTTATTTATTTTTTAAACTGAAAAGATTGGTAGGACAGCAGCTGAGTCTGCTTAAGAAGTAAGAAATGCAGTAACCTGTCCTCTTATGCAGAGCACATTCACAAAAGCAAGAAGAGTTCCTGATTAAAACATGGCATCAGGAGGTGGGTGACCTTTTCAATTTGTCTTAAAGCCCATCAGTGACATTCTAAGAATCCACAAACCAAACATTTTTACTACAGTCAACATTAACAACTTCACAGGACACATTTAAAGGAAAAAACAGGCCGTGTGTAGTAGCTCACACCTTTAATCCTGGTATTCTGGAGGCAGAGACAGATGGCTTTCTGTGAATTTACAGTCTAACCTGTTCTACAAAGCAAGTTCCAAGACAGTTAGGGCCACACAGTGAGACCTAGTTTTGTTTTTTTTTTAAAACAAACAACACTTACCTAATTTAATATGCATTATTTAATGTGTATGAGTATCCTGTCTGCATGTTTGTCTATGTACCACATGCATACTTGGTGCCCAAGGTCAGTTCCACTTGCTGGCTGTGTGACTTTAAATATAGACCTACAATGTGCCTACACTTTATAAGTATAAGTAGAAATGGAAAAGCCAGAACACAGAAGTGGTTATAGATGGACTACACTGAAATGAAGCCAAGAAAGTAGTAGCCACTATCTAACTGTGTTCAACTGTGTGAGGACAAGGAATGATCATAAAGGACTAGAAACAGCCGCGAACATGCACACACATGCACACTGACACATATGCTGACACACACATCCATCAAAACTGCAGTCCTTAAAGGCAAGTGTGCTGACATTACTCTACGTCTTGACGCTTTTTAGAACCTTCATGTTTTACAGCTTGTCCTCATTTTAGGGGACAAGTTAGATACAACCTCACAAGAAACATGAGCACTCACTGAAAATTCAGAGTAGACGGTGACACCATGCAGATGTCTGCTCCACATCACATCTGATAAGAAAGGAACTGTGGGTGATATGAGCATGATGCAACTCTACAGACCAAGAATTCGTGCTCGCACATCCAGGAACCCTCTGGGAAGCGCCATCAAAGAGTAAATCACCTAAGGTGGAATATGGAAGAATGACAGATACTAGGAGACAGCCCTAGTTCTCCAATGCCAGAAGTACAATTCTTACTACAGAGCTCGCATGCAAAGATGCTTGTTCAGAATCCCTCCCTCTCCTAATCCTCTGCTTATCACCACTGTCTTTATGATAACAACCGCCTCCCCGATCCCAGGGCTCTAAAGGACTGCAGGAGAGGCCTCCATCTGAAGACATCTGGGCACTCCCTGCCCCAGAGAACACGAGGTGGCAGCCCAGAAACCATCCAAGGCTGTGGGCATCTCCCAGAGACCTCAGTCAAGAGCCAAATTAACCCCACAAGTGCTGAGGCTGAGTGAAGAACTTTTGCAGGCTATACTGACGACCTACTTTTTTTTAATCAACAAGGGGGTGGGGACTGTGTAGACTGTCTCAGCTTGCTAAATCTATTTCTCACTACTTAATCAATGGAGTTTTTCTTGCAATAAAATTTTAATAATTCTTTGGAAATTTTATTGTTTCAAGAAATGAAATTACTGAGTTCTCCAATCTGAATAATAAGATAAAATAAGAAGGCATGTTTATAATGAACCTCTTAAGACTAGTCACAGAGCTGGGCAGTGGTGGCGCACGCCTTTAATCCCAGCACTCAGGAGGCAGAGGCAGGAGGATCTCTGTGAGTTCGAGACCAGCCTGGTCTACAAGAGCTAGTTCCACGATAGGCTCCAAAGCTACAGAGAAACCCTGTCTTGCCAAACAAAATACAAAAACAAACAAACAAAAAAAGACTAGTCACAGATAAAACTAGCAGTGTCACAAAACAAAACCAGTCCAGGCATAACCCTAGCCCAGGAATGCTGAGGTGGGAAGGCCAGGGTGGCTGGCTGGCCTGGCAATGCAGCCAGACACTATTTCAGCTTTTCAAAGACAGCTTCAGCTGAGGATTTCTGGTCATCTTTTGATACCCTATGCCAGCAGGGTTACAGGAATACACACTCCTGATGATGTGTCATTGGAAGCTGCAGGTGAACACAAAGAACTATGGTTCTGATGACAAGTTTATCCTGACTGCCACCCACCTACCTAAGTCATTCTGGTCCCCAGGTTATTGTTTCTTCAGTTATAAACTAGGAAACTGAGATGTACTGTTTCTTTACCATCATGCAAAGCCCAAGTCTACAGGCTGTCCATCACTGGAACTCAGTGCACACCTCCCTAGGAAACATACATGGCCACTGAGAGCAAATTCATTGCTGGTGTCCACAGGGTCCCACACAACACACTCAAACGTGAATGCTGAATAGGTCCTTACATCTCTTACTCATTTGTTCAACAATGACTTTTAAGCCCTAGCCATGTGCCTGGACCATGCTGGACACTGAGGGAAACTGACAAGCACCTGCTGTCATAGAAGTGGCCCTAGAGCTGAACTCGAGGTTCATAAGCAGATGTGAACTGGACAAGAGGAGGACAACTGCATGGGCGTCTGCATCAAGAGCCAAGCAGTCTGAACACGGCTGCCTTCAGAAAGCCTGAGCTTTCTCTGAGCATGGATGAGGCAAAGAGAGGATAAGACAGCAGCACACTTGGATCACACGGCTTTAGGTCATGTTACAGATTTCATCTTTACCTATAAAGCATTGGGAGGTACATGCACTGCCACCCACACACAAACACACCACTGTTGAAAAGTCCAGTGTACAAGGTGATCTGATGGCATTTTTAAAGCCACTCCTTTTAAATGGAGACTGGATATAGGTGGGAGCACCTGAGAGCACTCAGGGAAGCACTGTCCAGGCCAGAAGTGACAGTCCCAGAGGAACCAGGAAAAAGCCTACTGTGTTTCAAATACTAACTGATAAGAAGAACATCAAAACTGATCTTAGCATTTTTTTTAAAAAAAATCATTCATTGTGTGACTGCAGAGGCATGAATGTTACTGCACATGTGTGGAGGACAAAGGAGCACTTGTGGGAGCTGCCTTTTCTCCTTCCACCAGGATTAAACTCAGGGGCCAGGCCTGCATGGCAAGCCCTTTGAACCCACTGAGTCATCTCACTTTTGATCAATGCAGACAGATTGCTGGGAGTGCGCCCCTCCCAAAAGAAGAGCCAAGAATGGCTGACCTCCCACCTCAGCAGCTGCTTCAAAGACCCTTCTCACCATGGCCAGGTGCTCAAAAGCAGGACAAAAACAATGGCCTTTCACACTGACAGCAGGGTCTGCTGCTTTAGAGTTAGAGTGCATGGGGCTGAGGTATAGCTCAGGGGTAAGACATCTGCCCAGCATGGGGGAAGCTGCAGATTCAACTGTCAATCACCACACACACACACAGGAGAATAAAAGAAAAATTCTCTCGTCACAAAGAACATGAAACATAGTATCAGTGATAGTAAGACTCTAATAAGGAACTGCGTTTATAGTCTGTAGGAATCTCTAAAGACTACCAGAAATAACAAACACCTACAGATACACAAATGTAGTCATCTCTAAAAATTGCCAGAATGACAAACAAACACCCACAAATATACAAATGCAATTGCAAACCAATTCATTTTTGTTGCCATTTATAACACTGAAGCCCACCGTTTTTCAGACTATAGTGTATACAAATGAGCTCTTAGTGACTGGGACGGAACAGATGAAGCAGTGATGCTCTGCCCTACCCACTCACCTGCACTTCAACTCCTTTGGGGCTAGACTAGGAGCCCCCACAGGCTTCCTCTGCACCAACTTCTCCAGGGTAGTGAGGGCATTTGCAAGGTGGTCAGCATGTCAAAGGAAGGCGCACTGAAAGGAATTCTAACCCTTATGTGGATACACACCATGGCTTTTCCTGAATCCACTTTGACAATGATTTCATATGATTGCAAACTTTTAGTTCTGTTTAAAGCTAAACTCACTGGTCAGAGCTAAAAAACCAAGTTGTAAGCAACTCCAGGTAGCAAGGTGCAGTAAGCGGCCTTTGGTCTCAGCACTCCAGAGGTTGAGGCAGGAGAATCTCAACCTCAAGACCAGCTGAGGCTACACAGTGAGTGTGAGGCAAGTCTGGGCTTAGAGCAAGGAGCTGGAATATGGAGCAACCCATTCTGCAAGAATGTAGGCATGAGTTCTGATCTCCAACACCTACATAAAAAGCCAGGGGTGGCCAGGCAGTGGTGGCACACACCTTTAGTCCCAGCACTCGGGAGGCAGAAGCAGCTGGATCTCTGTGAGTTCGAGACCAGCCTGGTTACAGAATGGATTCCAGGACAGCCTTGGAGAAAGCTTGTCTCAAAACAAACCAACACACAAAACACCCGGGGGTGACTGCATGTGCCTGGAACCCCAGACTGTGGGGTTCCACAAATAGGCAAGTCCTGAGAGACTTCTGACCAGCAAGCCTGGCTGAAAAGGCAACTTCTGGTTCAAGGAGGACCCTGTCTCAAGGCAGTAATGCAGAGACCAGTGAGGAACATTGCAGACACTGACTCTGGCCTCCACACATGGACATAGGCGTGCACACTCATGTCCAACCCACAACAGACAAACTCTCAATACTACAATATTTTGAATTTATCCAAGAACTCAGCCAAGAAAATTTGTAATAACCAAAATGCGGGCTGGCGTGATGGCTTAGTAAAGATGTCTGTGGTTAAGCCTGATAACCTGAGCTCTAAATTCCACTCCCCAGACCCACATGGTTGGAGAGAACCAATTCCTGTAAATTGAACTCAGAACCTCTGGAAGAACAGTCAGTGCTCTTAACCTCTGAGCCATCTCTCCAGCCCCCAATTCCTGTAAATTGTTCTCTGACCTTCAAATGTACTCAGTGCCCCATGTGATAAATAAATATGGATTGTTGTTGTTGTTGTTTTGTGGGGAGGGTTGAGACATGGTTTCTCTGTGTAGCCCTGGCTGTCCTGGAACTCACAGAGATCCACCTGCCTCTGCCTCCCGAGTGCTGGGATTAAAAGAGCGCACCACCACCACCAAAATGTGTTTTTAATTTTTAAAGAAAGGAAAATACAAGTAAGTCTCCACCTACAAGTGTGGCATGCAATCATTCAATTATTCAACTTACACTTATTGAGCACCAGCTGCATGCAAGCCAAGTTATGCTGAGAAACAAAGGCACAAAAATATTAAACATTCTTTTTTTTTTTTTTTTTTTGGTTTTTCGAGACAGGGTTTCTCTGTGGCTTTGGAGCCTGTCCTGGAACTAGCTCTTGTAGACCAGGCTGGTTTCGAACTCACAGAGATTCACCTGCCTCTGCCTCCCAAGTGCTGGGATTAAAGGCGTGCGCCACCACCGCCCAGCCAATATTAAACATTCTTAACCTTCAAGAAATTCAGAATATAATGGTAACGGTGTTCCCAGTCTCTAACGAAAATCAAACTCATACTTCACTTAACAGTTAATTTCTATTACTTTAATCCAAAAAGTAATTAGTGCTAGCAGAGAAGCTACTGACGAGCATCACAAACTAGCATCTACCTCTGTAGCACTGTGTCTAAATAAACTACACTAGCATCTACCTCTGTAGCACCATGTCTAAACTATACTTTTTTTTTTTTTTTGAGACAGGGTCTCCCTCTATAGCTAGACTGATCTCAAAATCACAACAATCCCCCTGCCTCCACGTGCTAGGCGCTAATATTACAGGTGTGAGCCACTATGCCAGGCTACTGCAAATCATATATTTACATTCTACTCAATACACACTGAATGGGGGCTGGAGAGATGCCTCAGCAATTAAGAACACTGGCCGCTCTTTCAGTGGTCCTGAGTTCAATTCCCAGCAACCACATGGCAGCACACAACTGTTTGTAATCCAGCTCCAAGTGAGTTGACACCCTCGCACAGATATACAAACACGCAAAATACCAAAGCACATGAAATAAAAATATAGATTTTTTTAAAACTACACTGAGTGAAGGCAGATTCTATTATTACAACCTTCATCAGTCTGAACAATACCACCCACCTCAAACTGTTCTTCCCCCTATTTCTCCTGTTCTAGGTCAAACACCATCACACACACCTTCAGGCATATCCTTGTTCTGAACACTCCATCAGCACTGACTTTCCAACACCTGTCTCCCAAATTGCCACAGGGTTCACTGTCTATCCAAAGAATATGCATGAGATCCACAGAAGCTTGAGACACATTTTTTAAATCTTTCTGAAAGACCTTGAATCTCAGCACTCCAGAGGCAGAGACAGAAGGATCTCTATGGATTCAGGGCCATCCTGGTCTACATAGTAAGCTACAGGACAGTCATGATGACATAGAGAGATCCTGTCTCAAAAAAACAAAAGGACTACAACAACAAAACCCTTTTGTACACTTTCAGGGTAAAGCAACACATTAAGTCGCATTAAACTTTGTAAATAAGAAACCGCATAATTGTACCAGGAAAAATCAAGTTCCTGGCCCTTCTTCCTACACTTAGCAGCATGGGATGTCTGAAAAGTGAGCTATAAGGGAAGCAACAAAAGCAGTCACTTTCCAGTCACTTTCCACCGTGTGACGTAAGCAATAACTTTTTGGTACATGTTTACAGAGGAGCAGAAATCCAGGCAGAGAATTTCTCTGGCCACTGCAAGCTTGTAACCATCACCACCCTGCCCTAATCATCTTCCCAAAGGTCACAGGAGTCACTTTGACTTCCAGCTAAAGTTTTCAAATGGAAAAGAGAAAAGAAGGAGGAAGAGGAAGGTCATGACTATTTTGAGAACACTAGCAAACTCTCTTTTATAGGTAACAGTAGGCAGAGCATCTTCCCTTCCAGCTGTTGGGGCACCCTTGCATGGGTCCAGCCTGACCCCCTTATCCACTCAACTGTTCTCCTGAAACCGTGGTACCCTGAACACAAATAGTTCATACAAAATCTGTTCATCGGCAAGGAAACTCCTTTTAAAAACTACTAGGCTGGCCAGATGGTGGTGGTGCATACCTTTTAATCCCAACACTTGGAAGGGAGAGGTAGGCAGATCTCTGTGAATTCAAGGCCAGCTTGGTCTACAGAGTAAGTTCCAGAACAGTCAGGGATACATAGACAGACCCTGTCTCAAAACACCAAAAAATAAAATAAAATAAAATAAAATAAAATAAAATAAAATAAAATAAAATAAAAAATTACTAGTCTTGAGAGATGGCCCAGCTGTTAAGAACATGTACCCTCTTGCAGAGTTTGATTCCCACATTGGGTAGCTCACAGCTGCCTGTAACTACTGCTACATCTTTGGTCTATGCATGTTCCAGCACTCATGTCCAACAACTCCACCAACACACACATATAATTAAAAATAAAATACATCTTTTAAAAAAATTGTTACCATGAAGATAGGGATGTAGATAAGCTTGTAGACCTAGCAGGAAGCCAAGGATCTGATCCTCAATAACACATAATGCTTATTTATAATCCCAACATTCAGGAAACAGACAAGATGATCCTAAATTCAGGGTCATCCTCAGCAAGACTGGGCATCTGTGAGTGGAATGATACAGACTGTAGCTGTCCAGCAATAAATTCCTGGTTAGTCTGTGATAACAACAACCATCAATGAGCAAGAGAGAAAATAACTCAAGCCATTTGCTTGGTTCCCACCATTCAGAGGTCGGCTGAACTGGGGAAAAGGAGCTTCAAAGGAAGATGGAGATGAAGGTAGATGATGCTCCTAGGAGGCCAGAGTAGACAGGAGACCTTGGGATGCATGTCCTGCGGAGAAAAGTTAGGGCTTAGAGCATGGCTCCTACTTGTCTACCAAATGAGTCTTGGCAAGCAAGAACCAGAATTCCACTCCACCATTAACAAGCTTATACTGTTGAAGAGTCTCTCCATGTAGGCTGGAGATTTGCTTATGATGCTGAATTTATACTTCAAAAACCATCTGAGTCCCAAATACCCAAGTCAGTCTCTGGACCACAACTTGTTCTGGGTTGACAAGGGACTTCAAACATGATCTCCAGACAGAGGCAGCATCTGGGTTTGGGGACATTCAGAAAACTCCATGGTCACAGCTAGTCCCCTGATGATGTAGCTCAGCCCAGGGCATTCAAGTCACCCTTAAACTGCATGAGACCAAAGTGGCAGGCTCAGAGAGGGGGAAAAAAGAAAATCAAGCCTTCCAACTTTGCCGCTGAAGTTTTGCAAGAAAGCAGCAGTGGTCAGCACAGGAAAGAGCCTAGGGCAGCTACTCTACTCCTAGGAGACAACGGGCCAGCAAGACGGTCCAGAGAGGAAAGGCACTGCCATGAAAGCCTGCTGACCAGAATTTGATCCACCAATTCCACAAGCTATCCTCTGAGTCTATACCCACACCACAGCACGTCATCCTGTGACACAACATGCACTCGCAGAGTAAATTTTAAAACTTAAAAATAAAACAGATAACACATCTTACCAAATATCATCCAAAGAGCAGCGGCCTGCCCTTGCTGGCTCCAGTCACTCTCTTGCTTGCCAAGAAAAACTAAGATGACAATGTTTAGCTAAAGATACTACTAACCACAGAATGAATTCACTGGCTCACTTTACAGCAACAGTTCTCATAAATTCCAAGTTTGGATCTCAGCTCAGGCACCTGCATTCATATGCACACTCCCACACACCGAGAGACATACATACATACATACATACATACATACATACATACATACATACATACAAACATATATATATACACACCCCACCTGGTTTTTCGAGACAGGGTTTCTCTGTGGTTTTGGAGCCTGTCCTGGAACTAGCTCTTGTAGACCAGGCTGGTCTCGAACTCACAGAGATCCACCTGCCTCTGCCTCCCAAGTGCTGGGATTAAAGGCGTACACTACCACCACCAGGCGTGCCCTTTATTTTTTAAATACAGATATTTCACTTGAAGTAGCCCCGGCTCTAGTTCTACAGAGTTTAGCTATTTAATAAATTTCTAGAAATATTTTTACATTTACTTATATTTATTTTATGTGTATGAGTATTTTGTCTATATGTATATCTGTGTCCTACAAGCTTTGCTGGAGGTTAAAAAAGGCTTCAGGCCCCTGGAACTGGAGTTATATATAACTGCGAGCTGTCATATGGGAGCTGGGAATCAAACCTGGTGCTTTTAACCACCAAACCTTCTCTCCAGTCATAGTTATTTAATATTTTTATGGAAGAAATGTTTAGTTCTGGAAAAGGTAAATGCTTGTATTTTTATCTCTATGGTCTGGGGCACTCCCTATTCCATACCTTCTTTAATTGATCACATCTTCCCTTCTATGTTAGGAAAATAGAACTGATAATCCAAAAACTAAAGGTTATAGAAAAATACTGCACATAAACAGCAGCATAAATATTTACAAAATGATCTCAAGTTTGACTCAAAATAAGTATTTGGATAGACTATTACAAGCGTTTAATTAGAGCTTTTTCTTAAATTTGAGCTATACTGCTTTTAATATCCCTTTTTTGTATTATGTTAATAATGAAAAAATAAACATTAATAATGTCTTATTTTTTTCTGACTATATTTTACAATGAAATAAAATGTATGTTGAAATAGAAACAATGTAAAATTTAAGAATACAAATAATTTTACATCTCTCTGCTCGATGGAGATGACAGCTCCAGCTCACACATGTCCCCAGGCACCACTTGGGCAGCACGCACATTTTTATATGAATAAATCAGTCTCAATTCCTTAAGTCCCTAAGAATGAAAAGAATTAGAACCTTTAACTGGGAAAGAATGCTGACGGTTATGAAAAGGAATTTCAGCGTGTCTCGTGTGAAGTAAGTAAATAATGATTAAACGTTCATCCTCAGAAGAGCTGCTTCGAACCCTGTCAAGTACCCCCCAATGCCAAGAGTGGGGAAATGCATCCCCAAGGCCCCCTCCCTCACATTCTCATCAAGCTTGGCCCAGAAACAGCTACAGCTCTGTTCACCTGGGATGGGGAACCTCAGCAGCCGCTAGCACCTGGAGACCCAATTCCACCATGTGACTGTTGCTCCTCCAAGTCACCATGTGACTAGACTCAAAGACTGTTTTGGCTCCCAGAGGTAGGACGACCCCATGGGAAGCGGTGATCTCCACGTGGTCTATCAGAATCCATGTGGTTCCAGCAATAGCTGATGTGTTGTTCCCATCCAAAACTCAGCATGTTTATGTACTGATGGTGACTAGTGCCCTTTTTTTCAGCCAGACATGATAAAGTCATTTTTAACAAGCCTTTAAAACATTAAAAAAGTGACCACTGTTTATCATATTGAAAAAATAAAAATGAATAATAATGTCTTCAACCCCCAATGCCATAAATGAATTAATTAAAAACAGGAAATCCGCCAGATGCGGTGATACATGCTTGTCATCCCAGCACTCTAGAGGCTGAGGGAGATGACCTCTAGCTCAAGGCTATCCTGGATTACAGAACAAGTTCCTGGTCAGTCTAGGCAACACAGTAAGACCCTGTCACAAACAAACACTAGGAAGTGACATCTACTGAAGCTTATCCAAGACCTACCACACCGTCACATTTCCTGACAACCTGGACCAATTCACCAGTGTTTTAACCCAGGTCCAACCAGACCGCGAGAACAGCATGTGGCAGTAAACTGCAGTGACTCCTGTACCTGGTCTCAGTTTAAAGGTCTAGCAGAAGCCCACAGTGGAGGTCAGGAGAAGGGAGGCATTACACCCAGTCAGGCCCTAAAACTGGCAGGGTCAGTATAAAAAGGAAACTGTTTTTAACTTACGGACCCATGCTGTACTACACACCCATTTTCAAACTGCATGAAATGCAGGGGACAGTTGAGTTATGGCTCTCAGGCCAGTGAGTCTCAAAGGCTCCTGGAACACAGCCCTGGCATCTAAAAAGCCAGAGCAGCCCAGTGTCTCCAGCTCTGACCATGAAAAGAGCCACAGGAAACTCCAGGCAGGCAGCAGGATTCACGGAGGTTTACAGTAACACCTCCCAGGCAGGCAGAATGAGGACTCTCTCAACTCCTAAGAGGACATACTCCTTAAAAGGTGGCCTGGTACTGCAAGATTTTTTTTCCCCCAATGTGTAGCCTTGACTGTCCTGGGATTGCTCCATAGACCAGGCAAGTCTCAAACTCACAGAGATCTATCTGCCAGTCTCTGCTGGGACTAAAGGCAAGTGCCACCATGCCTAGTTCTTTTTATTATCTTAATAGGAAGTGTTTGTGTACAATTGCCCAGAGGCCAGAGGCATCTGATCTCCTGGAGGTGAAGTTACAGGCCTGTGAGCTGTCCAATGAAGCTAGCAGGAGGACCTCTGCTAAAGCAGTGTTCTTAACCATTGAGCCATTTCTTTTCTCTGATTCACGGTTTTATAAAACAGATAATTGCATGTGTTATTTTACAGCAAACTGCCTTCCCCAGTACTGACAATTAAACCTTGGGCCTCAAGCACACTACCCTGGAGCTCCACTCAGCTTCAGCTGTAGTTGTGTGAATTTAAAGACGCAAAGGCAGGCATGGCAGTAGGTGCACACCTATAATCCCAGCACTCAGGAGAGTGAGGCAGAAGAACCCAGAGTTTGAGACTACAGAGGCTCTTCTCCCAGAGAGCACGCCACTTCCCCACAGCAATGCCAGGCACATTACAATCCAACGCCCTTCCAAACTGTGAAGAGAACAGTCTTGTACCTGGAACTAAGTCCTTGTCCTTGAAACGGACAGACAGGCAAACAGATCAAATAAACACAAGCATAAGGCCTAAATAAGGGACACACATTTCAACAGGCACAGACAGGTGCAAAACCACGGCCTCAGATTCATCACCTCCTCTCCTAAAATTAAACATTCTTTCCTCTTCAGAGACTGAACTTGAGTTCAATGTCTAAAATGCTCAGGCCAAGGGCTGGAGAGAAGACGCCAGTTTATGAGCCTAGTCTAGACTCTTACGGCTCTTCCAAAGGACCCAAAATTCAGTTCCTAGAACTCATGACCAGCTGCTCACAACATGACAGGATCGAATACCTCGGGCTTCTGTGGGCACCTGCACTCATGTGCATGTGTATACACACACACACACACACACGAACACATCCAATCACAGGCTAAGGTGGGACTGAGGTCCCATCTCTTAATAGCTTAGCAGAAGTATATTAAGCTCACAGATCTCTTCTCCACAGCTACACTCTCTGACAGACATTTAGCAGCGAGAGAAGAGAAAGCAGTTGATGTCTATGCTGTACTATGCACTTTGTGTGTCTTCCTCTTAGGCTGATAACAACCCTGGAAGGCTGGGTGATAAATACTACAGTGGAGGAGACTTCTCAGGGAAATGAGGGCACGGAGAGTGAATGCTGGCCAGTCTGGCTGCCAAAGCCTACACAGCACTTTCCTGGCCTCAGAGTCACTTCACGCAGGCCAGTCTTAGAACGAGGACCTGGAGCTCACCAAGCCTGAGTCGGCAGAGATTTGGAACTGCCCTCTTCTTTACCACCCTGCCACTTCAGTGAACGAGAAAAGCCATATTCCCAAATGGTTTATCCCTTTGCAGAAAGATAGTAAGGGAAATGTTTTTAATTAGAATATCAGGAATGAGCATTGCTGGGAATATTCACTCAGGTCACTGTGAAATACCCTAGAACACAAACAGAGGGTGAAAAGGCACCTTTAATCCCGCACTCTGGGAGTTCCAGGCCAAACTACATGTGAGTACATGATGCCAGGGCTACACAGTATGACCCTGTCTCAACAAAACAAACAAACAAGTATGTCACCTGAGGATTCGAGGTCTACCTACTTCCCTGAGTGCACTACACTCTGGCACTTGCGGTGGCTACCACTGACCATTGATTGCCATCAAGGCCAGCTCTAAAGCACCTAGTGGCTCAATCATATCCAACTGTTTGCCCTACTGAAAGAGGTTGTGTCCCAAGCACTACTGTTCAGAGGGAAGGAGCCCAAACAAGTATGGCCTGGCCTCAGGGGAAGGTCTCCAGTTTCAGTTTTACATTTGAGCACTCCTAGAGGAAGAAGCTGGCTTGATGCCAGGAAGGCAGAGAGAAATTACCCATCTTTCATTCTTATTCTGTAAAGGCAGTAAAGATGTCAGCAATCAGGAAACCTACTGTCTTCAAGATAATCCCAGCTAGCTTCTATAAATGGTCCCAGTAGGCATCAGTGGCTAAGCCATGAACAACAGACCCTCGGTTTGCCTTCCACATTCTGCATCTACTGGGAAGACAGCTTTCACACTACCTGCTCAGATTCAGGTCCAGATCCTTGGAGCAGACAGCAGTGATATGATATTTAAGGGCAGAAACAATGTCAGCTAGTGTGGAAGAGTTGTCAAGGAGTCAAACCTCCCAAAGGACAGGAAGGAAGGATCCAGAAGGCAGGAGGGAGTGTAGTAATAAGCTCCTCAGGAGACCTGAGAACTGACACTTCAGTGAGTAGCGTGGAGAAGACATGGAGTAACAGTGCAAGGCAAGACAGGCTGCTATCAGACACTATGTCCCTCACAGTCACAGTAGGAAGTCTGAAGCTGGCATCACAGCTCAGTGGTTGAAGACATTCACAAAACAGGCCTGCAAATCGGAGCTGGATCCTAAGAACCCAGACAAAGCTGGAGGTTGTCTTCTGACCTCCACAGGTATTCTGTGGCACACGTGCCCACATATGTAATCACTCACATACATATGCGCAGACACACGAGTACATCACTCATTTATACAAACACACAAACATCACTCATACACATATTTCATTCATACATACACATCATTCATACATATACACCATTCATACACACAAACATCATTAGTAGACACATATTAAATGAAATTTTTAAAAATCTGAACTTATTTTGGAGGGCAAACACCTACAAGATTCGAAAAAGCAATACTTTTGCTCTACAGTCCCTTCAAAGTGAATTAATTCAATTCGTTTCTCAACTCTCTTACATGTATCCTTTTTTATCTTTCTTGGTTTTTCGAGACAGGGTTTCTCTGTGGTTTTGGAGCCTGTCCTGGAACTAGCTCTGTAGACCAGCTGGCCTGAACTCACAGAGATCCACCTGTCTCTGCCTCCCGAGTGCTGGGATTAAATGCATGAGCCACCAATGTCTGGCTCACATCTATTTTTTAATTTACATAACTAAAATGCTAGAGCACTTGGGAGGCTGAGGCAGGAAGATTGGTGTGAGATTCAGGCCAGTCTGGGCTGTAGGGAAACCCTACTGCAAAACAAAAATAAAAAGGGAAAGAAAATAACAAACCAGACAGATAGATAAATAGATAAAAATGTGGTTTAAGGTCTAAGTAATTTCTAGTTTGTAAGAATTTATTACTTATAAAAACTTAGTTTTGTGCTTCAATGGGCACTGTTAAGAAAAACTAACTTGCAAGGTGGTGGTGGCACACACTCTTAATCCCAGCACTTGGAAGGCAGAGGCAGGTGGATCTCAGAGAGTACGAGGTCAACCTGATCTTCTACAAAGTAAGTTCCAGTACACAGAGAAACCCTGTCTCGGGGAAAACAAAAAAGAAAAGGAAAGAAAAACTAGCTCACAAGTAGGTAAAACAAATGTCAAATCATGTAACCGAAAGGGTGTTTATAAAAATAACTCTTAGCAGGCAACAGTGCTGCACACCTTTAATCCCAGCATTCAGGAAGCAGAGACAGGCAGATCTCTCTGAATTCTAAGCCATCCTGGTCTACAGAGAGAGTTCCAGGACAGCCAGGGATACACAGAGAAACCCTGTCTTGATAAAGAAATAAAATTGAAACATGTTATCTGTTTTAAAAATAGGCAAAGAATATAAATACACAGGTCTCCAAAGAAGACAAGCAAGTGCTGCTTATCCTGTCACTGGTACAACAGAAACCAGGCCCACATGGTACCACTAACAGTCAGAAGGCGGCTAGAATCAAAAGGGCAGAGAATAACAAGTGCTGGTAAAGATGCAGAAAAACTGTAGTCTTTGCTCATTATGTATTAAAAGCATCAAACACCGCAGCTGCTTTGGAAAACACCATGACAATTCCTCCAAATAGTTAAATACAGGCTTACCAGATAACCAGCAATTCCATTCTTAGGTCAATATTCAAGAGATAAGAAAATACATTTCACATACAAAGTTATACACGAATGCTCACAGCAGACTTACTTGTATTGTAGTAACTAGCCCAAAAGGCAAGCACCCATGAAGAACAAATGAATGAACAAAATATGGTATGTCCATACAATGAAATATTATTCAAGCATAAAAAGACTATTCCATATGTACTACAGAATACATCAATGGTTTTGTTTGTTTGTTTGAGACAGGGTTTAGCTGTGTTGTGTAGCCCTGGCTGTCCTGAATCTCACTCTGTAGACCAGGCTGGACTTGAACTCACAGAAATCCACCTGTGTCTGCCTCCAGAGTACTGGGACTAAAGTTGTACGCTACCATTGCCAGGACATAAATCTTAAAATATGATTAAAGTGAGAAACAAAAGACCATATACTGAATGTTCTAGATACAGTATGTCTGAGGGCAAACCCATACAGAGGTAGCTTAGTGGTTGCTAGGGCTGGGAGGGGAGAATGATGAACTATTTTAACGAGTGAAATGACTAAACGGCTGCACTACTCTGTGACAGCACTGCACCTGGTGAACTGTACACCTTAGTGAGTTAAACTGTGCGGTATGTGAATTACAGTTCAATAAAGCCTCTACGAAACAACAAGAATCCACTGTGCACTGTCAGAGTACTAAGAAGGCACTAAAATAGTAGAGAATCTTGCCCGTGAACTTCAGAGAACCTCAACTAGGGCAATGAAAACCCAAGAGATTCCATTACTTAACATCTAGGTACTAGGCCATGCTGAAATATTCATGAAGAATTCCATGTTTTAATACAGAAGGCTGTCTCTAGTTTAAAAGACATGGGCCAGTCCCAGAAGAGTTCTGGTGACTCCGACGCTGACACAGGGAAGTCACCCGATGGAACACAAGCCCTACAGCCTTTACCACATGTGTCAGTAGGCTCAGTGTCAAAAGTAGCTCTCACTGAACCAACCCGGGAGAGGTTAGGCACTACAGTTACGGTCTCTAAAGCACCAATATGTAACGTCAAAATATTAAATGGATATTGTGCTCTCATAAAAAACCAGGTCTTCCACATCCCCACTTACTTAGCTAAGAAACTACCTTACCATTTCAAACATTCTATCACATAAACATTAGAGCAGCTCCCCACATAGCAGGCATGGATCCCAGGAGTAATGTTTAAAAATGCTATTTAACAATCCTGAATCTAATCCTAAATTATACATAGACACAAACACTAATTAGCACGACCTGGTCGAAGTAACAAATAACCATGAAAACTTTAATGTGCCTGCAGTAACATTTCTCCAGTATATATATTTATATTAAAACTCACGACACTTGGGAGACTGGAGAGATGGCTAAGATGCTAAGAGCACTTGCTGCTCTTCCAGAGGAACCAGGTTCGGTTCTCAGCACCCACACAGGTGGCTCATTACCATCTGTAACTCCAGCTCCAGGGGATCCCAAGCCTTTGGCCTCCGAGGATGCACACACACAGCTTAATCATAAAGATCTTTTAAAGTCATCAGGCTTTCATGTACTGTCCGCAATTAAAACATAAGTAACACACTCACAGAGAGAGAAAGCATGTTCTGATTTCTTAAAGAAGTGTGCACTTGACCTTTCTATCAGTCTGCTTATGTGACTGTCAATTACCAAAAACTGGGCACTTCTAGACCTATGGTACAAGGCAAGCCTGGGTTCCCTCATTTCTTTAGTCTATTCATGCATGTGTCTTACTCAGGGTTACTACAGCTGTGATGAAACACCATAACCAAAGCAACTTGGGGAGGAAAGGGTTAATTCGGCTTATGTTTCCACAGCATAGTTTATCATCCAAAGGAAGTCAGGACAGGAACTCAAACAGGGCAGGAACCTGGAGGCAGGAGCTGATGCAAAGGCCACGCAGGGGTGGTGCTTACTGGCTTGTTCCTCAGGGCTTGTTCAGCCTGTTTTCTTATAGAACCCAGGGCTAGGAGCCCAGTGGTGACCACACCCACAACTGCTGGGCCCTCCCCACATGATTCACTAAGAAAATGCCCCACAGGCTTGCCTACAACCTGATCTTTCCCAGACATTTTCTCAACTGAGACTCCCCTCTGATGACTCTAGCTTGTGTCAAGTTGACAGAAAACCAGCCAGTACAACACACAACCTCTTAGAGTCGATGCTCACTACTGGGCTGTCTACCAGAACATTACAGAGTGTGAAACACACCTCAAGTCTCCCTAGGTCAGTCTTCTGACACACGCAGAGCCAAATACTCAACAGCCTTTGCCCTGGAGCTCCTGAGGCTGCAGAAGGGAATATGAGCCACCGATTTGTCTTCACAACTGAACAGGCGGCAGAAACAACTGCTTGTACTTAATCGTGTTCCTGCCTCTGCTAGCAGGCCCTAGCGCCAGGGTTCTGCCAGACACGGACAATGAGACACTTTATTATATATGGTGACTAAGGGCCTCCCAAGTACTGTTTTAGGATATAATCCCAGCAAGGAAAGCCATGGTACGGGGATACAATATTTTGTGCCAACCATTTCCAAAACTAAACATATGTGGCACTCTGTATAAACACACTTGCGGTCAATTCTTTTTAAATGCTTACAGGAAGGGAAGGCCTTAGGATCTTGCAATTCTAGGAGAGATGAACAACTTGCAATTTGCTTCTCACTCCTAATCCCACGACCGAAATGTGTAGAGCAAGCCGTTCCGACACCACAAAACAAGGGCAGCCTACATGAAGGCCAAATATAGGATGTGATTCTAAACCACGATGGAGCAAAGCCTGCATTTCCTTTTCCAGCCTGCAAAAACCCTTTGAACACTCCCAAAAAAGGACGTCGGGGCCGGCACCTCCCTCGGGGAGGAAGCCCCTTTCTTCTCGGCAAGCCTGTAGCCGGCCACTTCCCCTGGCGCGTTCACAGCACTGGAGACTGGGCTGCTGTGCGTACACCAGCGGGGGGACCGGCGGCGGAGCTGGGCTGGGCGTCCCCACCCTCCACATCTGATGTCATCCTAGCCATCTCGGCGCGGCTGAGCCCCACCTGCCCCGCGGGTCACTAGGTTCCGCGCCCGGCCTCCCTACAGGGTTCCTCCTCCCGGCCACGCCGCTGCAGCCTGCCCCCGCCCCAGGTCTTCAGAGTCCAGGAGGCCGTGCACCCTCCGCCTGGCTCGGGCGACCGACCTCGCCCCGCGCATCCGGCCCCACGTGAGCGCCCAGCCCCGGCCTCCCCGCAGCCACCGCCTCAGGGTAGCCGGGCCCAAGGCCGAGTGCCCGCTGCCCGCAGATGGCCATTCCCCAGCCGCAGCACCTCGGGCACGCGCGTGCGTCCCGCACACTTAGCGCCGCCGGCTCCTGTCATCCCGGGCTTCACACGCGGGCCCAACGCCAAGTGCCCGCTGCCCGCAGACGGCCATTCTCCGGCCGCAGCACCTCGGGCACGCGCGTGCGTCCCGCACACTCAGCGCCGCCGGCTCCTGTAAGCCTGGAGCTTCACACGCGGGCCCCGAAGGTCCGCCCGCCCCGGCTCGCTCCCGAGCCGCCTCGCCTGAGCGCGCGCCGCTTACCAGAGCCCGGGTGCCCGAGGCGCCGCCGAAGTCCCAGCTGCAAAGCCCCGCGAAGCCTCCAACCGCTGCCGCCTCCCGCCTGGCACTGAGCGCCGCGCGGGGGAGGGGCGCGGCCGCCGCTGCCCAGGCCTCCTCGCGCAGGCTCCGCCCCAGAGCCGCGCCGTGTCCAATCAGCACCGCCGAACCGCGCCTTGCCACGCCCACTTCCGGAAGGTCCGGGTTAGGCGCCCGGCGATCCTTAGAGCGCCCCCTCTGGTGGTGTAGAGCAACGCAGGGAGGCTCCGAGCACACGCCCGCTTTCCTGAGCATTTGAAAGGCCGGGCAGCCACGCCCATGGGCTCCTTCGAGCCCCACCCAGTTCTTTAGAACCTGAGTGGACGTGCCTAAGCTCCGCCCACCGGCCCTGTGCAGCCTCCCTATGAACTTGGTCTTTTGACGACGCTAACTCCCATCGAGCCCGTGAGCCAGGCCCGGTCGCCCCAGACCTAGCTTTTCCCAAGCTCAGCGCCACAAATCCAGGCTCGGGTATCCAGGAGTCCCGTCCCGGAACCCGTAATCATCCTATTTGCTGCATCCCAGGCCCCGCCCACGACCCTGCACATACTTAAGCTGCAAGCCCCGCCCCAAATTCTTAGAAGCCCCGCCTCTGTCAGGGCCTGCTCACGCCTCTCACCCACGCTCCATCCCTCCCACTACTGTCCTGAATCACAACCCAGGACACCATGGCCGCCCTTGGGCTGCGCCACACCTACCAGAGAGAGCTAATGACTCCATTCCTCAGGTAAGGCAGTGAAAACTCCGTGCTAAAGTCCCGCAATAAGTCGAGAGTATGCGGATTCCAGTTCCAGCCCTGTTATCAGATGGAGTGGCCCAGGGCACAGTTTCCTCACCTCTTTGGGTCTCGGTTTTCTAATCTTGAGTGTGAGGTTATCCCCATTATTAGCCAAAGTCTTTCAGAAATATTAAGCTTTGAAATACCAAGATCTAACTGGGTGCAGGGAACTGGGTCAGCCTAGGAGTTGGGTTATTTATTTCCCAAAGTTAGGCATCTTTACAATTCACAGGGGGACAAATTTTCACTTTGTTTCAACCCCAGAAATGTCCAGGAACCCGGGGTCGGTGCTCAGCCCTGAATTCCATGTTGCAGAACCTGGGTTAAACTGCCAACTCAAAACAGGAACTGGGTGTGGTTGAGCATGGCTTTAATCCCAAGCAGGGGCAAGTGGATCTCTCTGAGTTTGAGGTCAGCCTGTCTACATAACTCCAGGACAGCCAGGGTTATGTACACAAACCCTGTCTCAAAAAACCAAAAATCAAAATAAAAAAAAAAAAAATCAAGCAGCGTGTGTGTGTTGTATAAATCAAGATCTACCAGAACCAAACAGCTTTCCTGGCAAGTTTTTATTCTGCAATGCTCTACTCTTAAAGATGCGTATTTATTGTATATGCATGCACCAGTGTGCGTGTATGCACTACACGCAGTGCCCTAGCAGGTCAGAGGAGGCTCCAACTGGCTGGAACTGGAGTTACAGGGAGTTGTGAGAGGACCACCGTGGGTGCCGCGAACCGAACTGGCGTCCTTCGCGAGGGCAGCGAATGCTCTTGACTGCAGAGCACCTCTCCAGCCCCAAAGCTTGGCGTCTTTACCTGTGACATGGAAATAACAGCCCCTCCCTGACAGTGCTTAGTTACTCACTTGTGGCACCTGCGCTGTGACGTTCAGTAGTATGGAGAATAGGTTTTGTTTGCCTCTAAGCGGGCCAGTGCTAAGAGGAGGGACTTGTTATTCCACACCCAGCAAGCTTTGCTGCTCCACTTAAGTGAGATAGAGGTGGTAAAGCTCCTGTCGAAGTCGCTGAAGTATGGTGATGCGGAAAAACCAGTTGCTCTTGTTAGGATCCTTTATTTAATTAAAAGAGGGCATAGATTATGGAGGCCCAGTGAGTCGGGGAGAATGACGAGCAACAGACTGAAAGAGAACTGAGACATACTGAGAACACTGACCACGCCTTCGGAAACAGAAGCTATCCGACGCTCATCCATCACTTGCATACAGCAGGCGCTGAGTGCCCCTCGGCGCAGAATTGTTAGACATGCTTTCAACAACCCTGTGGCCATAGAAAGCCTCTCAAAATCTAGCTACAAAAGTGAAGAAACAGAGAATCGGAGACATTGCCCAGCACGGACCAGGTGGAATCCACAGAAATGTAACTGCACGGCTTGCTCTTAGCTGGTTAGTTATCACCCTAAACTGCCTCAGAGGTAGTGGACAAAACAGAAAACAAAACAAAACAACAACAAAAATAAACCACATGAGCTTTGGATTTCGATAGGCAGGTTTAATTCAGACTTAACTTAGTCACTGTCTGACAGATGTTAGACAAATCATTTCCCCCGTCTTATTGGTGTGCGAGTGTGTGTATATATATATATATATATATATATGCACCTGTGTGTGCAGGGTGTGTGTACAGGGAAGTCTACTGATGTCCACCTTATTCTCTTGAGACCGATTATCTCACTGAACCTGAACCTGGGCTGACAACCTTGAGCAAGCCCAGCAGTTCTCTCTCCAAGCGCCAACACTGTTGGGGTTACAGGCAACCACAGCTGTCACCAGCGTCATCTAACAGGGTACTAGGGACTTGAACTCAAGTCTTAATACTTGCACAGCAGGTGCTCTTATGTGGTGAGTCATTTGCATGGTCCCAGTTCCCTTCTTTTTCTATTCTATATATGGAAATGCACTTCAGGAAGTGATTTGGAGGAATTAAGAGTTTGGGGTTCTGTTGTTGGTGACACGGAGGATTTAACCTTGGGCCTCTACCAGTGAGTTCACCCTAGCCCTCCAAATTTAATTACCCCTCCCATCAGTATTGGGGGAGGGCTGGGCTCCATAAACTTGGAATTAACCAATTATTGGCTACCAATGTGTAACAGTTTTCTCCAAGATTGAAACACTCCATCCTGCAGGGCAGCTCCTCAAAGAAGGAAGATAAACAACTCAAAATAATTTCAGGAAGTCCCTGAAACTGACCAGTTTCAGGAGAGACTTTGACACCAGGCCAGCTGCCTAGGAGAAACAGAAACCATGCCAGCTGGCTGGAAGAGCTTTAGACCAACTGGGGCACCTGGAAATGATACTCTCCAACCTGCTGAGCAACCTGCCTGTTCAGTGTGCACAGGTTCTGAGATTTTATGAGCTGCCACCCATGTTGGGGCGGACTTTGGTGATACAGCTGTCTTTAAGTGATTTCCATTTCTGTAGGCAGTGCCTCGCCCATACACTGTAAGTGACCCCAATAAAACTCACTGGTTTATGAAGTTGGACTTGAGTAGTATCTGTTCTTTGGTATGTCATGGTTCCTCCCTATCTGTGGTGCATAGACATATATGTTGTGCCTCCCCAGAAAAAGTTTTGTCACACAACAGCTAGACTGGCTAGCCACCCAGCTCCAGGGGTCTCCCTCTCTTCATAGTCCCTCATCTGGGGTTATAGGCGCATGCCACAAACCTAGCATTTTGCATGGGTGTTGGGGATCCAAACTCAGGTCCTCATACTTAAACTATCAATCCATCTGCTGCCCCATCATCCTTCGAACAATGAAATTGGAAGATATCTGATGACACCAAATTCCCAAGGTGACACTACCACAGCACCTGTCTCAAGGACGTCCCTTCCCCGCTGCCCATTTCTGTCCCTGCTTTTATCCCTGAATTGGTGGGGAGGAGACTGTTGTATGGAAACGTGTAAAGCCAGAAGCAGTGCCACCTCGTACCTCCCTCCACATCTGCCCCACATGTGACCGGCTAGCTGCTCCTCCAAGAACAGCAAGAAAACTGTGTAACCCTTTGCTGTGAGAAAGCTCTACCACCTCACTGCAGTTCAGTTGACAGTAATTCCTGCATGGACCTGAAAGAAACCTTCAGTCTGTCCATAATGGCCCTATGGGAAGGGATTTAGGTCCAGGTAAGGATGCTATATATTTTGCTGCCCTTGAAAGCTGGTGGTACCTCAAAATGAGAAATATTTAAGTGATGAAAAATAGAATTGAGTCCTAAACCACGAATAGACAGGTACCAAATCATGGATCAAGGTGACTCTCGGGGCCTGCATACAGAGACTTAGAAGATAATTTTTCTGTGGCAAATGAGGACATGAGTCTTAAGTTGCCAGGGAAACATTGCCAAATAATGGTGATGATGATGATCTATAGATAAACAGATAAGAGAAAGACAAGAAGCCTGAGTAATCAGAGGGTATGTTTTCTAATTGACCAGAAGAAGAACTTAGAGACTATTAAAATTCATCCTACAGTGACCAAATTTCTGCTTTGGATATTTTGCTCTGCAAAACAAGCAAAGCACTGAATAAGTGACTGAACTAAACATAGGAAGCTTTTCCTCCCTCCCCTGCCAAGGCGGGGATTTAACCCCATGCTAAATATGCATCTTTTGTATTCTACCACTGAGCTATACCTTCAGCCCTGGATCCTTTTCTTTCATTATTTTTTAGAGCATTATAGAGTCACTTGTAGGTGTAAGAAACAATATGTACAAATCACATGGTGCCTTCAGATGTTTTCTGGCAAAACTATAATACAGTTATTAGAAATCTGTCATTGACATCAACATAATTAATATAGAAAATACTCCCGTCCCCAAGGGGGTCTCCTCTGTCACATTTAACCACATCTGTCCTACATCCCACCCTCTTCACTGTTGGTCACTGCTCACAGGGTCTACATTTCTAAAATTTTGGCTTTCCAACACTATCATAGAAATTGAATCATATAATCCATAACCCATAGGTACCTCCTTTATACCCAGGACAATCTCCAAAGGCACACCTGAGTCTTTGCACATATAAATAGTGTGTCCCTTCTCAGTGCTGAGTAGTGTTCTGATATATATATATATATATATATATATATATATATATATATATACACTTTCAGTATGTAAATATTAAAGACATTCAAGTTTTGAGGGCTGGAGAGGTGGCTCAGGGGTTAAGAGCATCAACTGCTCTTGCAGAGGACCAGGGTTCAGTTCCCAGCACCCACAAGGCAGCTCATAACCACCTGTAACTCCAGTTCCAGGGGATCTGATGCACTGCACATGTGCACACACATGATGCACAACATGCACATAGGCCAAACACTCATACATGTTCAAAACACATATATAAGCCCGGGGCTGGAGAAATAGCTCAGCTGTGAAGAACACTGGCTGATCTTCCAGAAGACCCAGATTTGATTCACAACACACACAGGGTGGCTCACAACCATTTGTAATTTCAGTTACTAAACTCTCTGAGCTTTGCTCTTGCTATTTATGAAATCATGGATAAAACAGTCCTCAGTGAGAAACCTTGTCTCAAAAAAAAAGACAAAAAAACAAAACAAAAACTGGGTATGGTGACACACATCTTTAATCCCAGCACACTAGGGAGGCAGAGACAGGCGGATCTCTGTGAATTTGAGGTCTACGTGGTCTACACAGTGAGTTCCATAAAATCCAAAGCTATATAGAAAGACTCTGTCTCAAAAAAAACAAAAAACAAAAAACAAAAAACAAAAAAACAAAACAACGAAAAAGATGGAGAATGAGGAAGACATCCAAGGTTGGCTTCGGATTGGAGCTATGCCTGTTGACACACACATAGTGCCAACATATGAGATAGCTGGAGGATCACTGCTATTTTAAGACCAGCCTGATCTACGCAGGCATTCTAGACCACTAGGGCTACATCCTCTCAAGAGCCTGCTCTGGAAATAAATAAGATATGCAGGGTGGCTCATCTTAGGAAGGAAAACAGTAGGATCAGGAGTTCAAGGTCAGCCTTTACCACGTAACGATTTTCAGGCCAACCTGGGCTACATGAACCCTTGTCTCAAGAAAACATGTGTGTCTGTGTACCACTTGTAGGCCAGGTATTTGTAAGGACCAGAGGGTATCAGAGCTCCTGGAACTGTAGTTACAGATGGTTTTAAACCACCATATGGGTGCTGGGAATTGAAACTGGGTCCTCTGGAAGAACAGCCAGTGCTCTTAACCGCTAAACCATCTCTCTAGCCTGTTTTTAAAAATATATTCTTTGGGGGAGGCAGGGTTTGAGTCAGGGTTTCTCTGTAGCTTTGGAGCCTGTCCTGGAACTTGCTCTTGTAAACCAGGTTGGCCTCGAACTCAGAGATCTGCCTGGCTGTGCCTCCTGAGTGCTGGAATTAAGTCATTTTTATTTTTTAAATTACATGTATGTGTGTGAGTATGTGCACATGTGCGCAGGTGCCCTCTGAGCCACCTGATGTAGGTCCTGGGAATTGAACTCAGGTCCTCTGGAAGACCAGTCCCTGCTCTAAACCATTGAGCTATTTCTGAAGCCTGTTTTGTTTATTTTTGAGACAAGATCTCACACAGCCTGGGCTGGCCCTCACCACACAGCTAAGACTGGCCCTCACCAC
Organism: Chionomys nivalis; assembly: GCF_950005125.1. Lineage (NCBI taxonomy): Eukaryota > Metazoa > Chordata > Mammalia > Rodentia > Cricetidae > Chionomys > Chionomys nivalis. The sequence goes on along the minus strand of NC_080088.1, from coordinate 121,593,244 downwards.
ACAGCTAAGACTGGCCCTCACCACACAGCTAAGACTGGCCCTCACCACACAGCTAAGATTGGCCCTCTCACACTCACATGAACTAATTCACTCGGAGAGACCAGTAGTAACTTCTCCATGGGCAATGCTCCCCCCCTCAACCTACCTGCCTTAAGATCTCCCCCGCCTTTTAAAGTTATACTGAGTCCCTGCACAACTGTGCTGGGGTCCAGGCTCCCAACACATGAAGCTTAGCATGTGAATTCACAAATGTGGCTTCCATGAACAGTGAGGATCAAGCATGAATGTGTGTGGACATACATGGAACTCCTTTTCCCCATGAGCCACCTTGGCCGAGCATCAAGGGGAGACAGGCAAATACATTTCAGTACTCTCCACTGGAGATGTCATCAGAGGTACAGGGTGTGGCTGGGTGCTGGGGGCAGCCTGCACCTCACCCCAGAGTTAAAAAACAACTCCCAGGACCCAGCCTCTGCTCAGCCCCACAAGAAGTCAATGTCTCTGGCTTTTAAGTGTCCATGACTCCTGGAAAGGGCTGTGACTTGGTAGGAACACGGAGCGCAGTCTCGGCTGCTGTCTGTGAGGGAGAGTAGTCCCAGGCTACCAGAGGCTATGGAAGTTATCTCGAGCAGGAAGAAGAAAACAGTTCTGTAGAGGAGTATTTGTTATTTAATGATGTACAAAGATCTTCCAGATGTGCTAGAAAAAAGGTCAGGAAAGAAGGAGTCTAGCTTTTATAAAAACACAAAGTAATTGGAATTATTTTATTTTGGGCATATTAGCTAATGTTCCATGAGGAGAGGGGATCAATGAACTAGACAGACAGGAAAATGACAGACAGACAGACAGACAGACAGACAGAAGACAGATAGAATAGAATTTTTTTTTTTTGTTTTTTTTTGTTTTTCGAGACAGGGTTTCTCTGTGGTTTTGGAGCCTGTCCTGGAACTAGCTCTTGTAGACCTGGCTGGTCTCGAACTCACAGAGATCCTCCTGCCTCTGCCTCCCAAGTGCTGGGATTAAAGCCATGCGCCACCACCGCCCGGCAGAATAGAATTGTTTTTGGCCTTTTGTTTGTTTTGGTTTTTCTGAGATAGGGTTTCTCTGTAGCTTTGGAGACTGTCCTGGAACTCACTCTGTAGACCAGGCTGGCCTTGAACTCACAGAGATCCACCTGCCTCTGCCTCTAGAGTGCTGGGATCAAAGGCATGTACCACCACTACCTGGCAGGATAGATATTTTTATGAAGTTTCTCTCACCTGAGCTTGGAACCTGAAGAGTCCCACATTCTGCCACCCTCCTTGGAGACTCAGGGAAGCTAACTTCTCAAACTCCTGAGAACCAGCCAGTCAGCCAGCAGAGCAGATTCACGTTCAAGTGAGAAGGCCCGAGAACCAGAAGCATCAAGGGCACAGAAGATTGAAGTTGTAGCCCAAAAAAGCAGAAGGAAACCAAGCATGGTGGCCCAGGCCTATGATGCCACTACAAGGGAGGAAAAGACCCAAGGAACATCTTTGCTACGCAATGAGGTCAGCCTGGGCTATGTGAGACCCTATCTCACAAACAAACAAAACCCAGGGAGATGGAGAACTCCAACCCCCCTCAGCTTTTTGGTTCAGGTTCTTTGTGGGCTGGATGCGTGCACCTGCGTGGGCAGATCACCCACTCAACTCCATCCACCATTAAATGCTTATCTTTGGCTGGTGGCACACACTCTTCACCCAACACTAGAGAGGCAGACGGAGGCAGGTGGCTCATAAGTTTCAGGGCAGCCTAAACCCACTGCCTCTGGAAACCCCCCTCACACACCCAGAAATCATATTTAATCAGCTACCTGGATATCAATTGTGTGGTCAAGTAGACACACAAGATCAACCATGATGATGGGTAAACTTCCTGTGCCCACTTCCTTTTCTGTATTTTCTCATTTTCCTGCAAGTGTGAGTGGTTGGCTATCATACGGGAAAAGAATCCCATAAAGTCACGGTCCCTAGCCCAGTGTCGCCCCTTGACAGCAAAGGTTTGGAGCGGTGGCTCTCAACTGCAGGTGCCTTGCTCCCTCCTTCCCCCAAGCGACAGCCTGTGATATTTAGAGACATTTTGGTTGCAGCAGGCAGAAGAGTGGAGCTGGATTCTGGAGCACAGAGCCAGGAATGCTGTTAAACAGTCTACAGTGTGGAGGACTGTCCCACAAAGAAGTGTTCGGCCCCAAACATTGAGAAACCCTGGCCATTCAGATGTATGGAACCTTACTGGGTCTTACTGGAAAAGGAACTTTGAAGAAAAAAAGCACCAACTGTGCTTAAGCGTGGGGGTCTGCTATGCCTACTGTACAGACCAGAAAACAGAGGCTTCCAGTGTGGACAGGACTTGAGAACACATAGTTGCTCTATTTTGTGCAACAGAGGGTCACACAGCAGAGCTGACAGGATGCCTCAGCAAACAGAAGTGTTTGCACACAGGCCTGAGGACCCGAGTTCTATCCCCAGATCTCCAAGTTGGCAAGAGAGAACCGAGTTCCACCAATGCTCTGTGGCATGGATGAGCCTATACTTACATACAAGCAATATTAAAGAATTAATTTTAAAAGGAAGTGTTGCCAGGCATGGTGGTACATGACTTGAACCCTAGCACTTGGGAAGAAGACACAGGGTTTTTGTTGTTGTTGTTGTTGTTGTTGTTTTTTTTTTTTTTGGTTTTTCTTTTCTTTTTTTTTTTTTTTTTTTTGGTTTTTCGAGACAGGGTTTCTCTGTGGTTTTGGAGCCTGTCCTGGAACTAGCTCTTGTAGACCAGGCTGGTCTCGAACTCACAGAGATCCGCCTGCCTCTGCCTCCCAAGTGCTGGGATTAAAGGTGTGCGCCACCACCGCCCGGCTGTTGTTTTTTTTTTAAACAAAATCTCAATCATTTGATTTTACCAATAAAGACTTGGAGCCAGATGCTGTGGTGAAAACCAGCTAGCTCAGAGAGGCAGAGAAAGCACCGAGTCAACCTTCCTCTTCAGTGGACAGCCCAGAAAGAAAGCTTTCTCCTACACTGTCTCAAACAAAACTCAAGCTGAATGTCCCTCCCTCCTACTTCCTGTGAGTGTCTCTCCATCCTCCTGACTCCCTCTCGCTCTCTACTGTTTTTTTCCTGTCAACTGGTTGCTAGGTCCACTTCTTGACCTATGGTTGACTTTATTTAGTCCTTTTTACAATATTCAAGCAGAAAGCTCTTGTATTAAAGGTGTGTGCTAGGGCTGAGCCACACAAGGAAACAGATTTTCCTAGTAAATAGCATAACCTCAGGGTTCATCAGGTGATCAACTACCCTGCAACACAGGTAGATCTCTATGAGTTCAAGGTTAACCTGGACTACATCGAGAGGACCAAGTCAACTAGGGTTATGCAGTAAGGCTGGTTTAAAATGTGAAGCTGGACAGTAGTGGCTCATGCCCTTAATTCCAGCTCTTGGGAGGCAGAGGTAGGCAGATCTCTGAGTTCTAGGTCAGCCTGGTCTACAGAGAAAATTCCAGGACAGCCAGGACTACACAGAGAAAACTTGTCTTAAAAAACAAAAACAAAACATGAGTATGACAATTTCAGGACCAGGCTGGGCTACACAGGGAGATCTTATGTCAAAAAATTTGTATTTCTGATATTAGAGCCCAAATTCTTCCCCTCCCCAGGGCCCAGTTGCTGAGTTGATACTATACTGTTATTTCTGTGGAAACTTTTCAGCACAAATAAAAGGAAAGAGTCCAATGACCAAGCTCGCCATGGTCACTGCTGCTCAGCTGCTGGATGGCAGTGGGAACAGCAGCTGGGGTCACTGAGCAACAAGGTGATCATAATGGTTCTAGGCCCTCTGGAAATGTGGTTTGGAAAGCTCCCTGTTCTGTCAGGGCTTGCTTCTAGCCACACGCACCAAAGATTCAGATGTGAGATTATCTGTTTCCTATTCAAGTGAAGTGTCAGTTGGCTTTGCAAAAGGTGAGAAAATGGCTTTCCCCAAGAAAGCTGCTGTGGGAGCATACACACTTGGAATCATGTATTTTCTTGTCACCAACAGTGTTAGTATCAGGAAGGGATGACCTGCTTTCTCGTCCTGTCTACAAGTGCACACAAATTCCCTTAAAGGAAGTAGTCATATCTTTCCTTCACAAAATTGATCTCTAGTTTCCATCTATGCCAGGTTCTACTGAGCCCAACTCCACATTATAAATGACAAAGCAAATCAACAAAACCCAGCGGGCTGGCGTCTCTCACATACGCCAGGCTTTTCTCGTGCATTAGGAGATCCCTGGCCTTGCAACCCAGGCAGAGGTCCTACTGACTCCTACTCATGCTAGAAATGGTCTACAAGGGCTGGAAAGCTGCAGAAGGGCTAGTCATGGATGTGGGCTAGTCATGGATGTGGGCTAGTCATGGATGTGGGTTAGTCATGGATGTGGGCTAGTCATGGATGTGGGCTAGTCATGGATGTGGGTTAGTCATGGATGTGGGCTAGTCATGGATGTGGGTTAGTCATGGATGTGGCTTGGTGGAGTCAAGCAGGCTGCTCTGGCCTCAAAGTTCTAGCTCTCCCACAAATTGTCTGTGTGATTCTGGGCACACTGTGGGATTTCGATCCATTCAGTCAATGACTTTGGGGGCAGCAAGCCCTAGAGCATGGTCTTGTCTGCATACAACACAGTTTAAAAGCAGAGGGAAAGGGTGGCATGCTCTCTCTTGCTCTCGCGCTCTCTTGGATGGTCAGAGTGGAGCAGATGGCAGAGAGACAGCTTGTGGTTGGCACTCTTTACCCCCGGGCAGAGTGGCTGGACAGAGAAAGCTGGATCAGGGGCAGCATCTGATTTGTTCTGTATCTGTGAGTTTGTCTTTTCACTGCGCCCCTTAACAATTTGGTTATTAAACTTTTGTGGGTTCTCGCATCATCTGGCACCCCATGTTGGACACCATTTGTAACTGGAGGTTTCTCTCCCACCTGTCAATTCCAGAATAACCACTCTGCGGCTTAATATTAAACACAAACTGTTTGGCCTATTAGGTCAGGCTTATTATTAAGTAGCTTTTACAACTTAAATTAACCCATTTCTATTCTATGTCTTACCACGAGGCTCATGGCTTGTCACCTCACATCTTTCTTCCCCAGCAGCTGCTGGCCTTTCCCCAACTCCACCTTCTTTCTCCCTGTATTCAGCTTGACTTTCCCACCTACCTATATTCTGCCCTGCCATACACCAAAGCAGCTTCCTTATTAGTCAATGGCAATAAAACATAATCTCCAGCTTGGTGAGATGGGCTGGAGAGATGGCTCATCAGTTAAGAGCACTGCCTACTCTTCCAAAGGTCCTGAGTTGAATTCCCAACAACCACATGGTAACTCACAACCATCTGTAATGAGATCTGGTGTCCTCTTGAAGAAGAGACCTGGTCAGTCGTCCTCATCAACTTAGATCATGAAACCCAATAGGGACAAGTTCAACAGGACTGCTTTATATGGGCTGCCCATGCATGCTTCAGCATTGCCAGGGCATAAATTTTATTTTATTTTCATAATAAAACATATTCACGTAGCCAGGCAGTGGTGGCACATGCCTTTAATCCCAGCACTGTGATTTCAAGGCCAGCCTGGTCTACAGAATGAGTTCCAGAACAGAGTTAATAAAAATATCTACACAGAAAAACTCTGTTTCAATAAACAGACAACAACAAGACAAACAAAAAGCCCCACCATATTCACAGCACACAGAGGGCATCCCACATCATCATGTAGCAAGTTTGAGACTCTGCTATGAATCAGAATATTTGCTATTTTATTCTGAAATGTATATGCATAGTTCGTGTTGTAGAGGATCAAACCCAGGGTCTTATGTGAGCTAGGCAAATGTTCTGCCACTGAGCAGCACCCCCAATTCTGGCTATTGATTTTTTTTGTTTTTCTTTGTTTTTCAAGACAGAATTTCTCTGTGTAGTTCTGGCTGTACTAGAACTTGCTTTGTAGACCAGGCTGGCCCTGAACTCACAGAGATTTGCCTGTCTCTGCCTTCTGAGTGCGGGGATTAAAGGCGTGTGCCATCACCGCCTGGCTTTAGCTATTATTATTTATTTTTTTAAGATTTATTTATTTATTAAGCGTACAATATACTGCTGGCAAGAAAGGCACCAGGTCTCATTACATTACAGATGGTTGTGAGCCACCATGTGGTTGCTGGGAATTGAAAACTCGGGACCTCTGGAAGAGCAACTAGTGCCCTTAGCCTCTGAGCCATCTCTCCAGCCCTCTTTAGCTATTATTTTTATTTCTCTTTCAAATCCTGTAATTTTTCATTTGTTCTTTTCAATACTTCTGCTGAGGACATTATAGTAGATTACAAGAATGGTCATATATTCTTTTTTTGTTTTGTTCTGTTTTTTGTTTTTCAAGACAGGATTTCTTTGTAGTTTTGGAGTCTGTCCTGGAACAAGCTCTTGTAGATCAGGCTGGCCCTAAACTCACAGCGATCTGCCTACCTCTGCGTCTGCCTTCCGAGTGCTGGGATTAAAGGCTGGATGTTGACCTTTCTAAGAGCTTGTTCCATGAATGACAAAGTACTACGTTTGAGTGAAACCTATGCGAATAGCAAGAATACCCTGCAAGCTCTCTTCCCGAGCATGCCCCATGCTGCAGACCCTGCAGCCAGCGTTCTACACACCTGTCATCATAGAATACCGCAGAAGTAAAAGTCAACAGCTCTGGCTGAGAGTTCAGACTACATGCATGGGTATAAATCCTCACAGCCATTCACTCTCCAGTGACCCATCTTACCTACTGGTGCCTCACCATCCTCATCTGTAAATAGGGACATAATCCCACTTACTGCATGGGGTTCTCAGAGCTGTCTGGTAGATTTCAGGTATCCATAGAGATTTGGTGCAGGGGATCCCAGGTGCAGGATGATCTGAAGACTCTGACGGCTGCAGACACCCACATCCAGGAGCACGCTCACACATGCACACATGCAGCACACAATTAAAAGTAAAATAAAGTCATATAAAATCATAAGGGGCTGGAGAGATGGTTCAGCAGTTAGGAGAGTGGTCTGCTCTTCCAGAAGGGGTGAAATCGGTTATCAGAAGCCATGACAAGTGGCTCACAGCTGTGACCATAGTCCCAGGAGATCTAAAGCCTCTGGTCTCTTTAAGCACCTGCAGGAGAATCTCTGAGTCTGAGGGCAGCCTGGTCTACATAGCAAGATCCAGATCATCCAAGGCGATATAGTGAGACCGTACATAAATGAAATCCTTTAAAAAGAGAAAGAAACTGAAACAAGTCCCAGTTGTTGGTCCCCATCAGGAACGCTGTCGTGCACACGAGGGACCTGGGCCTGCAGGAGGAGGCTTCTTCAGACATTAGTTTTATTTCACCATGTCAGTGCTGAGGTGGAGTTCTAGACACTTCTGTAACAGACAGTCACAGCCTCGTCCCTTCTAGAAGTTCCCAGATAATCTTCCTCCCACCCGGGGAGATTCCTGCTCTGCAGTCAGATGAAGATGAGCTGTTTAAGGTCCCATGTACCCACGGGGATGGCAGCCTGTCTTGTTAGAAGTCAACACTCAGACCTCACAAAGCCACGTGGAAGACCCTTGCCAAGGCTGGGTGCCAATGATCCCTGGATACTCTCCCAACAAAGAAATAGTTGTCTGCACTGTGGGCCTCCTGCATGCTCAGCACTACCTGCATCAATTGCTTCTTTTATCTGCATGATGATCCAACAAAGTACCTTACAGTGGGCCTATTCTACAGATCAAGAAACTGAGGCTGAGTGGTGAAGGCATTTGATTCATATCGCACAGCTGGAATCAAAGATTGAGTCTGGCATAGCCTCACCAAGTTACCATTGGATTGTCTAGTAATAAATAATTGTATGGTAACTGGGCAAGTGTTAACATCACTCTAGGTGGGGTTCTAATGTATATATCTTACTTAAGATATATTAAACAAACACAGGCAGTGGTGGAACATGCCTTTAATCCCAGCACTCGGGAGGCAGACAGATCTCTGTGAGTTCAAGGCCAGCCAAGATTCCACAGAGAGACCGACTTGAAAAATATATGTATATATCTTAAACAGACAAAAATCACAATTACTGTTTCCTTTTAGAAGAGGAGGCTCAAAGAGGTCCAAAGACCTACCCAGGGACACACGTCTTGTAGGCTGTATGGCTGGAATTTGAATCTGGTTCCAACTGCAGCATCTGTGGGTGTTTTACTCCACCTGCTGCTTCTGTAAAAAAGTTAGACACCACTGTGATTTCTACTCCTCCAGTGTCTGAGAGCTGAATAAATATTCCTGGAACATCGGAGGCAGAGACTGCTGTTTCTTTCCTGCCTTCCCAGCCCCGAATAATCATACAGAAACTATACTAACTACATCATTGTTTGGCCGATGACTACGGCATATTTCTAGCTAACTCTTACATCCTGAATTAACCCGTTTATATTAATCTGTGTATTACGAGGCTACAGCCTACCAGTAAGATTCCGGTAGGTCTTTCTCCTTCAGCAGCTACGTGGTGTCTTCCTGACTCCACCTATTCTCTCAATATCTCTTCCAGCCTAGCTATATTCTGCCCTGCCATCAGTCAAAACAGCTTTATTCATTAACCAATAACAGCAACACATATACAGAAGGACATCTCGAATCAGAGCATACTGATGAAACACAATGAGGCCCTGTTTTATCTCTGAATGCCTGGGTCTGTTCATCACGTGGGGCAGTCTTCAGATAGGATAGGCGAAGAAGTGGAAGGCTATTTCCTCTCTGTCACGCTTATTCCAGTGGTGTGGCCACTGAGGAAGCCAGATGTTTTTGCTTACTCTGCTCTGGAGAACACAGAGAACAGCAGAATTAACTTATAACAGGCTGGGCTTGCTTGCTGCCCAGCATGGTCTATTAGATGGTTTAGCTGGGCACGGGTAACAAGCTGTGAACATCTTCTTGTGGACACACTCATAGCCACAAATCAAAACCCAATCTCTGAGAGGGAGCAGAGCAGAAAAGGCAAGTGGCTGTAGCTGTGGCGTCCAAACATACCCCGTGACACAGGAACTCCTTCCTGGCTGCAGATGTGACGTCCAAACATACCCCGTGACACAGGAACTCCTTCCTGGCTGTAGCTGTGACGTCCAAACATACCCCGTGACACAGGAACTCCTTCCTGGCTGTAGCTGTGACGTCCAAACATACCCCGTGACACAGGAACTCCTTCCTGGCTGTAGCTGTGGCGTCCAAACATACCCCGTGACACAGGAACTCCTTCCTGGCTGCAGATGTGACGTCCAAATACACCCCGTGACACAGGAACTCCTTCCTGGCTGCAGATGTGATGTCCAAGCACACCCTGTGACACAGGAACTCCTTCCTGGCTGCAGATGTGATGTCCAAGCACACCCTGTGAACAGGAACTCCTTCCTGGCTGCAGATGTGATGTCCAAGCACACCCGTGAACAGGAACTCCTTCCTGGCTGCAGATGTGATGTCCAAGCACACCCTGTGACACAGGAACTCCTATCAGAAAGCTATGCAAAGTCCCGTGACAAAACAGGAAGCAGCAATCTGGTGACTGAAGGGGGAAGACTATGGAATGCTGGGCCACATGGGCCACAAATCTTCAAGGCACTTCAGTCTTTGACCCATTATCTATTGTTGTAAAAGGTATCGCCGGAACCATCTAGGCAGAAAACAGCGTGCTGATGTTCCATTTCTGTGGCTGGGAATCCAAAGTATCTACTACACGGGTTTGGCTCTGGTAAGGTCTTTTTTTTTTTTTTTTTTGGAGTGCAAGGTTTATTGCGGCATGCAGGAGAGAAGGGGAAAAAGAGCCTGGTAAGGTCTTTCTTGAGGTTATCAGCTTGGTGGAGTCCATGACTTCTCCCACATGGCTCGCTCACCCAGGCTGACTGAGAGATGCAGAAGACCGAGGGAGATGGGCGTAATGACCTGACCTAAGGTCAGCACTGTCGTTCTGCCAGTTCTGTCCTGCACTCAGACCAGACTCAAGTCAACTTGGAAGGTGACACATGGGACCGTGTCTTAGCTGGAGCTGCTAATGGGACACTCCGGGAGGGTGGCTTGGACACTGAGCCCAGACGCCACCAGAGTCAATTCTTGCTGAGGGCATGCCCCTGCCTTACAGTTTTACCTTCCCACCGAATCCTCACACAGAAGAGTCAGAGAGTACTCTGGTCTCTCCATTTTCTTACAGGGACAGTAATCCCATCACAGGGCCTTAACCATCAGGACCCTGTCCAAACTACTTTGCAAAAGTCCCATCTAAGTCCATCACACTGGGCTGGGACTTTAACTCGTGGACTTCTGGGAGACACAACATTCAGTACATCACAGAAGTGAATGTTGGCAGGCATGGCCCACTGAGGTCAGAACTTTGAAAAGTAGGCTGTCATTTCTGAGACCATAGTCTAGAAAAGGTGACAGGCGGGGTGGGATGTGGTTCAACCTATTCAGCACACATGAAGCCTTGGGTTTGATTCCCAGTACCACAGAAACCAGGCATGGCAGTCAATCTCTGCCATCCTAGCACTCAGGAAGTAGAGGCAAGAGGATTAGAACCTCTAGGTCAGCCTTGGCTGCATAGGGAGTTCAAGGCTAGCCTGGGCTACTTGAAACCCTGTCTCAAAAACAAAACAAACACACAAAAAAGAAAAAGGAAAGAAAGGAGAGAACAGAAAAAGAACAGAGATGAGATGGCAGGAGTTCGTACTGTTTTAGGCAATATGATGTTCACAGTGGCTTTATTTACAATAGGAAGCATTAGGAGGTGTCTTAGGCAGGTCACTATTGCTGCAATGAAAACACCATGACGAAAAGCAAGTTGGTGAGGAAGGGGTTTATCTGGCTTATGCTTCCACATCACTGTTCATCAGGGAAAGATTCCAGGACAGGAACTCAAGCAGGGCAGGAGCCTGGAGGCCAGAGCTGATGCAGAGGCAGTGGAGGGTGCTGCTTACTGCCTTGTTCCCCATGGCTTGCTCAACCTGCTTTCTTATAGAACCCAGGACCACCAGCCCAGGGATGGCCCCACCCACTATGAGCTGCGCCCTTCCCCATCATTACCAAATAAGAAAATGCCCTGCAGGCTCCCCTGAAGCCTGATTTTATGGAGGCTGACACTCCCTCTTCTCTAATGACCCCAGCTTGTTCCAAGTCGACCTAAAACTAGCCAGCACAACAGAGGCCACTGTGAATCCGTCTTACATCCCTAGCTAAGCTAGTTCTACCACTCCACATAACAGAATAAGATTATTCAGCATGGAGATATCAAGAGGAAAAGAAAGGTGCTGTCTCTATGCTTTGGGCAATGGTGATTTCCTCAGATGGGTGTGTGTTGTGTAGTGAGTAGATTCTGAGCTTCCGGCCCAGAGTAGGCCCAAAGGAGAGACTGAGGATTGGGGAGCCCCAGGGCAGGTCCAAAGGAGAGACTGAGGATTGGGGAGCCCCAGGGCAGGTCCAAAGGAGAGACTGAGGATTGGGGAGCCCCAGGGCAAACCCAAAGGAGAGACTGAGGATGGGGAGCCCCAGGGCAGGCCCAAAGGAGAGACTGAGGATTGGGGAGCCCCAGGGCAGGTCCAAAGGAGAGACTGAGGATTGGGGAGCCCCAAGGCAAGCCCAAAGGAGAGACTGAGGATGGGGAGCTCCAGGGCAGGTCCAAACGAGAGACTGAGGATGGGGAGCCTGTCTTCCCACACTGCTTTCTCCTCAGCCTCCCACCCCCAAAGTTGGCTTCTGAGTGGCCTCCCATTTCTGAACCTGGCTGTCTTTTCTAACTGGAGGCTCAGCAGCCACCTGCTGGTTTGCCCCTGAACAGCTGACTGGCCATCTGGTTCTAGGGATGGTCTTTAATCCAGCTCTCTAATTCTCTCTGTCACCCACAGCCATGAGAACCCTGAACACCCAGGGCTGGGAAAGGCCAGGGGTCCTCCTTGACCCTGGGTTACTGGCAGACGGTCATCATCTGTTCCCATCCTTCCCCCAGGCCAGTGGGAGACACCAGCCACGTTCTTGACCCCTAACACATTAATTATCCAGGGACTGCAAAGAAAATGAGCTCTTTCTGGAAGAAATCTCCAGCCCCATCTGGTTCTATATTCCCTCAGGCAACCAGGCCTCAGAAAGCTTTTGTGGCTACAAACACAGGTTTCTTCCAGGAAAAACTGCTGCAACCTAACCAGCGTCATCACGTGAGAGAGTCAGCCGTGACCTAGCCCAGCCCACCCCGTCAGTCAGCAAGCTAAATGCGACATAGACAAAGGGCATGGTTTTCTGCTGTGGCTGTAGCCCTCATGGAGGCAGCTGTGGACGAGCCCAGCTGTGGTGCCAGAATGCATGTCTCTGGCAATGACGTGTCTTGGGAAAGCCATTTCACCTCTGTGGGTCCATTTCCTATCTTTGACAAAAACAGGGCCTGCCTCTCATTTGATGAGATAGCATTTAAATTCTAAGCCAAGTGTAGGGCACATTAAGAGCATTAAAAGCGACTGCTACAATTAGGTCACTGTGCTGTCGAAGGGAAGGGGCCGGGAAAACACAACTGCGGTAAATTCACGAATACCCACAGTTTCCCAAGTCCTTGCTCATCCTCAATAACTTATCCTCACTTGGTAATTTGGGGTGCTTCTTTAAAACTGTGTCATGTTTTGACAAGGAAGCAAAAAATATCAAATGGAAAAAGGAAAGCATATTTAACAAGTGGTGCTGGCATAACTGGATATCAACATGTAGAAGAATGAAAATAGAGCCATATCTATCACCATGCACAAAACTCAAGTCCAAATGGATCAAAGACCTAAACATAAAGCCAACCACACTGAACCTTATAGAAGAGAAAGTGGGAAGTACACTTGAACACACTGGCACAGGGAACCACTTCCTAAATATAACCCTAGCAGCACAAACAGTGAGACAAACAATTAATAAATGAGACCTCCTGAAACTGAAAAGCTTCTGTAAAGCAAATGACACGATCAACAAGACAAAACGACAGCCTACCGAATGGGAAAAGATCTTCACTAAACCCACATCAGACAGAGGTCTGATCTCCAAAATATACAAAGAACTCAAGAAATTGGACACCAAAAGAACACATAATCCAATTTAAAAAATGGAGTACAGACCTAAACAGAGAACTCTCAACAGAGGAATCTAAAATGGCTGAAAGACACTTAAGGAAATGTTCAACATCCTTAGTCATCAGAGAAACGCAAATCAAAACAACTCTGAGATTCCATCTTACACCTGTAAGAATGGCCAAAATCAAAAACACTGATGACAACTTATGCTGGAGAGGTTGTGGGGAAAAGGGAACACTTCTGCATTGCTGGTGGGAATGCAAGCTGGTACAACCCCTTTGGATGTCAGTGTGGCGATTTCTCAGAAAATTAGGAAACAACCTTCCTCAAGACCCAGTAATACCACTTTTGGGTATATATCCAAAGGATGCTCAATCGTGCCACAAGGACATGTGCTCAACTATGTTCATAGCAGCTTTGTTTGTCATAGCCAGAACCTGGAAACAACCTAAATGCCCCTCTACTGAAGAATGGATAAGGAAAATGTGGTACATTTACATAATGGAATAATACACAGCAGAAAAAAAAATGACAGCTTGAATTTTGCAGGAAAATGGATAGAGCTAGAAAACATTATTTTGAGTGAGGTAACCCAGACACAGAAAGACAATTATCACATGTAATCACTCATAGGTGGTTTTTAAACATAAAGCAAAGAAAGCCAGCCTAAAAACCACAATCTCTGAGAATTTAGACTACAATGAGGACAATAAGAGAGACTTACATAGATCTAATCTACATGGGAAGTAGAAAGTAGGAAAAGACAAGATCTCCTGAGTAAATTGGGAGCATGGGGATGTTGGGGAAGGGATGAAGGGGAAGGGGAGAGGCAGGGAAGGGAGCAGAGAAAAATGCAGAGCTCAATAAATACCAATAAAATGTAAAAAAAAATTATTTTAAATTGTGTCATGGCTTGTTTATAGAGAAAGGAGAAGTGTGGAAGACAGTCTGGGTCAGAGCCCACCGAAGGGTTCAGTACTCAGGGTAGCTGGCCCTTTGTCCTGGAAGAAGGTGCTGTGTCTGTGGGGAAACTGAGGCACTCTAAATATCAGTGTCTTCATCTCTACATCTCACAGCTGACGTTAAAAGAGTCAACTATGAGACTGGAACATGTTTTAAACACATAACAAATACTGTTTTACTCAGCTGTAGTACGTACACACACACACACACACACACAGACCAATACTGCCGGCTAACCTGTCAACAAATATTTTTCATCTCAAAGAAGAAAAAGGTGCAGACTTTTTTCCCTTTATCAGAATCTTCTCTTTCTAGTATCTTGGAGTCCCAGATCTGGATGCAGGGTCCTACCTGTACACTGCCCTGGGCTCTGACACTTAAGTACTGTCCTCCTGTCCCTTCCTTCTAGTCCCTTCTCTCTGTCCCTGTTCCCTTTCTTCTATTACTTGCCTGAATGAGCCAGCCTACCATGGGTTTAAAGATGGCCTTGCCTCAGCCTGAAATGACACTGAACTCTGTCCCTTGACATGAGAGGGCTGTGAGGTGAGAACCAATGAATGAACCGTGAGAACGAATGCAGTGTTCACAAAGACCCCAGAGCCGTGGTTTAAAGTCAAGTAAGGTCACTGTCTTAGTTTTTATTATTATTATTATTATTGCTTGAAAAGACACCATGACCACAACAACTCTTACAAAGAAAATATTTAATTGAGGTGATGGCTTACAGTTTCGGAAGTTAAGTCCATTATTATCATGACTAGGGAGCATGACAGCATGGAGGCAGACGTGATGCTTGGTTACATCTTGACCAGAAGGCAGCAAAAAGTCAACTAACAGTCACATGGAGTGAAGCAGGAGAAAAGAGACCTCAAAGCCCACCCCCACAGTGACACACTTCCTCCAACAAGTGCTGTGGGACAATGGTCTTCTATTGTTTTAATAAAGCACTGATTGGCCAGAAGCCAGGCAGGAAGTATAGGCGGAGCAACCAGAACAGGAGAATTCTGGGAAGAGGAAAGGCTGAGTCTGCAGTCGTCACCCAGACACAGAAGAAGCAAGATGTGATTGCCTCGCTGATAAAAGGTACCAAGCCATGTGGCTAATACAGACAAGAATTATGGGGTAATGTAAGTTATAAGAGTTAATAAGAAGCCTGAGCCACTAGGTCAACCAGTTTATAATTAATGTAGTCCTCTGTGTGTCTCTTTGGGACTGAAAGGCTGTGGGACAGGGTGGGACAGAAACCTCTGGTAATAAATGGTGCCAACATGGACAATTAAATCCACTTAAAACCTGAAATAGTTTGGGAAGTAATTATAGGCACACAAGAATAGAGTTAAGTACAGCTTCTTGGTAGCACCATCTTCTCGGGTGGGCTCTTTTTGCTAGAGGCAAGTGCATCTCATTTAAGAGAGGCTTCCTGACTCAGCTTTAGCTACAAAAACCTTGCAGCTCTTTTAAGAGGCCCCACCACAAAACACTTAAATGGTGTTGATGAACAGCCAACAACATGCTTTTTGGTGGTGACAGGGACCTTGAAATTCCATAGAGTTCTGATAATAAACATGGCTCCAGGGTGCTGGAGAGATGGCTCAGTGGCTAAGAGCATTGCCTGCCCTTCCAAAGGTCCTGAGTTCAATTCCCAGCAACCACACAGTGGCTCACAACCATCTGTAATGAGGTCTGGTGTCCTCTTCTGGCCTGCAAGCATACACACAGACAGACTATTGTATACATAATAAATAAATAAATATTTAAAAAAATAAATAAATAAACATGGCTCCAGCCAGTCCCTACGCCATGAAGCTAGACTCTCAGAAAGCCAAGGAATGAGGTGGATCCAGCCATCAAAATCATGGCTTTAATCCTAGCCAATATGGCTTAGCAAATTAAAGAATCGTGTGGTCAGAAAAAGAGAGATACATGGTAAAGATAGATTCAAATAAAAATAGCTCTAAATGGTTTATAATGTATTTAAAAATATATGTAGGCTTGGGATAGAAAAGAAAAAGGATAAAATACTTTAAAAAAAAGAAAAAAAGAAGTTGGGTGTGGTGACACACATCTTTAATCCTAGAACTTGGGAGGAAGAGGCAGACAGATCTCTGTGAATTCAAAGACCCTGTCTCAAAAAACCAAAAATTAAAAATAAAAGAAATAGAAATTAAAATAAGGCCACATAAAGTTAGAAAATATAGAGTGTGGATACTGTATGTTATTGTGTTGCCTTTGAATTGTCTGAGTGCTGAGGAAGGAGCAAAAGCTGCTAAAGGACACTTGATTACCAATGCTGCTGGATTAATCAAACATTTATATTTTGAAAATGCCTTGACTTCAAAATTTAAGTCAAAAGATATGTTACTTTGGAGAAGAGGTTCTGCTTTTGTTTCCACAGGAAATGAGAGGCTTTGGATTCATTCTGGGTTAAGAAAACTCAGGTTTGATCACGGAAGATCCCCTGAGAAATCTCCAATAGGAGCAGATGGCCCAGATGTCTGAGTTCTATGAACTCAGTTCCAGAACAGTTTCAAGACAGCTGGCTGAGATAATCAAGCCTCACAGAATACTCCAATCAGGACTTGATCATAATTCTAAATCTTCTTTAGGTCCCCATAAGATTATCAGTGCCCCCAATCAGCAGGAAGCAGCCTGGAAAACTATGCCCACATTCTGATAAAATGAAATATGGATACTTATGTTTGTTTATAGTGTTGGTTACAAATTGTTATGGATAATGATCTGGAAAAACAGCTGAACAAAGGACATTACATTCAGAGTTCTGGTTGTGAAAAAAAGGGGGAGATCGCTGTAGGACAATGGTCTTCTATTGTTTTAATAAAGCACTGATTGGCCAGTAGCCAGGCAGGAAGGCAGGGAACCCAGAACAGGAGACTTCTGGGAAAAGGAGAGGCTGAGTCTGCAGTCATCATCCAGACACAGAGGAAGCAAGATGAGAATGCCTCGCTGATAAAAGGTACCAAGCCCCATGGCTAACACAGATAAGAATCATGGGCTAAGGTAAGTTATAGAAGTTAATAAAAAGCCTGGGCTAATATGTTTCTTTGGGACTGAAAGGCTCGGGACCAGGCAGGACAGACACCCGAGTCAACATGACTTCTCCAGTTTGCCTCTGGAAGTGAGCTCACAGTCACCTCTTGTCTCCATCTTGCTATCTTTCTCACACACAGGTGATCAGTTGTCCATCCAGTGGTCTTTTGTTGGGCACTGACTGAGGGCCAGGCCTGGCCACCAGCAATCTCACCGGGTCACTGGAGCCCATCTGCACTGGCTTCCTTCTCTCTCCAAACCAAACCTTGAGTGCTGTCTCTAGCACGGTGTGACACTTTCTGTGTTGGTGCCAGTGTCCCATGTGTGTGCTGTCCTCTACAGCAGACACACGTGTAGCTGATGAGTTTCGGTGGCTGAGGAACTGAACTGGAGTTTACGTTTTGTGAAGTGTGACACACGGACCTGGGGGAACGTGCTGACCCCACAGAGTTTCGAGCCCCTCCATGCTCCAGTGCCCTAATGCTCAGGTCCAGTTCCGTGATAATGACCTGCAGCACTCAGCATGGGCTGGGCTCCTCCCATCTCCCGTCCTGGCCTCTGTCTGTTCCATTGGTTTGCTTAGAGTCTGTGGAAACCAGAACACCAGCTTCCTCCTCCACCCAGAACATTCTTCCCCACACAACCCCCACATTTTTATCTCACTGTCTGATTTCCAAAGCAGGGTTCCTTCTGGCTTCTGTGAGTGGAACTTAGATGTGTGTGGAAAGTTTGTGTCATTGTAAGGGGCTGCACCGCTGCCAGGCTATCCTTATTGGCTGCCCGTCCACCACAGATGTTCTGTAGAGATTCCTCATGGTAATGCAGAAAGGGGCTTTACAGGAAGAGGAATGGTGGGCAGCAGGAAGGGCGGGGCACGTGCCCATTTCCTTTAGCAATCAGCATTGCAAGGAAGGCCAGGGAAATGGTGAACAGCCTTTGATGAGACAACAGGTGCTGTCAGGGACAGAGAGGCAGCTGGTTAGGGGCATGCCCGTGTCCCCAGTTCTCATCCACTCAGATCCCCTGTGGATACAATGTAGCACCGGCACCTGGCAGGACTCTTGTAAGACAAACTAAACATGGTGCCCACGCTTTAATCTCCCCTCTCCACAGGAGGCAGAGGCAGGAGGATCTCTTCCATTTTCATGTTAGCCTGGGCTACAGAGTGGGCCCTTGTCTCAAAACACAAACCAAAAGAGAACCAGACACTGTGGCAGCAGAAGGAGCTGTGGCTCTATGATGGAGGAAGGTCTGTGTGGACCAAGTGAGTCTAAACCTCCTGACCAAGAAAGATCAGCTCCCGCGTTGATTCTCTAGCGTGTTCTGCATTTCGGCACTCAACAAGTACTTTTTTTTTTAAATTTATTTATTTATTTGTATTTTGTCTGAGCACTCTGCATGTACACTTACACACCAGCAGAGGGCATCATGGGGAGGATGGGGTGAATTTAGCCTACACTTCCACATTACAGTTCCTCAATGATAGAAGTCAGGGCAGGAACTCAAACAGGACAGGAACCTGGAGGCAGGAGCTGATGCAGAGGCCACAGAGGGGTGCTGTTGCTGGCTTGCTCAACCAGCTTCCTTCCTTCCTTCCTTCCTTCCTTCCTTCCTTCCTTCCTTCCTTCCTTCCTTCCTTCCTCCCTCCCTCCCTCCCTCCCTCCCTCTCTCTCTCTCTCCTCTCTCTTTCTGTCTTTTCTTTCCTTTCTTTCTTCCTTCCTTTCTTTTTCTATCTTTTTTTTGTGTGTGTGGGTTTCTTTGAGACAGGGTTTTCTTTGGTAACAACCCTGGATGTCTTGGAATTAGCTCGTATAGCCCAGGCTGGCCTTGAACACAGAGGGATCCACCTGCCTCTGCTTCCTGAGTGCTGGGATTAAAGGCATGAGCCACCACTGTCTAACCTGAGCCTGCTTTCTTATGGGACTCAGGACTCCCAGCCCAGAGACAGCACCATCCACAATGGGCTGGGCCCTCCCCCATCAATCACTAATTAAGAAAATGCCCTATAGCTGGATCTTATGGAGGTATTTTTCTCAATGGCAGTTCCCTCTTTTTTCCTTCTGTGTCAAGTTGACGTGAAACTAGCCAGTGCACACTTCACAGGCTTAGAGGATACACAGCGTAGGCACGAGATCCTCTAACCCAGAGAGACACAGAGCCCAACAGATGGCGTGGATTTGGTAAACAGAGGGTAGCTACCACCCCAACTCACCTATGGCTTCTCAGATGAGGTTCAGGATTCCTGAGGGTGCCACGAGGGACTTCTGGTACCTAGTAAAACAACAAAGGGATGGAGCAGGGGCATCCTGGACCATATGTAGCTCAGTGGCCCAGGCTGTAAATCCCAACGCAATGGGGAGGCTAAGGCTGGATGATTGTACCAGACAACAAAAGCAAAACAATCAGCAAAGGCATCCAGGGGTCTGGAGAGATGGTTCAACTGTTCAGATACAAGCTGCCCTTCCAGGGGCCCTGAGTGTGATGCCCAGCAGGCACATGGAGGCTCATGACTGTCTAACTCCAGCTCCAGGGGATCTGATGCTGGCTTCTGGCCTTTAAGGCATCTAGGTACACATAGACATACACACAGAACTCATACACATAATAATAGTAATAATAATAGCAATAAACAAAAACAAAGGTGGCCAGGCACGGTGGCACAGGACCTGCAACTTAGCACTGGGGAGGTGGAGGCAGGAGGATCACTTCAAGGTCATCCTCAACTACTAGCAGGATCTAGGCCAGCTTAGTTACAGGAGACCTCTCAAAACACAAAACCAAACCAAACTCAAAGGAGGCATTAAAGAAAAATAGCAAGTAAGTAAACATAAAAATCCCAAAACAAAACCAAAAATAGAAAACCGAGAATTCTTTAGGAAGCTTGCACAGGCTAGATATTCAGATAGTCTTGCCTCCCAGATAAGAGTGTGTACGTGTGTGTGTGTGTGTGTGTGTGTGTGTGTGTGTGCAGGGGAGATCGGGGAAGTTTCCCTAATCCCTGCCCAGATGCAGGCCTTGCTAGGTCTGGTGCCCAGCCCACCCAAGCCCTTACTTGGGCCAGAGCTCCAGAGCTGCGCTGCCAGGCGCCACCCCAGCCTTGTGTTGTGGCAGATGTTTTCAGATATACCATGGCAACCGCAGAACAGGATGTGCCTCTGCCTCTAGATTGCAGCAGGGACAAGCCCACACTCTCAGACTGCCCTGTTCTGGGAAAAACTGCCCAGGCCCTGGTGTTGGTTCTAGAGATCCTATACTTTGGATGGGGTCCATGGGGGAGGATGTGTGCATATCCCTGCTGAAGGTTGTTTCTCTAGTGATTCTTCATTTGTGCCCCTTCGCCCTTAAAGAGGTACCAATGAGGCAGGAAGCAGAGGCTCTGGTCAGTGAACGGGCCACCCAATGTCTTTGTGGACATTACTGTCCTTGAAGGATGACTTATGTCACAGCCTGGACCAACTTTATACAAGACCATAGTTCCAGAGGGTTTACTGTGTGCTCATTACACACACACACACACACACACACACACACACACACACACAAACACACATATATAGTTTTGAGACAGGGTTTTTCTGTGTAGCCCTGGTTGTCCTGGAACTATGTAGACCAGGCTGTCCTGGGACTCAGAGATCTCCCTGCCTCCCTAGTGCTAGAATTAAAGGACTATGCCACCACACAAGGCTAGTGATGTATTTTGTTTAAAATAGAATCTCCCTATGTGGCCCAGGCTGGTTTCAAACTCCTAATTCTCCTGCCTCAGCCCTCCCAGTTGCTGGATTACAGCTATGTGCCACTGTACTTGACTTCTCTAGTAATTTTTTGGAACTCCACGATAAGGTTATTTCTATTTTCCCTTTTTTGCTGTTGTTTGGTTGCTTTTGTTTTGTTTTTGAGACAGGGTCTTATGCAGCTCAGGCTGGCCTTAAATTCCCTTGAGCCTTTGCAGATTTGAGTACCTATGGAACAACTGTGTGCCCTCCCCTCCTATGACATGTCTGCTATGACAGCAGCCATGCAGCAGGAAGCGTGTGCCTGTGCAGAGATGTTTTACTTGCATCAGTAGTAGCGTCAGCAGACATGGGTGGCCCCACTGGTAGCACTGTCTTCCCTGCATTTATGCACACAGCTGTTCTGCTTTTGAAACAGGGTCTTAGTATGTAGACCAGGCTAGCTTTGAATTTGGGATCTTCCTATCAGTCTCCCCAGTGCCAGGTTGCATGTGTATGTGCCTATGCTGACCTCTGGTTCTACTTTGATATCCACTATCAGGAAGCATAGGGAGCCTGGCTCTGATTCTCTCTCCTTTTCTTCTCTGTTTTTAGAACAGCATCTATATGGCCTTAGTTGGCCTGGAACTCATTCTATAGCCCTGGCTGACCTCAAACTCATAGACATCCACTTGCTTCTGTCTCCTGAGTACTGGTGTCCACCACCAGAGTCTCATGTAGCCCAGGCTAGCCTGAAGCTATGGTTCCTGGTCTCCCAAGTTGGAGTAAAAGGTGTGCACCACCACTTTCTGGATGTCAAGTCTCTCCTGCCCTGAAGTCCCCAGTTGTCAGGCCCTGTCACTTGACCGTGAATCTCCTCATCACGCTCAATAGCTCTCAGGACTGAATTGTGCCACTGGCTTTCTGTCACCTCCAAGGTGGGCAGTGGAGCGGAGGGTTTCTTGGCCTTCGGGACAAGGCAAGAATGCTCTGGAAACATGACCTCTTGTAGCTCAGGCTAACCTTGAGCTCACTCTGTAGCCAATGGTGACCTTGAATTTCTGATCCTCTGCCTCCACCTCCTCAGTGCTAGGGTTACAAATATGAAACACCACATACAAGTTATTGTCTTTTTTCTTTCCTTTCTCTTTTCTTCTTTTTCTTTCTGGTGTTAGTATTGAAATTCAGCCTTGCACACATTCTAGGAAAATAGTCTACCCCTGAGCCACATCCCAACCTTGAGCATCAGCCTTTCAGTGTTAATTAGACGTGGGTACATCCTCCTCTGGTTTGGGAGCTAATAAATGAAACATTTTATTTGCTGGAACAGTTTATCAAAAAAGGAATTTCAGGCTGAAGCTGGGCTCTTACATGTTTGAAGGTGACTAGTATATGGAAGTCACCTCGTGGAGCCCAGCAGTATGGAGCATGAAATGGTACCGATTTCTACAGGGTTGTTAGACCTGAAGGGACATCGGGGCTGCAGAGCGGCTAAGAGCACTTGGCTGTTTTTCCAGCAGACCTGAGTTCTATCTAGTCCCAGCAAGTGCACAGCAGCTCACAGCCATCTGTAACTCTAGTTCCCGGAGACCTGACACCCCCTTCTGGCCTCCTTGGGCACCAAGCACAGACATACATGTGCACTCATATGCATGGGCAGAACACTCAAGACAGAAAAACGCAGCGTCCTTAGATTGGTGCGAACCCTTCTGAAATCCCAAGCCTTCTAGAGAGTCTGCCAATCTCTCACCACAAAAAGGCATCCTCAGCTTAAGTAAACACTGGTGCCTCCCTAGCAAAACCATTCACACTGAAGGTGTGATCTGGGATTGTACCCAACCTTGGCGCGGTTAGAGGGCCATGCTCCGAGGGCCTGCAGCTCACAGGTAGGTATCTGGGGTCTGAAGAACACCCAAGCTGTTGGGTGTGTATGGGGGGTGTTGTCTCAAAGTATGTATAAAATGTGGTTGTACCTAGCAAAGTGTAAGCCTACATCACATTCTTATTCCAGCGGTTTCTAAATATGGCTACCAGGATCTCTGGAGTATGATGGTAAACATGCACATTGCTGGGACCTGCCCCTAGACCAGTGAGTGGTTCTCCGCCTTCCTAACGCTGCCCTTTAACACAGTTCCTCATGGTACGGTGACCCCCCAACCATGGTTATTAATTATAATGTAAATATCTGATAAGCAGGATATATGCTAAGCAAGCCTGTGAAAGGATTGTTTAGACTGAGAACACTGCTCTAGACTGCCTTGTGGGCGGAGCCCAGAGAGGTGTGGGCCACACTTGTATCATAGCTGCATCTGTTTAAAAGACCTCTGAGCAGGAACTGAGGATGGCTCAGCAGTTTGGGGTTAGACTCCAGCACCCACATGGTGCCTCATTAATTTCAGTACCAGGAGATACAATGTCCTCTTCTGGTCTACGTAAACACCAGGCATGAATGAGCGTGGTGCACAAACATGTGAGCAAAGCACATAAACACACGACATAAAATCTAAAAATCTTCAACCAACCAACTGACCGCATTTTGCAGTGGGCAGTGTGCTACAACTTGACTTAGATTTGTCCTCTGACCACTCCCCCTTCTTTTTCTCCATCCACCTTCTTTCCGGTCGGGGGGAATTAAGGGCCCTGTATACGTGGAAGTCAGCACTCTGCCACTGAGTTCCATGCCTGGCCATAACGTTATCTTTCGGAGATGAGTTTCACATTGTAGTTCAGGGTGGCCTGAATCTCAGAATGTTCCTCCTTCCTCAGCCTCCCCAGTGCTGGTCCCACAAGGACTCACGAAGCCCAAGCTGGCTTCAAACTTACTAAGTAGCCAAGGATAACGTTCAACTTCTGGTCCTGGGGTTATAGGCAAGTACCACCATGCTGGACTAATCTTTTAATTTCACATTAGATTATTCCCAGGCAATTTTGACTCATGAGTTTATCTGGGGCTGTTAATCTGGCTGTTTTACTGCAGTGAGTTAACACACTTACACCTCGGTTTACTCTTCAGTCTCTTGAGCTGTGACAGCAAACTGAGATGAATTGGAACATACTTCAGCATCTGGGCAGAGTGGACTTACTGTCCCGTCCATGTACCTGCCAAATTCTGTATGACTGGCTTACCTAGCCATGGGGCTGGGAGAGCGGGACCAAAAATCTCCCTCTCCAGTAGGGTCGCAGTCAATATGGGGAACAGGAGTTACCTTGGCTCTTCCCAACTGCAGAGTTAGGACAGGCAGTTTTAAGACATGGCAGCCTGACTTCCTCGGTATCCAGGTGTTGTGTTTGGGACCTTAAACGTGTCCCAAAGGCCATTGCAGTTAAGGGTGTTGCTGCTGATGGAATTAGCTTGAGGTGAGGTCTAGGAGAACACTGGATCACTGGCGTTGCGCCCTTCAAGTGGATACTGGGGACCACTCCGGTCCCTTCCTGCATCAAGTTCCAGTAAGTAGCTTTACTTTGTGATATATTGCCTTGCCATGGGCCCCTAAAGTAAGGGACCCGCATAACCCAGGACAGAAACCTTTGCAACCATGAACTAAGGACTTGTTTTTTCCCTGCCCCTCAAGATGCTTTATAAAAATTTGGTTTGGCCAGGTGGTGGTGGCATACTTTTTGTTTTGTTTTTAGAGACAGTTTCTCTATAGCTTTGGAGCCTGTCCTAGACTTGCTCTGTAGACCAGGCTGGCCTTGAACTCACAAAGATCCACCTGTCTCTGCCTCCCAAGGGCTGGGATTAAAGGTGGATGGTGCACATCTTTCCAGCATTTGGGAGACACAGAGGCAGGCAGATCTCAGAGTTTGAAGCAAGTTTGATTTACAAAGTGAGTTCTAGGACAACCAGGGTTACACAGAGAAACTGTGTCTCAAAACAAAAACCCAAACATCTCAAGAAACTTTTTTTTTTCTTTTTTTTTGGTAGAGGATGTCACTCTGCAGCAGTCTGGCATGGAAGTCACTGTGTAGACCAGGCTGGCCTTGGACTCAGAAATCGTCTTGCTTCTGCTTTCCAAGTGCCAGGATTAAAGGTGTGTGTCACCAGGGTCTGGCTTGTACTCTAATGGCCCAACCCCAGCCACAGGTGACCCGACTGGGAGGGAGAGCTCTGGGGTAACGCTAGCGCGGCTCGTCTTTCAAGAAGAGACTTAGGAGGTGCAATAAATCTAAAAAAATAAAAGAATGCCAAGGATGACGGGGAAGAGCATAACGGAGGTCTTGGCAAGGGCTAGCGGCAGGGCCTCTGGCACACAGGGCACTTGCAAGACATTTATAAAGGAAGTGTTTATTTCATCACAAGAAGCACGCAGACTATATACAGTACACACCAACAGAAGTAAAAAAAAGTGCACTATGCTTCTACTGCAAATTCACAGTACAAAAGATACTGCCTCTTAAATATATAAAAACAATAGAAAAATCAAAGTTGTGATGTGACGCATGGGGCCGGTGGCAGCCTCTGACGGTGAAGGACGTGGTCTGGTGTGGCTCCTCTGGAGTGAGCTGCACCCACAATCTGCTGCAAGGAGCTGAGGATATGGACAGGAGAACAGGGGTGTGAAGGGGACTAGGGATTACAAACTTCTACAATCCAGAGCTCAACTGTGAGGGGTTAGGGGGAGGTACCAGGCTGTGGGTCAGGGATGCAGGGCCTGCACCACCTCCCAGATGCCTGGTAAACCAAATCACACCTTCATTGGCTACCATGGGCTGTGGTGTTTGCTGATGCCAACCTGGCCTGCAGGAGCTCAACAGTGCCGTTTCTGGCAGGCTCTGTAGTCACAAACCACAAATGTCAACTGCACAGCAGAATAAACATAACGGGGAGAGAAACTCAAGTCCTAATCTCAACCACCAGGACAAGACAGAGTACCCAGCCACAACAGATGAGAGCTGAACAGTTGCGCATAAATACACAGTATTTGTAAACGATTATTAAGGCACTCGATTGTAAAACAATAATTACAGTGTAGAGGAGGCAGCTATCTTCTCATAGCCAACAGCCAGGGCAGCAGAGGCTGCACAGTTAGGACTCCTGCCAAAGACAGGGACTGGAGGGACGGTGGTGTCTACTGTAAAAGGGAAAGACAAGGTGGTCACCCTTCTCCAGATGGCCCCTGATGGCATCACTGCAGGTGAGTCTAGGGTGACTTACTGCATAGCTAGAGGACACAGTATGTGATGAGAGAAATGCCACACACTGGGTTTGATCGGGTACACACACACACACACACACACAAACACACAACGAATATACAAGGTATACACACAAAAACTTATGTACATACATGCATGCAGAGTGGACTCTCACACCCAACAATAACAAAACAAGGGGCTTTGGACAGGGAAACATCAACGACCTTCATTGGTCTTTATCATCAGCAGGAACTCGGGATGGGAACCAGGTCAGGTGATTCTGTGCCATGCCACAGGTAATGTATTTACCCTGATGGGGTTGTATGTGCCAAACTTGGCTCCATCCTGCAGCACCCTCTGGGCTTCTATGGGACAGAAGGAAGGGCTTTAGATTAGCAGGGCTGGATATTCTGCTAGAGCAGCGCAGCTCTCCAGGTACCTGTGAGTACCTGCATGGCTGAGCCACAGGGACGTGCTGTGTGTGATTGGCAGGGGTCTCTATACTGAGGACAACAGGGTTGGGGATGCAGAGGACACCTTGCTCTTAGCTCATGTAATCAGGCACCTCGACTGCCCACCTCCTCTTCTATCTAGTATCCATCTCCCTTACACTTCAAGAAGCCTTCTGGGTTGAGGAAAGGCGAGGCCACCACAAGGTTCAAGCTGTTGGGAGGCTATGCAGGTGAGCAGAAACAAGGAGAGTAGCTGAGAACCTAGGGCATCCAGCTAGGGGGAAAGCTCTTCATTCAATGAAGACAATTCAATTCAGCAGTGGCTTACGCAGCACAAATCCCTCTGCTTGCCCCATGTGCCTTTTTTGTGTGTACATAATTTGCTAAGATTATACACAGAGCATTAGCCAGGCATGGATGAGTAGCTCACAAAGCAAACGTTTTTGGTCAGGGTCTATGTAGCCCTGGACTCAGTAATCCACCTGCCTCTGCAGAGGTTAAAGGTGTGTGCCACCAAGCCTGGCTGGAACAAACTTTTCATAAGACAAGTGCAGTTGTCACTGCTGAGGTGAGCCTGGTTTGGCAGGATAATTCCACAGAACCCTTTAGATTAGATGCCAAACCAACGTGACAACAGATAGCTCGGACCCTCCACCAAAGCAAAAGTCATCAAGCCAGGGTCTCATTCTGGTGACTTGGGGAGGAGGATGACACAGGGCGGCTGCGCCCTGCTGGCTGATATGCCTGTGCTTCTAAAAGAGATCGGTTTGCCTGAAGTCAAAGGCCCATTTGAGTTGATCATCCTCCTGTTCTCACTCTTTGAACAGAAAAGGACAAATTGTGGTTTTCCAAATCCTGCCACCCTTACAGACGGGGTTAGAGATCCGGTGGAAATCTATCGTTACCAAAGCTAAGGAATTACGCTGACATAAAAATTGATCCACCACGTGAAATTAAACTTTGGCGACATCTGTTAAAGTTGGTCTTTTTCAAAGTTTGCTTTTGTTGGCTGGAGGAGTGTGGAGAAGCCTACAGGGTCTCAGGAATAAGTAGTGGATAATCACTTTTTAAGGTGCTTACCATTGGCATTGGTAGGAAAACAAATACCTATAAAACAACATACATGCCTTTTTTTTTTTTTTAGATTCTGCCAGGGAGAATCTCTGAGATAGAGGTTCACGAAGACCCTGCACTGATGAGGAGAGGACTAGCCTGATGGGCGTTTTGGGAGCCGCACTAACTCCAATCCATCCACTTTCGGGGCATGGGCAGTCCTTGAAGGCTTTGTGGTCTTGCTTAGCTGGCTGGCTGAACCAACCAACTGTAGGACAGAGCTGTGGTCATGGCCACAGGGACTCCATCTGCACAAGTTGTAACGGGAAAGGCTGGCATAGTTTGGGGCATGAGGAGGAAGTATCTGGTCTGTGACATCCAAGAAGCAAAGGAAGCCTTCCAATATGTCTCCCCGCAGTACCACACGTAGTCCTGAGGAATCACATGACCAGCCAGCGAGCTGGAGGGCCTGAGGAGATGCCTGCGTCAGGTGATATCGTTCCTGTCGGAGCTACTATTTTTGAGGTAGGGTCACTTTGTGGTCCAGGTTGGCCTTTCACTCATGAAGGACCTGCCTCAGTCTCCTGATGCAAGATCACAAGTCCATGCCACTGCCACCAGCTTCATCTGTCTCTTGACAAACACTTCAAAATGTAAAAACCAAACCTGGGGAGGGATGGGATCAGACCTGTAATCTTGGCATTTTGGAGTCTGAGGCCAGTTTGGGTTGCACAATTGGATTCTACCAAAAAAAAAAAAAAAAAAAAAAAAAAAGATAAACTCGAGAGGCAGAGGCAGGAGAGCTTTGCTGAGTTTGAGACTTACAGTCTACATAGCAAGTTCCAAAGTGCCATGACAGCCAAATCTACATAGTAAAATCTTATCTGAAATTTAAAAAATTAAAAAAAAAAAAAAAAGCTAGCCAGGTGATGGTGGTGCGCGTCTTTAACCCTAGGAGGGGCACTCTGGGAGGCAGAGGTGGGTGGATCTCTGTAAGTTATAGGTGAACCTGGTCTGCAGAGTGAGTTCCAGGACACCGAGGGGTACGCAGAAAAAAAATCTCAAAAAACCCAAACCCCCAATAAACCATTTCCACAGCAGAAACAAATAAATCAGAGGAGAAGTCATGCTCAGCTCACAGGGCGGCACATCCTAGTCTGCCAATCACCAAACCAGGCCCCTCCTCCCTCCTGGCATTCTGCCGTCACTGTCTTCTTTACGGGCACCAGTTAAAGTGCCTGGTTTGAACCCAGAGCCCTGGTCTTGTGCTGCATTGAGCTATCCTGTGCTAACACCTGTGTTGTGGCACATATGGGAGAGCTGGAGAAGAGGGAGCAGTATTTTATGGACAGGAGGGAGTACTCGCCCTGCAGGAAGGGATGCGTGCAAACATCTGTGAGGCTTTGTCAACAGACCCACTACTCCAACATGGCTCCTGGAGAGGGCCCCCGAGGGTATCCCAATACTGACATGACCTTCCTCTCACCGGATGGAGAGACAGCACCTAACAAGCCTGGAGTGAGAGGGCGGGGGATGGTCACAGTGTCTCAGTAGAACGATCCACACCCCAAACCCCAGACCCACAACCTCATGGACATGAGCTCGTCCCAATCCCAAACATAACAATGTCTTGTTAGCAGCAGACGTGGCTCAGCGATGCCTGGAGTCCTTCCTCATGACAGAGTGATGGAAGCTCGATGCTAGAAGCTGACTGAGGGCCCCACATCCCCACCGTAGGTGCCAGGATGGAGGGTCACACAGACTACTGCCACTCGGTGCTTTCCTCTGATGATGTCACACAACTGTACCTGGAATGGTCAGGTTCAAAGTCTTGACACTTTGGGGGGACCTCACCCTCCAACCCCCCCACGATTCTCTTGTTAAAACCCTTTTCAGACACAGCACTGTTCCTCAGAACGAGCCTTGGTCATTACTATCTTAAAAACAAAACACACAGTGAGAACAGAGGTAGAACTTGTGTTGTTATCTGAGAATTCTCCCTCGAGGGCAGGAATGAGCTGGGGACATGGGCTGCAGCAACATTACCATGGCTCTTCTCTCACAGGCTGCACATTAAAATATTTTGTATGTACAGACTTATCTTCTCTCCACCAGGCTGGTCTAAAACTCACTACATAGCTGAGAATGACTTCAAACTTCCAAACGCCTCCAACTGCAGTAATGGGATTATAGGGGTGTCCTACCATGCCTGGTTTCATGGGGTGCTGGGGATGAAACCTAGGGCATGGTGCATGGTGGGCAAGACTCTAACAACCAAGACACAGCCCCAGCCTGTGTATCCATATCTTCCCACAGACAGGGCTTAAGGGTCAGTGCTGTCTCCTGGCTGAGTCTCCAGGTCGCCTAAGCCCGTTCTGGGTCTCCTTCATGTGTGCGATGTTACTTTGTCCCCTCTGCTCTTTGGCAAGAGTGAGGAAAGCCTGGATGCCTGAAGCTAACACAAATCAAGACGAGTGTGACGTGTGTGACCAGGACACCGTGAGAACCTCAGCCCGCATGGCGGAATGCTGCTCAGCTTCTCAAGTTTTCTGGGACGGATTTCCCTGATGGTTTACAGGCTGCAGTGGGGTCCCTCGGAGTGGCCTGCGGTTCGTGCAAGAAGGAAGAGTGACCGTACTTGGCATCCTGCGAGTCGGCGATGGTGGACGTGTCAGCCTCACTGGACAGGTCCTCCGTGGAGAAGTTGAGACTTCCCAGCTTGGCGAGGGAGTGGGAACGTTTCAGTGGGGATGACACAGTGAGACCCGCCAGCCGGAGTCGCGTCTCGATCTCCTGCGCCCGCTGCTTCACCAGGCCTGGCTTTCCTCGGATACTGTGGATGCTGTCGCTGCTGGAGCTCCGGGTCAGGTTGGAACTCATGGAGGAGGAGGTGGGGGTGTAGCACACGGTCTTCAGGAAGTCTTTTGAGAAGTTACTGGTGTGATCTAGGCGGAGGAGGGTAGGAGTCGGGCTCTTCACCAAGGCTCCTTCTGGAGGTTTCTCGTCAGCCCCCGCTTGGCTGCACAGGGCTAGGTGTCCAGGCTCCTGGCCCTCCTCAGGGATGCTAGCCTCCAGCCTGCTGGTGGCACTGTCCCTGCAGGTAGACGGTAGGTCTGAAGGCAGGCTCTTCAACCTCTCTAGTTCTTTGGTGTGCTTTCGAACCAGGCCCGCCTTCTGCAGCTGGATGATGGACTCCTGATGCTGCATCAGGTAACTATTGGTGCTCGGCTTCTCTGCCTCATTACTGAACAGAAGCCTCAGGTCCTTAGCTGGCTTCGTTTCTTTCTTAGTTGACAATTCTTCCTTCATTGCTTCCATGTAGGCGGTGTTCTTATCACAGTGAGAATTCTTCAACAGGAGGGACTTTGGAAGGACTTTTGAGGTTTCTCTGGAAGGCTCTAGAAGGCTTGCTGGTGGTTCTGGGGAAGCCCCAGTACCAGAGCCACTGATGTCTGGCTTCCTTGAGCCTGCTGGTAGTAGGAATGGAGGAGCATTGGCTGGACCAGAGGCCAGCCTCTCTGGAGCTTGGGACCTGCAGCTCGTGTGGGCCATCGGGGAAGATGCGCCATGGGGCAGGAAGGCTGGCTGGGTGCAGATGGCGGGAGCACTGGGGTCTTCGTGCCGTTCTGTGGAGGCCTCAGGAGCCCCGCCAGCAGGGTACATGCAGTCAGCACAGGATGTGTAGGAAGGCTTCACTTTACTGAGGATTCCAAACACAGCATCGTGCTGCAAGCAACAAGAGCACCATGAGCAAGCGTAATCCCGAGCCAGAGACCAAAAGGACAAAGTGGGCCACTGTGGCAGGGATGCATAGGGATGGCCGGCCCTGTGTGTATGTATGTGTATGTTGGGGGCAGGGTTAGTGCTTTCATTTGTTCAGGATTCAAGACTGTGTGGAACACACCAGTCATGAAGAACAGAGGTCCTATAGGCCTAAGGGATGTTGATCTTGACTTTCCACAAGTCAAAATGATGACCTGGGTGAACCTTAAGCCCCGGGGCTGGGACAGAGCCTAGGACCTCCCTTTTCAGTCTGTCTCTGCCATCAGCCAGGGGGACCGTTCCCTGGCCATGGTCTGTTCTGGAAAGCAGGGGGCACTGGAGAAGAGAGTGACAGGGCTGGAGAGCCGACTAATGCTCTTTCAGGGGACCCGAGTTCAGTCCCCAGCAGCCACGTCAGACAGCGCACAGCCTAACTCCAGGGCAAGGTAGCCAATGCCTCTGGCTCCCCAAAATGCTGGCATGCATGCATATAAACCCACACACCAACACATAATTTGGAACAAAATTTAAAAACCAAACAACTAGAATTTAAAAAGCAAACAACCGACAACAAAGCAGCATAGAAAGGAGGTTCTCTCTGGCAGAGGTGACTGCGCCCGGGCTGACTGCACCCTAAATACAGAGTCCTTCCTCGGGGACCATCAACCTGCCATGGTCATTATAATCTGGGGACTGGCAGAAACGGCTCTTGGACTGCCTCCAACTCAAACACATGTAACTACGCGTTACACCATCTCCCAAGGACATCCATCACTTGCCTTTCGGTCACTGGGGCCTCAGTGAATGGGACAAGGACTTCTCTTTGCCTTCCCTGCCAGGACAACCCTGTACCAGCTCAAAGGCCAGTCAATGATGATGAAGGTGAAAAGCATGAGGGTGGCTTTCCCAGCTGCCTGACTGGGAGAGCCGATAGATGGCAGAAAGAAGCCTTTCAGGTGACGGCTGTGGAGTCTCAATTCTACCACAATTCCAAGAGGTTAACACCATTCTCTGTCGCCAAGTCGTCTCAGGCCTACAGGCTCTGCTGCCACCTATACCTCTTCTGAAGGAGTCCCCTGTGCTTCCCTGTGTCACCAACGTGCCAGAGAGGCCTCAGCCGCTCCCGTCCGCATCTGTCACTGCTGCCGCACCACATGCAGCTCCTGCCCTGCACCACATGCAGCTCCTGCCCCTCACATACCGAATTCTCTACCCAGATCCTGCCTCAGTACAGCATTGCTTCTCAGCCTGGCCCTAGCAAGCTGCCCTCTTCCACCCCCCTCTGAGTCAAGCTCTGTTCTGCTGTGCCCTCAAGTGTGCCTTCCCTTCACCCCATACAAAACAGAAACTCATGCCAGCCCGGCACACCAGTTAACAAAAGGAGTCAGGCATTCAAATGGCTGTTTGTCTCCAGGTTCAGTCCTGGTGGGTCCTGGTGCTGAGTCCACTGAGCCTTTACCCTACCCTCCTGGGTCACCATCCAGTGACTCACAGTCAGGCTGCTGGGGCTAACCACAGCACCACTGGCCCAGACAAAAGCATTTTATATCATCTGTGCTCTCTAAGGGAAGTGGTGGGCAGTGGGGGAGGCATGTAGTTCCTTTCTGGTCTGGAACATATTTCATTACTTAGAGGCCAGCAAACAGATGAACCGCCCAGGGTGGTTAGGTGCTTTTTTTGTTTTGTTTTTGCTTAGCATTGGAGCTGAATGTTAATTACAAACTAACTTTCTACTTCAGTGTCTCCCTGAGAGTCTCCATTGCAGTCATGGCAAAGGGACAGAAAGTTCCTGGCCCCAAGCCTTTGGTGAATACTGGAGGGGCAGACATATCCCCCCGCCCCAGGTCATGACTGGATGCTGGAACAGGGAAGATATATAGGGTGTGGGACCAGACACTTTCTGAGCATCCTGAGGGTGGAGTGAAGGCTCCCCAGACATCATCTCCCAAGGCTGGCAGCTTTAAGGGACACAAGGAGCAAAGCACTAACGTGAGCTGAAGATGAACAGCACTGTTCTTCTGTCACATAACGGAGCATCAGGAAGGGAATGCTACCTCTGGGATTTGTTTCAAAGCCATCCAAGGAGAGAGAGCTGGGGGCTGTGGCAGGTGCAGAGATGAATCAGGGATGAACTGGGGTGATGAAACGAGTCGGAAGCCCCACCGTGGACGAGGGGGTATCACAAGATTTAGGTATCCCTTACACATGGCCTATCCACTAGCGAGGCACATGCTATACAGTCAGGTGGTAACAGTCTCCTCCTGAAATAAACCCTGTGGGATGAAGTGAGAGCTCTGTGGGGTGGGGTAGAAGTGGCATGGCATACTGCTACCACAATGATCCCCGCCTACCTCGAAGTCATCGGGGCAGCTCCTCTTGCTGTTGTTATTGTTTAGGTTTTCCTGGTCGAGCTGGGTGGAGGCCCGCCTCCACCTCCCAGCTCTCTGGTCACACTTCTTCTCCATCTCCCCCGCCTGTGGCAAGGAGCCACCACGGGCTTTGGGGCTCCCGAAGTCTAGCTTCCTCTTTACGTCCTTCTCACAGTGCCTGGCTCCTTCTTGGGAATGCTGGACCAGTTTGTGCACCTCCACCGGCTGAGCGGCGTCCTCCAGCAGAGCATCCCGCTCCAGATCCTCTAGGTGGACCAGGCTGCCCGCGGCATCGTGGTGAGGGAGGAGGAGGGGATCTGAGAGTCTTCGGAAACAACAAGGGAGAGAGGGTCCTCCTGGGGCCTGGCTTCCTGCAAGCCCGGGCTGGGTGGTGTCATCCAAGCACGGCAGCCGGGTGTCCAGGGCATCATCCAGGGTCTCTGGCAAGAGCTCGCTGGGCTCTGCTGCAGGGTCATCTGCAGGCTGCTGGCGCCACAGCTTGTTGTGCCGCTGCTTACTGTGGGGAGAAAGAGCAGGCAGTGAGCTGAGGGGACAACAGCAGCAGGTCCTAGCAGGAAGGCTAGGAGAACAAGTGCAGACAGCCTACATCAGACGGGTGCCGTAGGCAGAGCTCCCCTTCGTCCATTCTCCAGGGCGCACAGGGATGACAGCACCCTCAGTCACCATGGCCGACAGGAGAAGCTTTCGGTTTCCCCTTTGCTGTGTGGGGACAACGGTGGTAGATGCAGTGGGAGCTTGGCCTGGAGGTCCTTTGTCTGTCTTACCGTGGGAATCTGGTCAAGTCGCTGATGGTTCTCACTCGGTGTCTGTGACCCACGAGAGTAACCATCATGTGAGAAAACTCAGGGGTCACAGCAGAGACAGCGTCACGTTCTCTGCATACTAGTGAATTGAGGTGAACATGACCATACCGGGGGAGATTTCAGAAAACTTCTAAGTATTTGTTTCAGGCAGAAACTAGAGGCCCATTTTTAACAATTTCTTGTTCTTTCTTTCTTTCTTTCTTTCTTTCTTTCTTTCTTTCTTTCTCCTTTTTTTTTTTTGTTTAAGAATCAGGATCTATTTAGCTCAGGCTAGCTCCAAACTTATGATGTAGCCAAGGCTACCTAAGTTCTACCTCTTCCTTCTAATTGCTGGAACTATATCCTGGCTTGAAAGAATTCGTCTTATGTTTCTATTATTACTTTTCATATGGAGATGGGCGGATATGTAAGCACTTTATCACTGGGCTGCATACCTAGTCTATGGCATTAAAAAGACAGTTATTTTTTACAGAATTTTGAGAATTTCATACCATATATTTGATCATATTCGCCCCAGCTTCCACTGCCCCCAGACTGTCTTTGTGGTTTTTTGTTTTTGTTTTTTTTTTGATTTTTGATTTTTTGAGATGGAGTTTCTCTGTGTAGCCCTGGCTGTCCTAGAAATCACTTTGTAAACCTTGAACTCAGAGATCCACCTGCCTCTGCCTCCCAAGTGCTGGGATTAAAGGCGTGCGCCACCACCACCAAGCCTGGTGTGTATTTTTTTTTTTTAAAACAGGCTTCTAAGCCCATTTGTGTTGCCATTACTCATGGGTGTAGGGCATCTACGAGAACATGGGTGACCCAGGCGTCTACCCCAGAACAGTTGCTAAGTTAGGGGCAGGGGCTAGCACTGTTTTTATAACACATTTGATGGTACGAGCCAAGAATAAAAGAGAGAAAAAAACTTTGCAGTGACAGAGGTGATCAACTAAGGTCACCTCCACCTCCCAAGGACTTGGGAGTAAAATCTGCACTGCGGGGGTGCGAGGGTGAGCTGTGGGGGTGCGAGGGTGAGCAGCCACACCCACTGAAGAAGCTGCTCTTCGGTCACTGTCCCTTTCCCCGTGGGCTCCACACCGTGAAGTAGCGTGTACTGCTGTGGGCCCACAGGAGACCTCAGCGAGGCTGTGGCTGGGAAGGCGTCAGGTGACCCGAGAGGCCAAAGGAGAGCAGGCGTTTCTCTCCCTCTTTCTCCTCCGGTTGCCTAGGGACCTGACAGAGTCTCCGAATGACATCAAACAATCCAGAGGTGGCTGCGGTGGTTCTCCGAGCCTGTTCATCCCTGCTGGAGCAGTCCTTCCCTAAACCTGTCCCAGGAACTCAAGGATTCAGTCTCTGGATTCCCAGCACCAGTCAGAAATAATCTAAACAGACTGGATATGGAGCAGGGAGAAAGCGAGTCCTCAGATACTGGGATCTGCCCCAGCAGCCTGAGGTGCTGGGGAACCCTCACCGCCCTGACAGGGGCCCCAGCAACAACTGCTCTCTCCTGCGGTAGCCAAAACATGTAGGTGTAAATCTCTCTTGGCACCCAGAAGCCAACTGTGACAGGAGACAAGTTGCCCTTTCAGCGCTGGCCCCTTCTCACTTGTGAATGAGAAATCAAAACTTACTTAGAGGTGGGAGACAGATTCAGCAGCGACATTTATTGACTTGTCAAGGACCTGTGGTGACTGCTCGTGCAATCTCAGAGCCCTGCCACTTTGAAAACTGCACTAAGCTGTCCATCTTGACTTTTACACACTCACAACAGCACACTACGATCCGTCTCCATAACTGTTCACAGCACACAATAAGCACTACCGGCCATCACAGCTCAACTGTCACCTCTCCAGCCTTTGGTCACCGACACCACGTTCTCCATCTCTAGGGACCTCATATAAGCATGGGGCCACGGTTTTTCCTGATGGCCCCGAAATTTGTTCAGGGTGTACCACACATGTCAGAATTTCCCTTTCCTTCCTGATGGGGCGGGAAGGAGATGGGATCTTGATATGTGGCAGAGACTATTAGCTTTGAAGTTCTGGGGCAGGTAGTCTTCTAGCTTTAGCTCCCCGAGCAGTGTGGCCTACGAGCTTTTTCATCTGACTCTAACTGCCTTCCTTTGGTAGGCAGAGGGAAGATTCCTATACACACTCCCTGCTTGCTTATCCACCCATCCACCAAGAGACTCATGGACAGCCTTCCCCTTTGGGCCACTGTAAATTACACTGCCATCGACACAACTCTCTGAGTCCCCAGATTTCCAGGCTCCTGGATATATACAGCGAAGCGGAGTTTTTGGATCATGCAATGGTCTTCCTTTTAGGTTTCTGAGGGACCGCGAGCATCAGATACCTGGGTGTCAAATCCTTAATTCAGAAGAGGGGACTGGGCTTGGGGAGGGTTGCCAGGCTCGGCTGTGGTGAACCAGGCCTCTTCAGTCCCCGAGTTTGGCATAAAGCAGGTGCTGAGGAAAAAGATATGCTCAGGCCCACACCACACACCAGGATGTACCCTGGATGGGCATGTAGGTACCTTCTCTTGCCCACGCCACACACCAGGACATGCCCTGGATGGGCATGTAGGCACCTTCCCTTGCCCAGCAAGAGAGTTTCTACGAGTGCCAACAAAATCAAAACGGATCCCTCCTGGAAACCACTAATCACAACCCCAACAATAGCTGCTCTTTTTCCACGCCAGCTCCCGAGAGGCTGGTTTCCAGTTGTGGAAGCTCCTGCCAGGCTGACAGGAGAAGAGCGGAATGCCCAAGCTGGCCTGGCCAGCGTGGTGTGCCAGTCTGTCTCTAAGTACATACTCACCTTGCATCCAGGATGCCTTCATACTCAGACAGCTGCCTCATAAAGCCTGCGTTGGGCCGCGTGATGCTACGCTTCTCCTTCACATAGTTATACGCTTTCTCCAGGGGCCACCCAAATTCCTTCATCGCATAGGCTATGACCGTGGATGCAGACCGGCTAACGCCCATTTTGCAATGGACCAGGCACTTGGAATGATTTCTTCTGCAGGGATTTGGGGTGGGGGGTTAAGAGCAAGGATTAAGAGCTGTCCCTGACTTACCACTCGGGTTTTATTAACCAATTTCATCTTTAAAGTTATCACATAGTTCCAATCCTTCTCTGCCCTAATGTTTATGGAACAGATCTCACACACCCTCTAAAGGAAATAACTTTGCTGTGAAATCAATTAGCACACAATGGGAGAACAGATGAATCCGCATGGCCTGGCCCAACTTTACAGGGCCTGCTTCCAAACAGTCTCCCCCGTTGCTGGGATAAGTGAAGCCACCTACAGTAGCTTCCAGGGCCGCACCCGGACAGTCCAGCTGCTACAGCAGTTGGAGGCCCTGAATGAGCTACTGTAGAAAATGGGGTCGGCGAGGCAAAAACGCTGCACCCTGGGGAAAGACTGAGCTCCTGGAGGGAGTGCAAGGATGACAGCGACCTGGTCAGAGAAACACCGAGCCAGGGGAGGACGGAGCCAGTGATCCGGCTACTTGTAAGAAGGCAGTGCTGGCCTGGGCACAGCTGATTTACCAGATACACAAGGGACAATGGTGAAGACACACCAGGCTGGCAGAGGCTGCACCTGGGAAGCTGAGGTGGGGTGAGCAGGCTCCAGTTTCCTACACTAGGGTTTCAAACCCATCCCCACAACACTGCTCCTCCTGCCTTCTACATTCACAAGCAAGGAGTTTGGAGTCTGTGCCCTGGGAAAGCAAGAGAAGTGGCATTTGGTAAGGACACCTTGTAGCTCTGACTGGGAGGCTCCAACAGAAGAGGGTTCTTCTCCAGAGCACGGGCGGGGGCGGTAGGGGGAATCTTTGCTTTGGACTTCAATAGAACAGTTGCTCCAAAGGAGAATAAGAAGGGGGCTGGGCTCAAGGGTGTGGAGATGGTCTCATCTTAGGACTGCCCATGCCCATCTAGGTACACAGGAACATGGAACCCCCCCGTACTCTTTGGGGGAGCTGTCCAAGAGTTCTACGCCCAGCATGCACTAGCCCTTTCCAGGATGCCCCAGAGAGCTACCTAGTGGTACTTGGTATTGGACGTTGGCCTGGAATCAGAGTTAATTGGGCTCAACATCACAATCATGGGCCCTTGGGGGAGAATATGAAGGCACACTGTGGACAAGGCTAATCCTTGCCTGTTTGCTTTGGTGCCTGGTGTCCTGTTGCTAAAACCAAAGGCCCACCAGACAGCAAAGCCTCTCCCAGCATTGGGCATCTGTATCCACGACCACCTACCCCAAGAGCAGGGCTGCCTACTTCCACGTCATCTAGCCCGCCACTCGTTTCTGCCCACCTGTTCCTCCTAAGACCAATCTCCCAAACTTACTTCGCTTTGTTTATAAAATGATAGGCTTCGTTCCAGTGGGCGAGGAGGTCCGTGGTCTCCTCATCATAGACTCGGATGTTATGGTATGCAAATAAGCCAGGGAAAAAATTGTCTATT
Organism: Chionomys nivalis; assembly: GCF_950005125.1. Lineage (NCBI taxonomy): Eukaryota > Metazoa > Chordata > Mammalia > Rodentia > Cricetidae > Chionomys > Chionomys nivalis. The sequence goes on along the minus strand of NC_080088.1, from coordinate 121,554,356 downwards.
TCTCTAGTGACATTTAAAATGTAGTCAACCCTGCAGAGAAAAGAAGCAAAGAGCCTACAGAATCAGAATGGGGAGCAAGGAAAACAAGTCACGAAAAACTGGCAGAGAAAGTCAATTTCTATACACACACTACAGGGCGTATGTTCCTAATGAAACTGGTTTTAGTTAACAGTCATTTCCATGTGTTTCCTCCACATGACAAGAATGCATTATTTTTTTAAAATACCATACTAAAACCCCTTTACAAAAAAAAAAAAGCCTCCACTCTCTTTTGCTAAAAGGCAGAATACGGCCTTCTATTATTCATGCCCTAGATGAGAGCATCCACTAACTCAAACCCCACAGCCCCTCACCCTTAACCAGTACATTCATTTCGGCCCCTCACCCTTAACCAGTACAGTCATTTCTAGAACACCAAAACGATTTTGGTAACTGGAAACGTCTCAAATAGGTTTCACCATAAATGACAACAAATCACGATTTACTCCCAGTAAGATGGAACCATAAAGTCTAGCCTCTCACTGACGGCCGCTCTGCTGACTGGAGGGCCTAAGGATGTATTTTAAGCTCTGTTTAGTCTCGGTTTTCAGCTGTAGTAAGTTCCAGAAGGCCAGCAGGCACATCAGGTCGACCACAGAATGGTGATTTTGTGGCTGTCACTCCTGCTGCTGAGCATTGCTCAGAGACAGCGGGGAGTGTCAGTCACAAGATTCCATCAGGCACCAAGTATTGCCAGGAGTGCTCCAGTTTTCAGAGTTGCTGATGGACCAAAAGATCAACAGAGACATGTGTCCACACTCGGGTTCTAAGCAATTCTGCTGGGGAGTGAGGCTGTGGGAGCGAGCTCAGAGCCTGCCCAGGGCCAGGCTGTCCTCCAGTCCACAGTGTGATTAAGCTGCTCCTGGATCTCCCCCCGCCCAGTCACCTAAGACTCCAGGAAAAATCTAGAGCCCAGGGCTGAAGAGATGGCTCAGCGGTTAAGAGCACTGACTGCTCTTCCAGAGGACCAGGGTTCAATTCCCAGCACCCACATGGCAGCTCACAACTGTCTGAAAATGCAGTTCCACGAGATCTGACACTTTCACACCAATGCACATAAAATAAAGTTAAATAAATCATTAAAAAAAAATAAAAAATAATCTAGAGCCCATGGATCCCTCTGGGTAGCATTCTGAAGCACATGAGATGCTCCAGCCACTGCAGAGACCAGGTTGAGGCACTCAGGGTGGGCAGGCAGTGTCTGTAGCCTCCACAGAGTAGCGATGCCTAAGCTGCCTAGAGAGATGGGGAAGAGGGGAGTAGACTCACCCTGAGCCCTGCAGCTCTTCCAGATTGGATGCATTCCACTCGGAACCCTGGGGGACAGATCACACAAACCCCTGTGAGTGTCACAGAGATGCTTGTGGGATGCACAGGGGCTCTGACAGTGGAGCCTCAGCCTCAGAGCAGAAAGAAGGATCAGAAAGAAGCAGGAGAGGCAGGAGTCTAAGAGGAAGGTGGTCTTCTTCCCCCCATTTCATGTAGGCCTGCTTGACATCCCCCAGTCTTCTTAGGCAGCATGGGTACAGCCACCACATGCAGTGACCTGAAACCTCACCATCAGCTACAGGGGGTGGGGGTGGGGGACAGACCCCTCTCCCTTTCCTGGCAGGTATTTTGGTATTAATTTTAAAAGTCCCCACGCTCTGATCCTGAGGGGATGGCTGGGGCTCACACAGACTTAGGAACATGGGCATTTAGGGTTATTCACAGGAAAACAACAGGGACCCAAAGGTCTAATAGGATGGAACCAATAAGATAAATGGCAATAGATCCTTAGGAAGGGCATTTCAAAAGAAACCATGCCAGTTCCAAGTAGCAGAGGCAGGAGGATTGCCATGAATTTGAAACTGAAGGCCAATCAGGGATATACAGTGAGACCTTTTCTCAAAACAAAACAAGCCAGCGGATGGTAGTGAAGGCCTTTAATTCTAGCACTTGTGAGGCAGAGGCAGGTGGATCTCTAGGTTCGGGGCCAGGCTGGTCTACACAGTGAGTTCCAGTATAGCCGGGGCTACACAGAGAAACCCTGTTTCAAAAACCAAAAACCAATCCGGAAATAAAATAAATAAATCATCACGTTAGTGTAAGGAATAAGCCAAGAGGAACATGACCTATGAACCCGAGCACAAAGGGCACTGTCTCTCTTTCTACACAGGCATCAGAGAAACGCAGTGTTCAGGGCCTGGGTTCTAATTCTAATACCACAAGAAAACTGAAAAATGGAAAAATCAACACATCAAAATGCTACGAGTGACTGGCTCCCTCAGCGTGGGAGACTGGGAATAGCTTTACTCTTCCCAACAGTCTACAGAATGCATAACTGGATACTTATATACTTTTACAAACTGTATCATTAAAAACTCCTCTATTCCTGATCTTTCAAGGAACACAGAAGAGAAACATGAAGAAGCGATCGCTACTCTGGAAATGCAGAGGTCTGCAGTCCTGGCAAACATGGCCTGCTATCTCCATCTCCTGCCGACTTTGTCTCCTGGGAAGCTCAATAGATATCTCAATGGATAAAGCATGAAATTTGTTCATGCAGGAAGACTCAAATATAAACAAGAACATAAAGATGCATTCAACACTCAGGAGGCTGAAGCAGAAGATCACAAAGTCTGGGCTAGCCTGAGCTACATACGGAGCTAGCTCCTATCTCAAAAGCCCACATATACATATGTGTGTGCGTGTTTATGTGTTTATGGAGACCGAAGCTGTTTCCCTCAGTGGCCGAAGCCACTTCCTTCAGCTCCTGCCAAGAGACATTCCTTTAACCATAGTCTCTATCCGTACTCAAAACCAGGCCTACAGAAACTACACTTGTCACCTCCAGAATGTGTCTTATTTAACCATCACAATCACCCCATGAAGGGCAGTGACAAGATGACTCACCATGGGCCACAGGGCAGGTGAGGTGGAGGGGGACCTTGGCCTTGCTAGGTCTGACCTTCAATTGGACTTCATGATCTCCTGGCTAGTTTTAACAACCTGCTTGCCTTTGAAAACTAGTCAGTTGCCTTCTATAGATTTATGGCATGAAGACACTGAGCTGGAGGTGCACAGGTGACACCATGGGGTGGATCCTTTGGTGGGCTCTGGGAACATGGCTCAGAGGGGAACAGCTCAGCCACTTGTTTTTCAGATAGATGCCAAGTCTATCTTGGGGCTTCGTAAGCATGTATCTGTGAGCATGGTTTCCAAACCAGATGGACCAGGGGCAGTGACTCTTACAAGATAAAGATGGTCGAAGATAAGGGAAGGCTTGTCCATCTGGCCCAAGATGAGCAACATCTCATTATCGATGAACTCCTTGAATTCTTTCAGGTTGCAGTTCATTTGCTTCTCCAGCTCATTGCGGATCTGTGGGCGGGACAGAGCAGAGGTGATGCTGGGGCGGAACCTATTAAGAGTGATCTGTTCAAAGAACTGTGCACCTCTGTGCAGTGCTGGTTACAAAAAGGGTGAATGTGACTTCTTTCTTTTGTCCAGGATAATGTGTTCAGACACAGGATCACATCTGTGTGGTGGTGGGCACTGTGTCCTGGATGATGTGTTCAGACACAGGATCACATCTGTGTGGTGGCGGGCACTGTGTTCAGGATAATGTGTTCAGACACAGGATCACATCTGTGTGGTGGCGGGCACTGTGTCCTGGATGATGTGTTTGGACACAGGATCACATCTGTGTGGTGGCGGGCACTCACACTTCATCTCCAACCTAACCCAACAGGAGGAAGACCAGTATTTTCAACAAGGAAATCTTACTTTTTTCCTAAAATTTTTTCTACTGTGTTTAAAACTTTCACTCTCACAGGTACCAAAACTGCTGCAGTGAGAAGGTAAAGCCACTTTCCTGTTGAAGGTATCACACATGGCTGTTCAAAGTACTCATCAATTACAGATGAGGACTAATGTGAGGCGGGAAGACTGAGGTCAAGGCGCGCCTAGGGGATGCATGGTGAGTTCAGGCCAGCCAGACTCACAAACACCAAAATAATAAATAAATAAATAATAAATTACACTTTAAACTTCCTGTAATTTGTTGCAGTCTTCAAATAAAAACAAAGGACAGGACCATCAGGACGGCTCAGCAAGTAGAAGAGCCAGGAATGAAACCCAACTGCCTGAGTTCAAGCCCCAGGATCCACATAATGGAAGAACCCCAACTCCTGCAAGCTGTTTTTTCTCCCACACATGTGCTGTCCACCCCACTTCCACCATCCCCAATTAAATATATAAGTAAATACAACAGCTTAAAACATTTTAAAGATTTTTATTTCATGAGACAGGGTCTCACTATGTAGTCCTGGCTGGCCTGGAACTCATTATGTAGACCAGGCTGGCCTTGAAGTCACAGAGAATTTCTGTCTGAGTGCTAGGATTAATGGTGTGTTCCCCCGCCCCCAACAGCCTCTAGATTTGTTGGAGGGTTCTGCCTGTAGGTATGTCTGTGCACCGCCTGCATGCAGTACCTGTAGAGGCCAGCTGAGGGCGTCAGATCTCCTGGAGATGGAGTTACAGATGGCTGTGAGCTACCATAAGGGACAGCACTAATGCTCTTGACCAAGGAGCCATCTCTTTAATGCCCACAGCATCTCCCTCTCCCAAGCAAGGGACAAAAGAAAAACTGATCAAGGAGGGCTTAAAAGGTAGAGGGAGCAGTCTGAGGTGGCACAGGCCGGGGGTGGGGGGCACACAAAAGCAGGAAAGGGCATGGAAGGCTGAGGTTCCCTGGATGAACCCAGGACCTTCTACAACCCCTCCCAGGGCTCAGAGAGGGCCGACAGTCTGCTCATGATCTCTGGAGTCGGACTGAAGACTAACTCTAAGCCTGGGTCCTCCACAGCCCTAGTGCCACTACAGGGCAAAATGCAGGGATGCGTGCCAACACCGGAAGGTACCGGGCGGGCCTCTGCTGGGAACCTGGCAAGACAAACATGCGTAAGGGGCTTGGGCCTGCTATGGGCAGGGGGTGGGGGGTGTCTTACTTCCTTAGAAGTCACATTTTCAAGGTCCTGGCTCATCATGATGCTCCGGAGCTTGGCTTTAATGAGACGCTCAGTTCTTTCCCCTTCAGTTGGCCTAGGAAGAAAACGTACAGAAAGCTGCAGAACTCTGAGAAAGAAATCTCAGACGGACATCAGACCCTCACAGGTCTAACCTCGGCTATTGTGGGTGTGTGTACAGTGTTTGGAGAAGTACCCCACAAGAGCCCAGCATGGAAAGAGAGCAGGCCAGTGGGCAGAGGACTGGCTCCTCACACAGGCCACATGCTGTAACTGCCTACATCCCTACAACGTTGGGCCATCTCCACCTGCTATTCCTATCTGGGGCACTGCTGCATGAGTCATCACGTGAAATCCAAGTCTGTGAATCCTCACAACGTCTGCATGCCAGCCCTGTTAATTTACTCCTAGGGTCATGGGGACTGGGACAGTCCTCCCCCCAATGACTTCAAAAGTCTCAAACGGCCATCATTTCATCTCAAGAATTCTTGGTGGCGTCTGGCAGTCTGAGCAACTCTTCTCTTCAAACTAGTCTCCCAGCCGACACCTCCTTCCTGAGGGAGTGGGACCCTGACCCCTGAGAAGCCAGAGAATGTGGCCTTAGTCACTTTCTCTGTTGAGGAAGTTGTGAAGGCTCAAAAGAGCGGGCTGAATTTGCTACTACCAACCCGTGGGGTCACGTTCTGAGCACAGAGCACAAGCAGAAGGAGGGGCATCCAGGGTGGGGCATCTCTGTGGTGATCTGACTGAAACGCAAGATCACGCCTCACAAATGCACTCATCAAATCCACTGCTGTAAAGGGCGAATGTGCATGCGAGGGAGAGGAAACACGCATGAACCCTTCTTTTAGAGAAGCATTTCTCAACCTGTGGGGGTGGGGAGACCCCTTTAGGAGACCACTGGAAAACACAAACATTTGCATCATGATTCGTAACAGTGGCAAAACTACAGTTATGAAGTAGCAACGAAATAATGTTATGGTCGGGGTGACCACAACATGAGGAACTGTGTTAAGGTTGCAGTGTCAAGAAGGTTGAGAATCATAGGCTCAGGTAAGAAGTTCTACCTGAAAACCTGTTCTAAGAAGGGGCTGCGGGGAAGCACGACCTTGAGAGGGCCCGGTGTTGAGCGGTATGACCCTGAGAGGACCCGGTGTTGAGCAGTGTGACCCTGAGAGGACCACGTGTTGAGCGGTGTGACCCTGAGAGGACCGGTGTTGAGCAGTGTGACCCTGAGAGGACCCAGTGTTGAGCAGTGTGACCCTGAGAGGACCACGTGTTGGGCGGTGTGACCCTGAGAGGACATGGTGGTGAGCGGTGTAACACTGAGAGGACCCAGTATTGAGTGGTGTGACCCTGAGAGGACCCAGTGTTGAGCGGTGTGACCCTGAGAGGACCCAGTGTTGAGCAGTGGGGGAGGCAGCCCCGGTACATACTTGTCCACAAACAGGGCTGGGGAGTCGGGTCTCGTGGACTCCAGATCCTGCATGGCGTTCCACTCATTGATGCAGCTCTGCTCAGAGCCGATGCAGCTCTCATAGTAGGTGGCCCAGATGAGCGCCACCCCACCAGGGAAGTAGTTGTGCCTCCGTGCCACTTCACAGGCCTTGTGAAGCACTTGGAGGGCAGACCTGGGGGAGGAGAGAGACGCTCAGGACCAGGAACTTGGGTTCTGCAATTTGCAAAGGGTGCTCATTTCATGGCAGTGGGATGGGCACCCGGAAGGGACTCCCTGCCCACACGGCAGTCAGGCACAACTATTAGCTCCCAGAGGCTGTGTCAACTAAACTCACAGCGGACAGGATATCCCTCATCCTTTCCAAAGAAGTAAATAAACACCAGCAGCAGGCACACCGCAATCTCTAACTCTTCCAAGCTGGCTGGGTCACATTCCAGCAACCAACTCCAAGATGCCAGATCTGCTTCTGAAGTCACAGCAACCTGGAACCCAGGCAGGACTGCACTCCAGGCATCTACTGGTGGGGGGGAAAAGGTCTCTAAAGAACAACAGAAACTCCTGAGCCCATCTGTGGACATCCCCCCCACCCCAGTGTGTAATATCTCAGGGCCTCAGGGCATAAAAATGTGTGTTTTATTTAATCAGCATCTTTTGGGAAAAAAAACAGGCTGAAAATTTCTCAATGAAGAGGCTGCCAAGGGAGGGGAGTGTTGGCCACGGCAGAAGCAGCCCCTGAAGGGAGGGCATCACCAGGTGAGGGTTTCTATGATGGCGCATGCACACTGAAAGGAGCCTCATTTTTCATGATTTTATCCATCCTACCGTCTAGGCTGCTTGAGGGAATAAACTTGGAACCAATGTTTACTAAATTAAATAATGATAATGATGATGGTGACAACAATATCTTGGCTGGAGAGAAAAGAGGCAGCCAGCATTTACAAAATAACACTTGGGGCGTTTGCTGGCTTGTTCATCCTCTGAACACTGACTTTGTTGCCCTCATCTACCTCAGAGGACCCTGGACTGAGATGGAGGGGATGGACACAGCTCTAGGAGCGGCCCATGAGAGGGCGCCTTGGGAGTCTCCTGCGCTGGAAAAGCAGAGTCACTGGGAAATGCTATCGGCTGTTCCTCGAGCTCGTAGCTTTTCCTCATTTATCCCAACTATTCTGTTGCGCAGTTACAAGAACTGCTCAGCTCACACCAGTACCCAGCTTTTAGAAACTGCAGTGTGACACTGTCTGCTACAAACCTGCTGAGCCACACCCACAGTGAGCATGTGGCATAGTCACCTCCATTCAAGATGCTTTAAACCCCAAGAGGTGACTCCCGTTTACATTGTGACCCCCCCCACCCCCCCAGCTACTCGCTGCTCCAGCAGAGCAGAGCTCTTGTCCCTTTGCCGCACAGACAGAGCACCTACTGAGTGCCAGGGGAAGGAATAAGTAAGTGCATGCCAGGATGGTATGGTATTGACCAGGTCAACAGGTAAAGCTACATCTTCAACCTTAATACACTTTTTAAATGAGTAAAGAACTTAAATAGAACATTTCTCAACAAACACACACAAATATAAAATGCATACAAAAAAATTAGGAAACTTAACTCATGGGCCTGTCTCTGTCTCTCTCTCTCTCTCTCTCTCTCTCTCTCTCTCTCACACACACACACACACACAAAGGGTCTCCTGCACCCATGTCTCCAGTTCCCAACTCCAGGGGGTCCTACACCCTCTTCTGATCTCCATGCACTCCTGTATTCCCTCATGCGTGTACACACACACACACACACACACACACACCATTGAGAATAAAAACCACACACTGAGATACTATTTGACAGGTCACTAAGACGGCAATCGACAAATAAAACAGAATAATGTATTTTTTTATTTTTTAATTTTTATTTTTTGGTTTTTTGAGACAGGGTTTCTCTGTGGTTTTGGAGCCTGTCCTGGAACTAGCTCTTGTAGACCAGGCTGGTCTCGAACTCACAGAGATCTGTCTGCTTCTGCCTCCCAAGTGCTGGGATTAAAGGCGTGCGCCACCACCGCCCGGCAAAACAGAATAATGTAGACAGAACTCTGCAGAGACCAGAGCTTGGCTGGGGGACTTGGGTAGCTGCTGCAGACAACACGTGGTGGCTCTCCAGAAGGTTAACACAGAATTACCACAGGACTGGGGGATCTGATGGCACACACCTTGAATCCCAGAACTGGGAAGCGACGGTAGGTTGAGTTCTGTGAATTCGAGACTAGCCTGGTTTACACAGTGATTCCCAGGACAGCCTTGGACCAAGTCTCAAACAAAAAGAATTCTCCACAGGATCTAGCAATTTCCCTTGTAGAGGTAGAGACCCCAAAAGAACTGAAAGCAGAGCCTCGAACCAATTAAGCATCCAGGAATAGTCCGAGTGGCAGCATCTACAGTAACAACCAAAGGTAGAAACAAGCATGCAGGGACGGCAGGGTAGACACAAGGCTGGCAGGCGCTCTTCAGTTTTGTGAAGAGAGGAGACTGACTCATGCCACAACATGAACGAACATGAACACCCAATCAGGGGGAAGAGCGACACAGGGAAGGCAAGTAACCCAGTGTGTTCATGCAGATGTTCCAAGAACAGGGCAGTTCACAGCTACAGAACGTACAGAATCTTCTGGGGCCGGGGAGCTGAGGGGGAGGCTTCCTCTGGGACGATGAGTGTGTTCTGTTAGTGGATGGGGGTGTTGGCGCCCAACATGCACCAAATACCTCCAACAGCTACAGGGGTTATTTATGCTACAAATGATTTGCTTCAAAACACACAGACACATACACACAGATACAGAAACACACACACACAGAGACACACACATACACAGACACACACTCCCGACCAGAAGTGACTTTTCTATCCATGCTGTCGGGTTGGAACTATTTCTAAGGACTTCCAAGTCCCCCGAAGCACACTCACCACATGGCCTGGACAGACACGGGCTTGAAGACGTGCATCCTGCCGGCTGTGCTCACACTGAACCCGCTGAGGAGGGAAAACGGGAAAGAAGTGAGCATTCAGTCCAGTCACTTCCAGACTCTGGGTGCAGCCCCACCCCAGATCTGGGACCAGTGTGCCTCCTGCTGTCCGACAAGGGACGGCAGATATGCCACATTAGACAGGCAAAAGGAGAGAAGACTCCTGCTGATCGGGGCTTGTTTCCAAGCTGAGTGTGAGCAGGGTAGCTTCCAGCATTACTTAGCACCACACACTCACCTGTTTTTCTTTCACATAAAAATAAACTAATGAAAAAAACTTTTTTTTAAAGAGGTGCTGAGATCAAAAGTACCCTATCACTGAGCCGCACCCCGCTTAACAACACCCCACGATCCCAGCACTTCCACTGAGCAGATCTTTATTCGGCCAGAGTCCACTGCCAAGAGCAGCTTCGGTCTCACTTTTTTCCTCGTGCACTGCACTTCCCGGGAGTAAGTGCAGGTGGTACCCTGCGGCTCCCAACCTGCCCAGGCTGGGTGGCAATGCTTCCGCTGCAGCCACAGAGCGGCACCTGGAACTCTGCTGCATCTTTGGCACCCCAAATGTGAGTTACCCTGCAGTGTCTCGCTCACCTGTGCACTTCTGGGTCATAGCCCTGGGAGGGCCCAGAATGATTTACACAATACAGCAAACACACTCCACTGCAACAGACCTGGTGGGACGTGCCTGCAGAGGCATCTCCTGAGCTAAATCCCTACATCGACCCGAGGAGAATGCAACACCTCTGAGGTCATCAACGTAATGCACGAGGCTATCCACAGACCTGGTGGGACGCACCTGCAGAGGCATCTCCTGAGCTAAATCCCTACATCGACCCGAGGAGAATGCAACACCTCTGAGGTCATCAACGTAATGCACGAGGCTATCCACAGACCTGGTGGGACGCGCCTGCAGGGGTGTCTCCTGAGCTAAATCCCTACATCGACCTGAGGAGAATGGAACACCTCTGAGGTGATCACTTAATGCACAAGGCTATCCATAGACCACAGACCTGGGCTCTGCTGGTGCTTTGGTGTACAGGGAAATAACGAAGTTCACAAAATGTTTGTCTATGTGTGACTGCATACACACATGTCTGTGCTTCAAGTGCATGCCTGCTGCACACGGAGGCCCAAAGAGGGTCTAGGATCCCTCTGAAACTTAAGATACAGGTGGTTGTGAGATGCCACATGGGTGCTGGGAATCAAACCCAGGTCTTCTGTAAGCACAGCCAGTGCTCTGAAGCCCTGAGCCATCTCTCCAGCCCCCAGAAAAGTATCTTTTAAAGGTGTTTCCGTACCCATCCCCATCAAGGTGGATCTTGGTGTCGCTCCACAGCCGAAGAACCATCCCAATGGTGCAGCTTTTGCTACATGGAAAGAGAAGACATCGGAGTCAGTGTCTGCCCGTGGACATGCGGTTTTCCCTCAGTCTTTCTGCCGAGCAGCTCCAGGCTACAACTGCCTGGCACAGAGGGGTTCCCAGGCTGTGTCCACTCACGGATGGATTCTAGAAGACACAGGCCTAGAGCATCCCCTCTAGAGGGAGCGAGAAAGCACCTAAACTGTAGCCCCTCCCAGGCTTCTGTCCTGGGTGACAGGAGATGGGAGGTCCCCACACCGTGCTCATACTCAGGCTTCTGTTTGCCGGCCTTTTGTGTTGTTGCCACTTTACAAACTAGTTCAAGCCGGTTCTGTTTTGCCCATCCTAGCAGTGAAATGATACTCACCAACTTTAGAGACGGCGCCACTGATAAACAGAGGAGGGTTTATCAGGGGCTCCTCAGACTGTGATGAAAACTCTTCAGGCATTTAAAGAGCTGGCTTCCGAGAGACTGCTGCAGCCGTGCCAGGGCAGCCCCACGGGCCTCAGTAAATCCAAGAGTCTATCTATCTCTCCAGGGCTACGGCTCTGGGAGCGGGTGGTGGTGAGGGAAGAGTATGGGGTGGGATGTGGGGGTGGTGTTATTCCCTCCTGGGGCTCAGGGAGTCGACCCTTACTCCATAGCTCTGCCTACCTCGCGCCATCCTGCCTTTCAGTACCTGTGGGGAGGAAGTTTCAAGGCTTCCAGATTAAACTAGACTAAACATCCAGGTTGGCAAATTCCTGCTGTCCCTCTCGCAGTCCTGCCCATCCATCAGCACTGGGGGCTGCGAAATGAGACACGTGATGAGCCCCACAGGGCTCTGAAGATTACACAACTGTGTCAAGGCCAAGAGAGCATCCTTTAGATGCCCCAAAATGACAGAGACTGCTTGGGTACATACCCTGGGATGTGTTAGCAGATCTGGAACCTTCCAGGGGAAGAGAGGCTGAAACTGTCCATGAAACAGTTCCATCAATCAGAAGAAGCGGTGACTGGCCGGCACACCAGTGGACAGATGCCCCTGGAGGACTGGGGCCCAGCGCACTACGTGACTATGGCAATGACGGCAACGGTTCCATGCATTCAGGAACGTCGCCACGGCCGTCATTACCGTGACTCTCCGGCATTGCCGTGCAACTCCCGACAGAGCAGGGCAGTGACGGTGGCTCTGGCGTGACACGCACAGGAAGCGAGGCAGGGACTAGTTAGGGAAACTGCATCTTCACTACTGTCACAAGTGACAGACGGCCCTGAAGGAGGAAGTAGGTGGGAGCGACTGCGGGAGAAGGGAGCAGGTTGCAGGTCCCTGTGGGTCAAGAACAAAGCAGCTAGTTGGACCTGAGCCAGCCCAGAGGTGCAGGGAGGAGTCAGGCTTGAGCAGAGAGCCTGAAGCTCTCTACAGATGCAGGGGAAAGTGGACAGAGGGTGCCACACCAGCCCATGGTACTCAAAGGGTCCCTGAACTGGAAGCAGAAGTTGACTCAGTCCTGAGAAGGCCTAAGGAGGGGCCTGCAGCCACCACAGCTCCAACATAGCCTTTTTACACAGTTCTAGTAGGTTCTCTCACTGGAACTCATGAGAACGCACTCTCTCAGGGGTTCACACTTTCTGCACCCCCAAAAAACAAATCTCATGGCAAGAATTCAGGAAGAGAATCATTGTGCTGGTGGGGCAGGTTGCTGGGGAGGCCCAGGGAGACTAGAAGTCTGGTACACAGGGCTACAGAAGAAGCTGAGAAGGCCAGACCTGTCCTAACCCACCCCCTCCCTAATGATATACCCGGACACAGAGAACATGTGTCCCTGTTCCTCTGTCCCCTGTGCGGAAAAGGCTTCAGTTTCTTACTGGTCTCTTGACCCCTTTCTATTTTTCTTAATTATTTTAATTATTTACTTATCTTCCATGTATGGGTGTTTTGTCTGTATGCCAGTAGAGGGCATCAGATCTCATGGGACAATAGTTAAAGCAGTTGTGAGCAGTAATGTGGGTGCTGGGAACTGAACTCAGGACCTCTGGGAGAGCAACCAGTGCTCTTCACTCCAGATCTGTGGAGACCTCTAACTGCCCTGGGGTTGACCCTGTGCCCAGGCTGGAGCTCTAACTCAGGGTCTAGCTAGGGAGACACTGGACACACAGCACAGGCAAGACGACCACAGGGAGAGAGGGACTCATGAGAACCAAAGCTAGAATGCCGGGAGGTGGCAAGGAAGGACAGGCACACAGAATGGGCAGGAATGAGGGTAGGAGCCCCCAGACTGCAGCTGGAGGCTAACAACCTTCCATGACCCTGAACTGCACTCCCAGCACGTGAGAAGGGCTAACAAGTACACACCCGAATAAGTGAATGCACAAGGCATGCACTGGTTTCTGCAAACATCAGGAGAGACACGGTGCTGGACAGCGCTGTCCCCCCCCCCCCCCCCCCCCCCGCCGTCACAAGCTGCCACTCTCAGACTCTGCCCCTGTACTTCAGCAACCAGAATAGAACCCTGCAGTGGTAGCCAAGTCTTCAGCAACAGGAACTGTCTGGGGAGGACCAGGAGACTGGCACCGGGGATTCTTCCTGTCGTGCCCCTTCCACACATGAACTTGGGAGATGCCAGACTCTACAAAGAAGACGATGGCTGACTGAAAGCAGCCTACACGATGTAGAGTCCACAAGGTCACTATGCATGACGAGGGGGACTTTGAGGTGATGTACACATCCCCTCACCAGGGCTCTGTGGGAAAGCCCACTAAACTCACTGGTCTCGGCAAATTGGATTTTGGTGAAGTCACCCTTATGTCTGTCACTGGTGTCCGTCTGGGATGACTGGACATTCCTGTGCATCCCCTGAGGAAAAGTTAACGCAAATGGGGTATGCTGAGCCTGAGTCCTGTCCAGCTACATCCTGAGTGACCCTGGTGCATTCAACTCAGCTTCTCAGAGCCCTTGAAGCGTAAGGACCAGGCCCTTACCCACGGGGTGCACGGGATGAGCCAGGTGACAGCACCGTGCTCTGCTACAGGATCAGCAAAGATGACCAGGATAGTGGACTCCCGTGAGGCTTCCGTAATAAGGACCGAAATGGGGGTGTTGGGGATATCTGTATACTGCATGAAGGTGTATTGCTATGACTGGTGTAATAAAAAGCCAAATAGCCAACAGCTAGGCAGGAGGTATAGGGGGGCTTCGAGGTAGAGAGAGGATGGAATCTAAGCATGCCAGAGATGGGAGAAGACACGGAGGAAGCAGGATGGGCAGCACGTGACAGAAGCAGATTAATAAAACCACATTAATTTAAGTTACAAGAGCTAGCGAGACAAGACTAATCTAAAGCTGAGCTTTCATAATTAATAATAAGTCCCTGTGTTATTATTAGTGGGTTGGCTGTCTGACAAGAAACTACTGCTACATGGGGGTAGAGGCTACAGGAGACAGCCCCCCCCCCCCCCGTTCAGTACTGGAGGAGGTTACCAGCATGGAAAAATTACTGTCCCTGGAAGATTCCTACAGGGCTAGGACATCAACTGAAAAACCGTAACTTTGACACTGCCACACACTAATGCTCGAGTCTGGAAAGCTGAAGTAGGAGGATCACGAGTTCTCTCTCTCTCTCTCTCTCTCTCTCTCTCTCTCTCTCTCTCTCTCTCTCTCTCTCACACACACACACACACACACAGCTCCCACACTGCTCTCCCAATGACTAGCACACTGGCTGGTCTTCAGAGCATCCCTCAGCACGCGAGGCCACCGACGCAGCTCCTCCCTGCCTTGTGCTGCAGCAAACTCCCTCCCAGTGCTAGGAGGCATGGGAAGAAAAGCCATGAGACGCATTTATCCCCTCTTGTTTTCATTCACATGTAGTAAGCAGGGCAGTCTTGGTCACCAGCCTATGACACAGGGCTTAGCCACAAGACGACCCAACTATGGTCATATGACCCCTGGAACTCTTCTTGCTGCTGACCCAGCCTGAACAACAATTCGGGTCCACCTGCTGCTCTACACATCTGACCTCACCACACTGCCTACTGGACCCTAAATCCCACTTTGGCACCGGTCACCTACTTGGGCTCTCACAAAGCTGGCACCGTGTCATTGCTAAATCTCTTGCATTCCTGGTGGTGACATGGTCTTCTGTGCTAAGCTCAATGTGTGCTGTGATGTCTCGGCAGACCTGGGGCCCAGCCTGTGGCCTCCTACACAGGGTAGGACAAAAACCCATCCACTTAGCAATGAGCAGGGTAAGACCTAGGGTTTGCAATGCCCTCCTACACACGTGTTATTTCATGCCACGCTAGGGTCACAATGGAATTTACTTGGCCTCCAGTCCTGGGGAACCTCAAGCCTTAATGCTTTCACCCAAGGACCTGCCAAAAATAAACACTGATCTACGGCAGATCAGACAGGGCACTTCATACAAGGCCCACCGACACACCCCTATGCAGGCCGTCTGTCTGGGCGGCACCCCCGGCTGACTCCAGCTTGTCCTTTGATGTTCACTGCCGTTCTCACACCTTCAGGAAACATCCCTGTGTAGGACACCTCTCTACAAGTTTGGGGACTCCCCCCAAATATCTACCTCTGTAGAAATGGGGTCCCCAAATCTGCAGCACTGAGGAGACGGCACATTTGCGAGCTGAGACCTGGTGGAAATGGCACTTGGTTCCACCCTCAGAAGGGATTAATGCTGGCTTTGCCTATCTCCCCCTACAGCTGAGACCTGGTGGAAATGGCACTGGGTTCCACCCTCAGAAGGAATTAATGCTGGCTTTGCCTATCTCCCCCTACAGCTTCCTGTCTCGCCATCTGATCTCTTCTGCGCATGCTCCCACTACTGTGATGTCAACCCCATGGCCAAAGAGAGGCCTCCCATTAGACTTGCAGTCTCTGAAACGGCAAACCAGACAAACACCACCCAGGTAAATACAGAGTAACAGAGAGCAGTCCCACGCCTCCTCTCCTGCTGCTCTGAGCTGCGTGCATTCTCCAGAGGGACCATAGCGGCAGAGGAGTGAGAGCTAGAAAAGCACAGCCTGTTCCCAGAGTCTGGTGGCCCCAGTCTTGGTGGTCCCCCATCTTCCAGAGAGACTCATCCCAGCACACCAGGAAAGTCCTTTGCCAACAGGGACCCATCTCCTGCTCTAATGGGAAATGCTATCCTGAGACTCACCTCTCCTTACTGGAAAAGTCAACTCCCAGCAAAATGTTCTCCTCAGTGTCCTGGCGCCCGCTGGTGTACACCACAACCATGTAGCGGACACGGTCGGTCCAGACGCTCTCAAGGCGCACGGCCTGTGGACAAGGGGTCACCTCGATGGTTTGCTCCCTTCCTCTGTCCCCCAAACCAAGACCAAGGGCTTTAGTTCTTGGCCCCCACCCACAAATCAGGGAAGAAATGAAGACCAAGTGCTTGTGAGTAGGACCAGAGAGAGCGTGTGCCTGGCACAGGGAACAGCCAACTGCGTGCAGTGGGGACACAGTTGAAATGTACAAGTTACATTCATGTTTAGCATAGATCCATAGATGCCATGGACATCTGAAGTCTCTCCTGGCCCCTCTGGGGTGCTGGGCATAGAACCAGAGCATCACACACCCAGTGATGCCCCTATCACTGAATGGTACTCCAGCACCCTGGTTGTTGGGCAACAGTGTGAGAGAAAGAGGAACCACGATTGAGGGGGGCTCGAGCTGCATTTGAAGACCACCCTCAGCTCTTACCAGCTTGATTCTGTCTTCACAGCGTAGGAGGTTGATCATCACTTGAAGGTGCTGAGGCAGATCACCTGTGAGGCCAACAAGGACAGCTTTAAATGGGAGATCGATTCCAAGGGCTGGGACAACACAGTGGTCAACAGCATTTTCAACAAAGACTTTGGAAAACATACATGGACCCTCAGGAGAATGTTATCACATCCAGGCAAATATTCCCTAGCAAGGAGGCAGAAACCACAGCCATAGCTGCAGAGGCGTCTGCCCAGGGCTGAGCTGTAAGGAAAAAAACTGAGTGTCACGTGTCCTCTTCAAACTCTTGGGCATTTTTCACATAAGCCAGATGTTACTTCTGTACCTGGTGGACAGGGAGCATGCTGGGTGTCCAGAGAAATTATTTGAGGGAAAACAATCTATCATTCTCTTTTCATAAAAAAGAAATCATTAACGTGTTCTTTGTTCTTCATTGGTAAGAGAAGTAAAGAGACAGTCATCTAAAGCAGCAAATTTCCTGCCTCAGCCTCCCGGGATCTGGGACTGTGGGTACACACCACCATTTCCAGCCAGAGAAAATGGTTCTATCTTTTAAAGACTTTAAAAAAAAATGTGTACACGGAGTGGGATTATGTGTGTGTCTACATGCAGATGCCTGCAGAGTCCAAAAGAGGCCACTGGATCCTTTGGAACTAGAATTACAGGCGGCTGTGTGCTACCCAACAAGAATGCTGAACACTGAACTTGGGTCCTCTGCAAAGGCAACATGCGCCCTTAACCACCAAGCTCTCTCCCTTCCCAGACCTGCTCTATTCCCTTTTATTGGACAAAGTCTACATAGTCTAGTCTGGCCTCAAACTCACAATCCTCTTAGGGTGGGAAGTGAGCTTCAGTGGGCAGTACCCCGGGGTTGGGGTCTGGAGAGTGTGCAGGGCCAGGCAGCAAGCTCACTGAGGGATGGGTGGGTGTTCCAGGGGTGTGGCTGCTGGGGCGGGATGCAGCGTTGCTAAAGTAGATGTAGGATCCCTGTCCTGCCTTTCCTGGCCTTGACGCCTGGGTGCCCTCATCTGGATGAAGGTGAGAGAAATAACTCAGTAAAATCATCCTTTCCAATTGTGTGCAGAGCGCCAAAGAAACCCAATTACAGTTTTTGTTTGTTTTAATTCTACTCTAGGGAGCTGAGGGTACAGCTCCATGGCATAGCACTTGCCTAATATGTGCCCAGCACTGCAAAAACCAGAGACAAAGTGAAGCAGCAACACTGTGAAACACTCTCCACGCTGGGAACCCTGGAAGGACAGCACTGCTTATATAATAAGCAAAGGCCCCAGAAAGCCACGGCCACCATGCCTGCTGCAATAGTGTGCTGTCCTTTTAAGGATGGACGTGTGATGTCTAAACAGTACTTCCCCTCTGTGAGAAAACTAGAATTTTAGAAACCTGCCCCTCGGTCGGGAGGGCACAGCTCATGCTAAGTGTTCTTCCCACAATAAATAAGATCAGCAAAAGACAGAAAAAAAGCCACAATGCCTCCTATCTGATCCTCCCAGCAACAGGACTCAACAGCTGCTCTGAGATACCAGCTCACACTGGGCGTTCCCTGCTCTGCTTTCTCTAAGAGCTGACACAGCCACCAAGGGCTGGTTCTTTGCCTGGATCCGCCCACCATCCACCCCAAGTCACAGAGATGAAAGTAACCCACTCCCATGTCCGAGAAATGTCCAAATGAGAGAGGCATTTCACACATAATTAAACTGCTGACATCCCAGCCTGACATCACATACAGATCAGAGGGCAGAAGCCTGGAGTGTGAGACCCTACACCAACTGGCCGACTGAACTTGACCTAACCCCACAGAATTAACCCTTTGATTACTCTCCATGGTGGTCAGAGAGGCAACAGGGAGAGGGAACATAGCAAAGCCATTTGCTGGCCAACCCAGGCCAGCCAGTGGTTTGTCTTCCCAAGCTCACCACTCGGAGAAGACCCAATCAGACAGTGACTGTCTTCCTGCCTGCGGGCATTCAAGGGACACTCAGAGGAGCTTTCTCAGGGTCTGATACAAAATGGCTTTATCCTTCCTGTCCAAGCTCACTCACAGTAGGGACACATTCCACACTTGAACAAAGCCTGATCTTCGAGTTGCTGTATAACATGCCACAGATACCAGCAGACGTGGAAATGAGGGCTACTTGGAGCTTGCTCACAATTGCCACCCACTGGAAAAGTCGGTGCGTGCTGTGCACTACACATCTGTGTGTCCGTGGAGCCCAGAGGACATCTTGGCTCGCCAGGAGTTTTCTCACCTTCTGTACAAGCCAGGATCTGTCACCAGAACATCATCAGCCATGTTAGCCAGTCAATGGCCGGCGAGGGCTCAGGACCCACCTGTCTCCACCACTCATCTCTCCATCACCTGATTACAAACATACACCACCACACCCGGGTTCCTGGGATCTGAACCAGGTCCTACTCTTGAAGCAAGGGTTTTACCAGCTGTGCCATCTCCCCAGTGCCTTGAGAACGTTTTGTTCTTTTGGTTTGGGTTTGCTTTTTGAAGCAGGTTCTTGCTGTGTAGCTTAGGCTGTCCTTGAAGTCATAATTTTCCAGTCTAACTTCCTAGATTACAGGTGTGGGCCACTGGGTCTGGCCACCTGCATAATTAGTGACTTCCACATTATCCGAGGCATTGAATGCCTGTTAGGAAGATTAGAAAGCCGAAGCTCAGAAGTACACCCTGCCTGTTCAGGAAATCATAAAACAAGGTTTTACAGAAGCCAGGTCTGTCTGGCTCTAAAGCATGGTGGTTTGTGGTTTGTTTTTTTTTTTCTTTCGAGATAGGGTTTCTTTGTGTAGCCCTGGCTGTCCTGAAACTCGGTCTGTAGACCAAACTGGTCGTGAACTCAGGATTCTGCTTGCCTCTGTGTCCTGAGTGCTGGGATTAAAGGCCTGTTTGTTTGTCTATTTTTAACAGAATGGTTTCACTAAGTGACTTAGGTATCCTAAAATACACTATGTAGCCTAGGCTGGCCTTGAACTCATGATCCTCCTGCTTCTACTCTACCCTCTAGTGTTGGGCTCACAGGCTGACTGCCAGAATGCTCCAAATGAAACATCGTTCCCACACACCACACTGCCTCCTCGTACGGGACACTTATTTTCTTAAATGACAGCAGACCTAAATCTTGGTTGACAGGATCAGTATGTTAAAACACAGGCTGAGCTCCAGCATTTGACATAAGACGCTGGGTAAGTAGAGGCCAAGCAAACGAAGTGAACCCAGGGGTGAGGCAATGTCCAGCTGTCCAGTCTCATCCCAGCTCTCCTGAAAGACAGAGCGGCCTCCTACCATGTAAACACTCAGACCCTGGAAGCCTCCCTCAGAAGGACTCCAGACCAATGACTGTCACAAGGATCCCTTGTGTACATCTTGCATTCCACCTTCAGTTTGGCTTCATTTCTACAGTCACGTAGTCTAAGAAATCCAACCTTGGGCCTCGACAGGCATTTTTACTCATCTGTTTTTGGACCTACATTATCATTCAGTCTGTCCCCAACTCTATTACTTCTGTCCTTTCCAAAAGGCAGCTATTATAGGATAAAGGCACCCTGTCACATGAACATTCAAGGCAGTCAAAGGCTCTTACATGGCCTCCTCGAGGGATTTTCGAATGTTCGGGTGAGCTATGAAGAACCTCGGAGGCTGTCTTCAAGGGACAGCTTACAGCTGGGACGCGTGCTGGTCTGTTTGTCCAAGCCTCACTATTCGAGCTGAGATGTTAACTGACAGAGAACACCCAGGGAATCTTTGCATCCCAGCAACTAGGCTGGCCATTACAAACCCATGATGCTCTGCTTCCCTGGCTGCGAGGGAAGACAACTCCCCTCCCCGCTGTGGAAGGTTCTCCTGCGGCACAGAAAGGATCCCAATGTAAGAGCTTGAGTCACCTGCATGCTTGTGAGGATGCTGAAGACTCCGCTGGCCCTGAGCGCTGTTCCCCTGCTGCAGGAAGAGCGCCGCTCCTTTCACCATGAAAAAGCTCTCGCTCAAGCTAGAAGAACAAAGCAGGGCCCAGTTAGTGATCTTGAGAGAGACAGGCAAGATGCGCTACCGAGAGGACACTGAGGGTGGACAGGCTGCATGTGACACGCAATGGGATGACGGCAGCCACAGTTCTCAGGGGCAAATGATGCTTTGGTGGCGCACGCCTTTAATCCCAGCACTCGGAAGGCAGAGGCAGGTGGATCTCTGTGAGTCTGAGACCAATTTGGGCTACAGAGCAAGTTCCAGGACAGTTAGACTACACAGAGAAACCTGTCTGGGGGGCGGGGAGGAAATAAAACAACAAAAACATCAAAATGAGGGTCAGGCCTACGATTCCTACTGCTGAAAAGACCAGCCTGGGCAAATAGAAAGCTGGGGATTGATAGCTCAGTGATAGAGCACTTGTCTTACAAAAGACCCTAGGATTAATCCCTAGTGACACCCACACTCACACACCCCTCTCTGTCGCTCTCTGATACATACACACCCCTCACATATACACCTCTCTCACACATGCCTCACACACACACCTCACCACACACTTCACATACACACGCCTTACACACACTTGCCTCACACACACATACACCTCACACACACACACCTCACACACACGTCTCTCACACACACACCCCTCACGCAGTAAGACTAGGATGCACAAAAGGGCAGAGAAGAAACCAAACAACAAAACACATTCTTGCAACTTTCACTTATAATTCGGTTAATGATTTTCTTCTTTCAGAGCCTGGAGGTGGCTCAGTGGTTAAGAGCCCTGGCTGCTCTTCCAGAGGACCAGGGTTCAATTCCCAGCACCCAAATGGCAGCTCACAACTGTCTGCAACTCCAGTTCTAGAGAGTCTGACACCATTATACCAATGCACATAAAATAGTCAAATAAATTATTTAAAAGTCAGGAATGTGAATTCAAGCCAGTCTAGCTATCAAGACGCTACCTCAAAGCAAGCTAAATCTAGCATGCCATCCTAAATGCTAAGAAAACACCATTTAAACTTGCATACAGGCCAGCAGCTTCTGAGATAACTTGACCTCTATGACAGCAGATTCATAATAAAATCTGAACTTTTTCCCATTAAGTTCCCATGGTAAGGGGCTGGAGAGATGGCGCATTGGTTAAGAGCACTGGCCGCACTTCCAGAGGAGCAGGGTTCAATTCCCAACACCCATATAGCAGCTCACAACTGCCTGCAACTCCAGTTCTGGGGGATCCGACACTCTTACACATGCACACATGCAGTCAAAGCACCATGCACATTCTAACGTAAGTTAAAAAGAAGTCAGTCAAAACAGAAATCGAGAAAACATCTCACGGTAAAAAGAGACTGTTCAACTATGAATGAATGCAGCTCAGCTCGGCTCTCAAGTACAGACCTTTGAACCCTGACAACCTGGCGACAGGCCACGTGACACCCAGTGTCACAGACCCACACAGGAGGATCATCTTCACAATATTTGCACACGCACACACCTTCCTGTGCACAGCTGTTGCCTGCACCTAGGAAGGAGGAATACAGACAGACGTCTCTGCATTCTTACTCCCGGAAAGAAGGACGTTCTTAGCAGACACCCTGCAAGCACCCTGTGTCTCCTCCTGTCCGCTGCAGATTCCCATGTGCACATCTTTCCTACTCAGTTTTACAATGGAGTTTTCAGATATTCAGATCCCCATTACACCTGTCCAAGAATCACCAAGAGCTGAGCCCAGGAAACTTAAAACAATCGCCAGTTGATCAAAGCAGCTGCGGGAGTTGATTTTCAAAGCCAACATCAACTCTTTTTGTTCACTAATTTGAAAAACAAACAAACAAAAAACCCAACAAAACAAAAAACAATCAAAAAACCAACACCTCAGATTGAGCAGAAACCAGAGCAAGCTGGAAACAGCCAACCATGAACAGTGACCTTTGCCTTGGAAACCAAGAGCCAAAATTCCCCTTGGTTTCCCTTGTATTTCCTTTGGAAAAAAAAGGGGACAATGATAAAGAGCAGACTGCGCGCGCCCTGTGACCTACTCTGAAGTTAGCTGTTCCTCTGTTCTGATAAGAAGGGGCCTTCCCCTCCACCCATGGGGTTCATTAGGGCCCTGGCACCACCTCAGTTACCGTCAACAGCCAGCCTGAACGCTGCAGGGAGCCCCATTGCTTTGAGGGCTGCAAGGTCCCGTGTCCTGGAAATATACAGGAAATAGCAGAACGCCAGTGGCCAAGATGACCCTCAGGCTGAGTCCAGGATGCTGTGGAAAGGATGGGAGACCACAGACAAGATGAAGCTTCTAGGCTTCATAAAGCTCCACTGCCTGGCTTCTAGGCTGTGTACTGGGCCACTGCTGGCACAGAGTCTGGTGTTCAGAGTTGGCTGAAGAGCACTGCCCAAAACAGACAGCTGGCTCCTGGTTTTCTATGTTGAGTTCCTGATACCAAGAAGCTCAAGACCCTGTGACCTGTGACCCTGTGACCTGAGACCCCAGGGCCCCTCCAGGGAATCCTCTCAGACATCAATGTCAGTAACATCACACACTTTTCTGTGGGTACCCAGGGCAAGAAAGCATGCCATCCCAGATAGTAGACAAAATAAATAAATAAACACCCCCCAAAACCCCACCAAATCCTTCTTACAAGAGATTTTTGAGTCCCAAGAGACACAGACAGAGGCAGCGCCCTCTTCCTCCTCCACTGCCCTGGGAAGTCTCAAGCCTGTCCCACAGCCTTGCTCCAGGCTTTCGTCTCGGCAGCACAAGTCGGTCAGCAGACACTGCCTGCTACCCCGGGGAAGACTGTGCAGTGAGGAAAATATGACCTTCAATTCCCAAGTCCCGCCTCTCTCTCACACACAGACTGTCATCCGAAACAGCTCCCAGGGAGAACACGAGTCGGCTGCGGCTTACGTACTAATGCGGACTGGACACCTCTGAACGGCAGAGGTACTGGGTTGGCCGAAGGAAGACACAGAAGTCGGAAAGATAAAGTTCCATGGTAGCGGCATTCACGTCTGTAGTAATCCTGCTCAAACAGACGGTGCCTGAAGAGGCCCCGCTGTCCACAAGTACAGGCCAGCCCGGTAAGAGGCAGTGGGGCTTTCCAGGGCAACACTGGAGTTCTCCTTGGATGATGGTCCCACCCAAAGAGCAAGTGGCTCTTGTGGCCCTCGCCTTTTTCTGATATTTTGGCTTAAAAAGGCCCTTGTCCCAGCATTTCCTGATGAAAAGGGTCCATTCAGAAGAAGGGAAGCAGCTGAGGGTTCTGCAGTCATGACACGCCCACGGGCTTTACTGCAGGCCTTGGAACAAGCAATTGGTGAGCACTAGGAACCAGGAGGGAAAACAGCTGGCCACCAAGAACCAAAACCCAATGAAAGGACCCCATCCTGGGTCAAAACCACATATAGGAGGAGGTCGCAGGGCATAGCTTTCTTTCAAATCCCCACCCATCTCACCAGGCAGGGTTGTGGGCGGCTGCCACGGGTAGTTAACAAGGCATTTTCAAAAGCAGCTTAACATCCAAAAAAAAAAAAGCTTGACTCACATTTATGGCTACTTGAGGTGCCTGGTGACCCTCAGCTTGGGCCACTGCAGATGGAGGGACTCACATGTACTTATGTGAGCATCTGTGAGAGGTACAAGGTGTCCCAGCAGGCCAAGCTGCAAAGCCAAAGCAAATCTCTGACCCGGGAGGGCTGGAGATGCTGAAAGCCTTAATTTACAGGTTAAGGACAGGACCCTGGCAGGGTGTGACACAGGAAGAGCTGGAGACCCGGGTCAGTGTCCCTGAGGGAGGAAGCGCTGAGCAGGAGCCCCTGGAAGGGCTTGTCCGGAAGCTTCTCCCAGCTCCAGTGGTCACTTAGTCCTCACTGGAGGAGTGACTGAATCACACACTTCTTACTCAGTTCATCCAGGAACACACGTCTTTACCACTGGGACTCACTCCCATCCACGTGCCCCACACCGACTGTCTCAACTCAGTGGGGGTTTCCAGATGCTGGCACAGCTGCAGCCCCTGCACACACCTGCTCTGGGAGCCCACGCAGTATCACCAAGAAGCCAGGACACACATTGTGTCGCACTCCCTTCCAAGCGTCCAGATGCAGAAGGCACAGCAAAGACCAAGGAATGGCTTGCAGAGACACCTCCAGGCTAGGAAGGCTTGGCTACAGAGTGCTTCCATGTGCCCAGGGAGTCACATCATCTGCCCACTGCCACCACCACCAAGGCTGTGGGACAGGAGACATCATTCTGTCCTTCTTCACTGAGCAGGGATGGAGAGACACTGCGGGAGCAGCAAGGACAGGCTGATCAAGTGTTCAAGGTAGGCTTCTTGTGTTTCTGAGACCTTGACCACTAAGTAGACACATACACTCGAGCTCGAAAATGTGGAAGGCCTTGAAGCAAACTCCTGGTTTGCGGTGCAGTCATTAATCTGCTAGCATAAGAAGCTCTCGGCATCCCAGAGTGACCATGAAGGGTGCTTTACAGTCTAGAGAGCTCACACTCCATTGCTACACCTAATTCTTGCAATGCCATTCTGCTGACAAAAGATCCATGCTGGGAGAATGAACTGTTGGAGGTTGTAGAGCCAACAGCAGGAGGGGCTGGAGACGCCCCCAACATCTCAGTGCCCTACCTGCCCCATCCCCAGGACAGCGGTACTGCCTATCCTGAAGTTAAGGTGCACCTTAACATTTAGATGGATTCACAGCTCCAGAAGTTGAGGCTGTGAAGAAGGATGGAGACTATTGAGAGACAGATCAGGAAAAGGCTGCAGATGGGATGGAAAGTTCTTTCCAGCTTCTCCATGGCATCCTTCTGTGGCTCAGTGTCACAGAGAACCCTTGCTGCCCTAGACATCTATTCTCTGCCTTCAAGCACCTGGCCTGGTTCCAAACACCTTCAGAAGTACAAGAAAACACATATTCAACTCGTGCCCCAAATGGGTACCTGTGTGTAGGAGGCGGGACGACACTGGGGTTCTCTGGAGGACACGGTGGCTTGGAAAGGGGTTATGGAAGAAAAATGCTGGCAGGGCCAATTGCTAATGTCTTTGCTACTGGGCCATGCATTGTCTGGCTGGAGGCGTAGGCTTCCCCTCAGAGACAAGGAATGTCCAGAGGCATTGTAGACAGCCAGAGACATTTTCTGAGAGCCACATAGCCCTCCTTCATACCCAGCTGGCAGGAGCTGGCAGCTCAGACTATCAGAGAGCTCACAAGAGCAAGACTTTTGTTTCTGCTTAGGTAAGATACTCAGTGAGTCTGAACACAGCTCTGCAGACCTTAAGATGTCCATCCATGGCCCTCAAGAGCCCTCAGGCCTGAATACAGCGCCCCTGCTGTGTGTCTTTCCTCACTGGGCTTGCTGGGCCCTAAGCCTCCTTACCAAGGGCTGAGGTATAAAGGGGGCATTGTATGCAAACTTTATGGCAGCAGAAGTAACCCAGCCAGCCAGAATCAACAGGAATGTGAAGACAATATTTTTTAAACAACTCAGAAATTCCAAAATTGGGATGCTCTCAGTTGTCCCAGGTGCTCATGGCTTTCCGTGACGTGAAGCCCACCCGGCATTCATTGCTCGGTGTGGCACAATCTTTCCGGAAGCTCTACCTTCCTCGGTTTCCAGGACCATCTGCCTCAGGCCTTCTTTATCCCTGAGGGCAAATTGCTAGCATAAGAATCTACTGCACAATTCAAATACGGCCCGTGTGCCCAGTGAACTGAACTGGTATTTCATTAACACGCGGTATGTAGTGAGCCTTTAGTCCCAGCACTTGGGCGGCAAACAGGAGGGTCTCCTGAGTTTGAGGCCAGTCTGGTCTACACAATTCCAGTCCAGCAATGGCTACAAGGACAAAGAAAACTCGTAAGAGGAGACAGCGGTAGGATGCCTGTTGTACACTCTCGAGCCCGAGTGCAGCCCCCAGCACTCCACCCTCCGCGAGACTAGCTGCGGCAACATAGCAGAATAGCAGGGCGCGCTCTGCCCATCTCTGGCCGTCCGCCCAGCTGCACAGCTCCCAGTCGCTGTCGTCAACATTCCTCCTCAGTCCCAGAGCTTTCAGTCATGTGTCACCATCTAGAATTAAAACGTGTGCTAACAACCTGCCTGGAGTAGCCACAATTAGCCTGTACACATACCAACCAAGCACTCATCTGACTTTGGAGTCTAGCGAGCGCTCACTTACATCTCCCACATCCCACAGTGCATCCTCTGCCCTTCTCCCGTGGTCTTCAGAAGCCTGTCTACTCCAGGTCTCTGCGCAAGCCTACCCTCCCCCCCCCTACTTCCCCACGAGGCCAAGAGAGAAAGCAACCCACAGCTCTACTAGGTACCAATCCTTTATTCAAGGTCAAAGTCCAGGGCTTGTTTTCCACCTCCATCCGGGACCACTGGTTGTAAATCTGCCCTGCCAGTGTCTTTTAACTTGATGATTGGATGCAGTGGCCAAGAAACATCCACTTTCCCAGTCAGTAACATAGTTCCCAGATTTGAAACCACTGAATGAAACAGAAAACCCCAAGTACAGATATTTAACAAATACATTGCTACTTAAATGCTTTTTACTATTTTGTTACAATGTCTATGTTTCATTGCCTGTATGTGTGTGAGTGCATGTGAACACAGGGCACAACTTTCATGAAGCAGTCAGAGGACAACATGAAGGAGTTCTTATTGTCTACCATGTGGGTCCCAGGGATTGAACTCGGGTCAGTGAGCTCGACAGCAGGTGCCTTTACCCCTTGAACCATCTTTCTGGCCCTTAATGTGAGCAGGCTGCCCCATGCTCCTACTGCCACACAGCTGCCCACAGCTATGCCTTCTCCACCATGGCGGAACTGTTGGCCTCCAAACTGAGGTAAAATCAACCCTTCCCCCGTTGTGTTGCTCTGTCAAGTAATTTGTCTCATCAGCAAGGAGGGTAACTGATGCCCGTGCCGTCAGAACAGCACAGTGAGGACAAATGCTGCTTCAAGCCCACTGCCCACACCCAGGCTCCAAGTAAGCACAGGATTGCTTCTGCATGGTTTGCCCTGGTTACCCCATGAGGAGAGGGCTACATCATGTTTGATTTAGGTAGAACCTAGAATTGTGTCCTCCTTCCAAGACTTCTGCAGAGATGAAATGAGATACTGAATATAAAGTCAGCAGCAGGATGGAGTGTGACCTAAGCATCCCCTTCCACTGTGCCTTTCTCTTAGCGAGTGTGACACACCATTACTGGACTTGTTTATCTTCTTCCTTGTCTTGTCTCCCAATGCCTTTTGAGGCAGATCCATCTTGCCCATGGCTATAATCCCAGCTGCCAGAACAAAACCAGGCACACAGTAGTTGCTCAGGAGGTGTTTGTTAACAAGAAG
This sequence comes from Chionomys nivalis, assembly GCF_950005125.1. Taxonomy (NCBI): domain Eukaryota; kingdom Metazoa; phylum Chordata; class Mammalia; order Rodentia; family Cricetidae; genus Chionomys; species Chionomys nivalis. Next base: position 121,526,381 of record NC_080088.1, on the reverse strand, counting down.
ATCCTAAGCAGACTGGCACAGAGTTATACAGAGATTGACCTACAGGTGCAGACTGGAACACAGGTGTACAGAGATTGATCTACAGGTGCAGACTGGGACACAGGTGTACGGAGATTGACCTACAGGTGCAGACTGGGACACAGGTGTACGGAGATTGACCTACAGGTGCAGACTGGGACACAGGTGTACAGAGATTGACCTACAGGTGCAGACTGGGACACAGGTGTACAGAGACTGACCTACAGGTGCAGACTGGGACACAGATGCAGACTGGGGCACAGGTGTACAGAGATTGACCTACAGGTGCAGACTGGGACACAGATGCAGACTGGGACACAGGTGTACAGAGACTGACTTACAGGTGCAGACTGGGACACAGGTGTACAGAGATTGACCTACAGGTGCAGACTGGGACACAGGTGTACAGAGATTGACCTACAGGTGCAGACTGGGACACAGGTGCAGACTGGGACACAGATGTACAGAGACTGACCTACAGGTGCAGACTGGGACACAGGTGTACAGAGATTGACCTACAGGTGCAGACTGGGACACAGGTGCAGATTGGGACACAGGTGTACAGAGACTGGGACACAGGTGTACAGAGACTGACAAACAGACTGTCACCAAACTGTAGAGGGAAATGTCAGAAGAAACTGTTGTTCCTGGGTAGCTCAAGATCATAGCTCATAAGACAGAAAGTCTGACCTGTAAGACTCCACAGGCCACCCAGAAGCACACCAGGCACTAAGGCTATGCACAGTCAGTCAGGAGAGGCCTTCAAGGATCTCCAACCCTGCTGAGCAAGGCTGATTTCTCACACAACCACAAACTGCTACCGCCAAGCAACAAACGTATAGTTCCCAGCGAGTCAGCTGTTAAGTCTCTAGCAAGCTGCTCCTCAGCAGCAGGTGACTGACACACTGCCCAAGCCATCTCCCTCACAGAGCACACAGGGGATATTCCACACTCAGAGGACTTCACCCGGCAGAGTGTCAACAGAGGCTGGAAAACCCTCTGAAACAAACCCTCGAACAAAGCGGAGGAGGACCAAAGTGTGGGCAGGCCACAAGCAGTGTTTTCAAATGGCAGCCAGCAAAACGGTCTGCAGAGCAGGACATGTTGGTCCAATCTGATACTGCAGGGCGGGGACAGAGAGCAGCCTCGCGCCCAGCAGCTCCAGAGTGGAGTCTCCTGGGGAACTCCAAGTCAAGGCCACCAGGTGACGGAGTGTGTGACAAGAGAGGAAAGCGGGATAAGGGAGCTTATGGATTACCTCCAAAACCAAAAGGAACCCAGATGGTCAAGCTTGCTGCTTTGACCCAGACATCCACGGGGCAGGTTGACAGGAACAAAAGAAAATGGACATGTCTGTGGCCCTGAAACACTAAAGAAGAGAGCCCACTTGTGATCCTCACTCACTTCCCCAGTGTCCCACCTGGCACACAACCATGGTGCCTCATGCCAGCCTGAGGGGCTCCCAGGACAGTGAGGGAGCCAGGAGACACTGTCAGCAGGGCCACATGCTCACTGACACCATGGTCTTAACCACACTGCTTCCAGAAGAGGCCAGCAGCCAGGTGCATATACAGAAGGCCAGGGGGTCACTACGGGGTTGGGGGACCACCACAAGGAACCATCTTCCTTGTCTCAATGCCTGATGACCTTCCAAAGGTACTCAGAGAAACTGCCAAAGTCAGACCCCAGATGCCCCAGCATCCCACAGGAAATGTAGCCAGGACACCTTGGCGACCTTCTCATACAGATCCACTCATTTTCCTGTGCCCGCAGTCACATCTGATAAAGATACTAAGGTTACACATAACCAACAAGCACACATCTGATCTCACATAGGAACTCTCCACCAGCTACTAACCAGCCCCAGGAAGCTGTTTTCCAGTCCACACGTGAGCCCCACAGAAGCAAAGGCCAGGACTTCTCAGGGTAAAGAGCTTGGTACAGTGGGGGGGCTGGGATCTACACAGACGCTCATCACCCACAACCCGCTACCTCACACGTTTATAATAACTACAGAGCCCAATCTTCATCCCCTTCAACTACGCAAAGACCATGTGTGGGAAGAGAACTCATCCATATCAGTAAGAAGGGCACTGGTGGCAAGAGATGTGACAAAAATCACAGAGAGCTGCAACAGGAGTGGTAGGGGGGCAGCGTCCATCACGGAGAGACAAGAGCTACCTGCTCTCTCTGGGACCAGGGAAGTCACATGTGAGATGCAGGAACTGAGAAATGTAACCTACTGTCAAAGACACAGCTTAGGGGATCAGCTCAGGGACCCAAAATACAGGATGTGGGCAGTGTGAGGAAAGAAAGGCAGAACACAGTGATGTGGGGGACTGGGAGAGAGAATGGCACTACCCAAGAGACATGGGAAGGAGGAGTCAGGGAGACCCAGAAGACTGACTGGGTTTCAGTAATGCAAATAGACAAGCCAATCTAATCTCTTACATGACCTTGAAGCGCACACCACCACAGCTGCCCCTCGTTATCTATAGGGATGGGGGAGTCCTCCCGTGAAAACAAAATGCAGGTGTGCACACTCTGTACCTATAGGATGGGGGGAGTCCTCCTGTGAAAACAAGCATGCAGGTGTGCACACTCTGTATCTATAGGGATGGGGGATTCCTCCTGTGAAAACATAAAGGAGTGCACACTCTGTACCTATAGGATGGGGGGAGTCCTCCTGTGAAAACAAGCATGCAGGTGTGCACACTGTATCTATAGGATGGAGGAAGTCCTCCTGTGAAAACAAGCATGCAGGTGTGCACACTCTGTACCTATAGGATGAGGGGAGTCCTCCTGTGAAAACAAGCATGCAGGTGTGCACACTGTATCTATAGGATGGGGGGATTCCTCCTGTGAAAACAAGCATGCAGGTGTGCACACTCTGGCAATCTGTACTACAATGTAAATAAGGGTAAACAGTTGCTACACTGGATTGCCTAGTGAATGAGTCAAATGAGTTTAAAAACAAAACAAAACAAAACTGCACCCTGGTAAGGCTTTAGGACTAAGTACATGCCAGCAACATTGTAACATTTAAACCTTCAATCCATTGTTATTGACACTGGTATACAGAACCCAAGGGTACAGAGGTCCAACTGTAACCAAAGACAGAAGAGAGCTAAGGGAGCACGCCCACCCTACATGGCAGGCTTCAGTCTTTCCCTGAACCTTGCACAGTGAATAATGGCTGTTTACCATTCTGGGCCAATACAAAGCAAAGAGAAATCTCTCCTCCACTCTTCTGCCTCAAACAAAACCACCTGGCCGCTCCACCATTCCACGTTTGTTTTGTTTTCTAGGAGACAGAGAGGAGATCTGAAACGGGAGTGAGCAGTGTCTGAAAGAACAGCTGTCAAAGGTCAAACCTAGACACAGAACTTCCTTGTTAGAAAGCAGGATGGTGTCCTTTGCCTGAAAAGTGGGGGTAAACTATCAAGGCGAGTCAAGAAGACGAAAAGGAAGGTTAAGGACACACCCCTCTCCTTCATGAAAACCCAGGACCTCACTCCAGTTTGAGGCTCTCCCTGGGGCCACAGTGGCTTTGGAATCCTGTTGTGCAAAGGGCCCAGCTCTGCCTGGATGGGCGACATTCCAGGAGCTGGAATGAAGCCAAGGGGAGTTCTGGGTTCTGGTTCTGGAGCTGCCTTGAGTTCTTCAGTCAGTTCCTTCACCTGTGGGTCCAAAAGAACTGGCTCATCTGGACAGCCAGAGGGCCTCGGGTGCCTGTGTGTGCGTGCACGCGTGCGTGTCTTTGTTTCTAAGCCGGTCTTGTGATGCAACCCTGGCTTCCCCTGAACTCTGCAGGCACCAGAGATCTTCCTGCCGCAGCCTCTAGAGAACTGGGGTGACAGGCTTGCACAGCCATGCCACAGACACCTGACTCTGCAGAATATTTCAAGCACAGAACTTGAGCTTGGGATCCATCACTTGGAATACAGAGATGTCACTGTCCACTAAGACACCAACTCCATCTCCTGTCAGGTTCCCGAAGGCTCCACGTCAAGCAGTTTCCCTTTTATTAGTAAGAAAGGACCACAGACGCAGCTTCTTATCACGGCTCTTTCTAAGTTCTTGGCTACAAACATCTTCAAGCACTATGCATTCTGTTAATTAAGGGCAATTAAAGACAAAGCTAGTTCAATGTTCTCTCTGGCTCAATGCCCAGAGAGGAAGGGATGGGTGGAGGGTAGAAGGAATTCTGACCCAAGGGAAGAGTTGCAGGAAGGCACAGGAAGCTGCAGAGGCTCTGGGGCCCCACCACCCTCAAGGAGCTCTCCTCCCAGTTCCGGGCCTGCACCCAACATCCAGATTCCACAGGCCCTCCTACACACAGATACTATGTAGCAAAAAGCAGCCCATTACTGCCCCCAGTAGTCAGCGTCTCCAGCCTTGGAAGTTTTAAAACCAAGGGTGGAAGAGTCAATTTGTCCTACATCCAGCACAGCATGGCCAACAAGGCTCTGGCAACTGCTGTAGCTATCGCGATGACTCCTGCAGAACAGGGTTCCCACATGTGTCACGCTCACAAATAACACAGGCCTGGTCAGAGGAGAAGACGTCCTCCCTTCACTCAAACTTAAGAAGACCAAAGACAGACGGGATGTACTTCTAGCGCTTCTGTAAGAGTGTAAGCAGAGCACCGGAGCACAGTACCCAACAGCACCGAGTACCATTTCAGACCCTTCCTTCCTTTACAATTACTGATCTTGATTCTCCCACAATAAAACAGACTTTTCTTTGAAAAGAATATCCCTGAGGGGCTGGCTCAGTCATTGAGAGCATCTGTTGCCCCTGAGGATGACCCCAGGTTCAGTTCCCAGCACCCACATAGTGGCTCACAACACAGGCATGAATGTGGTATATATACGTGCACACAAAACACTCATACACATAAAATAAAGAAATCTTTAAATTAATAAAAGTTTGTAAAAAAAAGAAAATACCTGAAAGTTTGTGTGCTGCATTTACATATTTATATTCAGCAATTGTTCAGACTTCAGGTGGACAAAGAGAAGGGACCCAGCAGTTCTGGCAAAGAAAAGTAAGGTGACTTTGGTGTCCCTGAGTGAATACAGTAACTGATGACTACATCTTAAGGGAATATTATTTATTTATTTGAGACATGGTTTCTCAGTAACTATGGAGCCAGTCCTGAACTTGCTCTGTAGATCAGGCTGACCTCGACCTCACAGAGATCTGCCTGCCTCTGCCTTCCGAGTGCGGGGATTAAAGATATGAGCCACCACCACCCAGTTAATTTTTTTTTAATGTATTATTATTTTATGTGTCTGGGAATTTTGCCTGCATGTATCCCTAAGCACCCATGCATGCCTGGTGCCCAAGGCCAGAGAGGGAGTCAGATCCCCTGGAACTGGAGTTACAAGTGGCTGTGAATGTCCACGTTGGTCCTGGGAACCAAACTCAGGTACTCTGCAAGAGCAACCAGTGCTCTTAACCGCTGAGCCTTCTCCAGTTCTCAGGAACACTCTAAGTGAGCACGGTTATAGGTGGGTCACAATCTCACAGAACAAGCCCACCTCACGTGAACTGACGGAGTAAGTTGAGCATCTACTTCCAAGAAACCATGCTGTGACTTCAAAAGTAGCAGCTTGTCGAAAGCAGGATGAAAAGCAGAGGGCATTGTGTAGTGATTATCAAACACAAACAGGAACTTCTGCAAGAAAATCTATCAGGGGCTGAAGGGGGCGGGGCAGCAAATGTGCTTGCTGCCAAGCCTGAGGGCCTGAATTCTAACCCTGGGACCCACAGGGAGGAGAAAACTGATTGTTGCAAGTTGTTCTCTCTCTCTTTCTTTCTCTCTCTCTCGCTCTCGCTCTCTCACACACACACACACTCACTCACACACACACACACACACACAAAACATCAACAACAAAAAGAAAATGAAGTAGAACACAGAAAAAGGAGCTATTTGCCTATTTGCCTTCTTTTCCAAAGGATAAGTTAAGCAGTTACGGGGCGGGAGCGTCGTTTAGCAGCAGAGAATTTGCTTAGCGTGCTTGGGGCCCTGTGTTTCATCACTAGCACTTCCTCCCACCTGAAGCAGTGAGCAGCTGAACACGTATGTTTTCTTACTTAACTTTTTCATTTATTGCAGTGCTGCGGATGGACCCACGGCCTTGTGAACAATAGGCGAGGGCTTTGTCGCTGAGCCACAGCCACAGCTTTTTATTTTTTTAAAGATAGGGGTCTTACTATGTAAGTCCAAGCTGCTTCCCTTCTTTCTTTCGTTTTTTTTTTTGTTTGTTTGTTTTTTCAGGCAAGTTCTCACTATGCAGCCCAAGCTGACCTTCAACCTGCAAACCTCCTGTTCATCAACTGCTGGAATTCGAGGTGTGCACTACAAGCAGTAACTCATATAGTAGTAGCTCACCTTGTAGCCTTGGCTAGCCTCGAACTCAGAGATGCACATCCCTCCCAAGGGGTGACATTACAAGCATGCAGCACCATTGCCCAGCACCGTTCCCGGCTTCCATTAGGACACTTTCACACAGGTAAAGCATCAGATTTTTCAAGCGCAGCAACACTGCTCCTTACCTGTCTGCGAGACCTAAGAACAAACACAAGTGGGCTCACCTGAGGTTCAACTTCCGTTCCTCATCACTGCCAGCCTCCAACTGCGGAGAGAAAGAGAATGTAACCCTACAGACGCTGCTATCAGCCCTGACAGCAGGCTCCCCCGGGTGCCGGGAAAAGATAAAGGCATCCAGGAAGGAGGCTGACGTGTTCGTCACACCCCTGCCCTCTCCTTGCCAACCTGATGTGTAGCTCGAGTCATTCCCACCACGTTTGCAGGTTCCTGAATGCTTAGCCCCATTCTCTGAATGCTTACCGCCATTCTCCGAATGCTTACCCCAATTCTTGTCACAGTCCCCTGACTGAATCTGAGGCTCTGCCACCCAACACATGCTTTCAGCCCTCAGCTCTCAGACACACTTGCCTCTGAGTCTTATTTTGGTTTTGCTCTTAAGGGAAACAGGGCAATGTTTTAAGGAAGTCTATTTCTCTGTCAAGCCAGAGTAAGTCCAGCTTAAAAATCCATTCCAAAGCGGGGCCACACACCTGTCATCCTAGCTACTAAACAGGCTGAGGCAGGGGCACTGCTTGAGCTGGGAATTTAAGAGCAGCTCAGACAACCTAGCAGTCAGGCCTGTCCAAAAAAGGCTATTCTACAGAAGGTGGCCAGGCACTGAACTCTAAATTCATCCCCTAACCCCATCACTACTTCTTTTTGGGAGAAAACATAAAACAGGAAGAAAACACAAGGCTGCCCCAGAGGGACTTGTGTTCGTCAGGAATCCACTGAGTGAAAAAGAACCTGGGAGCTAGTGATGGTCAGGACTGACAGAAGGCTGACCGCGGACGATCCAGCCGGCAGCCAAGGACAACAGGAATCGGGTCTAGAGCTAAGGTAGGAAGGAAAATGGGCATCCAGGATATACAGCAAGAGGCGGCAACTTCAACCAAGAATGAGTATATCATAAGGCCCCAGCATTTGCCTTATATGAAGATTCTGTGTATGACTTTACAGAGACACACACTGGGAATGGACCACATTCGCTCCTGGGCTGTAAGGGAGGAGAAGAAACGAGGGAAGGCTCACACACCACAGGGACAGAGGGAAGCAAATGAGCAGCAAACAGCACATATAAGCATTTGTTCATCAGGGGCCACCGAGGCATTTTTGGAGGGTGCTACTGGCATCTAGTGGGGGGAACACAGGATGCTGCGAAATGAGAAGGCTCTGGCCCTGAGTGTCAGTGTCAGCGTGGAGGCTGAGAAACTCTGGCCCAGCCCAAGAGTCTGGAGGCCTGCCTACGCCTGGGGGGGGAGAAAAGAGGAACCCTGCACATTTGTCAAAAGCACTCCAGGAAGGCTGCTGCAGCCATTCCTCGGCTCGGCTCGCCTTGTTCTCACAAAGGAGTTCAGATAAGGTTAACAGGGAAACTACAAGCGTGAGATAATTAAAGACCCAGAAGGAAGGAACAGTGGGGAAAGACAAAATGAGAGGACAGGATTGCTGTAAAGCCAAGGGCTGTGATTTCTCTTGGTTTCCCAGGCTTCACGGCTAGCCTTGCTGTGTCAGGAAACTATGTCCCTGACTCATAAGTGGCATTCTGATAAGTGGTGGCGATGGGGGGGGGGGGGGTAAGAGGATCCACAGCCATTTATTTCTCAGTTACCCTCTGAGGTTTTCCACTGGAAGGTGATATAAGGTCAGGAATGCCAGAGAAGAGCCGGCGAAGACCATGATCCTTAAGATGCAATCCAGGCCTCTCAGACGAGCTGACTGAGACAGAAGGAGCCAAGTGGAGGATGGGCAGGCCAGAAGCACAGCCAATCTGGACCCAGGTCTCCCAACTCACAGCTCACCTGCTACCTCCCTGCCTTGCTTCCAGCTTCTGCACATCTGGAAGGGAGCCTTGCCACCCAGGAACAACCCAGCCTCTTCTACATCACAGGAGACAAATGCATCACACACTAAAGTTAACAAAAAGCCGTCTGGGACTTTAGGGTTTGTTTGGATCATCTTGTGCTTGTATGTGTGTGTACTTGTGTGTGTGAGTGGTATGCATTCACGTGTGTGTGCGTGCAATGTATGTGTGTATACAGGTAGGTATGTGTACTGTGTGTAGATGCTGGAAACTATGTTGGTGTCTTCCATATTGAGTCAGGGTCTTCTCACTGAACGGATTCTTAATCTCACTAGCCTGGCCATGTAGCCTGTTCTGGGGGTTTCCTGTCTCTACCTTTCACATCCCTGGGGTGCGCTGGCTCTGGACATCTGGACTCTTTCTCACATTTTCAGCATTTGACATTCCCCAGCCCTTTGGCTGAGCTTTGTTAACTGGTCATCGGAACTTGGTTTTAAAAAGTTGCCCTATATAGTTGGGCAGTGGTAGCAGACAACTTTAATCCCAGCACTCGGGAGGCAGAGGCAGGTGGATCTCTGTGAGTTCGAGGCCAGCCTGGTCTACAGAGCTAGTTTCAGGACAGAGAGGCATACAAAGAGAAGCTCTGCAATAACTTAATTTGTAGGCTGAGACAGAGCTGCAAACAGCTCAGCAGTTAAAAGAGGACCTGCTCTTCTAGAGGACCTAAAATCAGATGCTAGCAGCCCCATCAATAACTGTAGATTGTAGTAGAGACTCTTCCTGGATGAGGGGCAAAGGCACCTACAGGTGGTGACCCAGGAGGGTGGGTGCTAACAGCTTCAGGACTTAAGAGGTAATGGGGCATGATCTTGTATCTACTAAAACAGAATTAGGTAATTACAGTTCACAAACCCCTGTAGCCCAAGCTCCACAGGATCCAAATACCTCTTCTGGTCTCTGTGGGCATCTGCACTCAGGTGCACATAAAGACAGACACAGACACACACACAATTTAAAATAAAACAATTTTTTTTTAAAACAAAACATAGTCTGAGGATGTAGTACAGCAGCTGGAACACACAATAATAATGTGCTAATAAATTTCCAGAAAAACTTTTCCCTTCGTGTAATGGATTGTTCACTCATGAAATGATATACGAACACATGACACAATCTGAATAAACCCTGAAACCACTGTGCTGAGAGAGAAAGGCCAGACAAAGGCAACACTCTATACACCAAACAGGCAAAGGTAGAGAAAGTAGATGAGGGAGGGGCTTCCTGGAGTGGGGGTGCTGACCCAGGAAGGTGGGGTGCTGATAGCTTCTGAACTTAGCGGTGATGGGGCATGGTCTGAGTCAACTAAACTGAATTTACTTCCCAAAAGTAAATTCATGATCTGCGAATTACATCTCAACTTAAAAAAAAAAAAAAAGATTTAAAATCTAAAAACGTGTCTATGGCAGTAACAGGAAATGATCAGGTGTTAAGTTACCAAAAACAATATGGAAGTTGGTCAGAAATCCAGGCTGAAAGCCAAGTGTGGAGGGCACATCTAAAATGCCAGCAGCTGGGCGGCAAAGGCAGGCGGCCAATGCCAAGTTTGGGTCCAGGTTTGTCTATATAGTACCAGGCCAACCAGAGCTCCGTGGTGAGACAGGAGGGAGAGAGAAAAAAAGAGAAATTTAGACTGCAAAGGCCTGTACAGTCCTCTGGAGCCACACTCTTCCCTATGTTCCTGAAGTTCTGTAGGAAGAACATGAGTACTCTGTAAACTGATGTAGGAGAACTGAGCTGTGTGGGAAGAGTCTCTACTACAATCTAACTTCTCAGTTGCCCTGCCTAATTGTGTGCAAAAAAAAAAAGAAAAGAAAGAAAGAAAAGAAAAGAGGCAACCAGAACCTTCAGCCTGTAGATAAAACTCAAGAGCCTCAGACAGAAGGGACCCGGGAGGCTTAACCTCACAGTCGCCCAGCAAATGTGCCTGCCAGTCCCGGCAAGACGAGACCAAACCGCAACACCACAGGGACACAGGGTTGTTGAGCCAGAGGTTCATGCAAGCACACACAACCAGGGGACAGGGCCCAGATTCCAGAGGCAACTTCCTGGGCCTGGATGGCTAGTCCAAGCACAGCGGGCCGTCCCTTGCAGCACTCTGGGTCTTCAGGGGCTTACTCAGAGGCCTTAGGCTCATGGCGGGGTGGAGGGAAAGGGCTGGGGCAGTGCACTCTAGGGCAGGCCGTCCTGGGGACCGGGGCGCGACGGTCTCCATCCACCCCGACTCTCAGCAGCATAGAACCCAGGCCTGGAGCCCACCTTGGGACCGCGAACCCAGAGCCCTTCCCGGTGCCTGGCGCGCTAGCAGCATCCGCCGCCCTCCCGCCCCCCGCGCGACCCCGACCGCGCGCATGCTCAGTCACCGGGATCCGAGACGCCCGCACCCCAAGGGCGGACGCGCCTCCGCTTCACACCTTGCGGGAGGGCGCGGCCGGACTCACCTCGCTGTTGCTGGCGGAGGACGATGCGGCGCTGGGCGTGGGAGAGCGCTGCAGGGTCACCAGGGCCATCGCGGCGCGGGCCCGGCCCCGGGCCTCCAGCAGCCGGCCGGGCAGCCGCGCCGGGCCCGCCCCTCCTCCAGCCTCCCTCCCGCGTCCGCCCCCGCCCCCGCGTCCGCCCGGCCCGCAGCACGCTGGCAGTGATGCGCATGCGCCGGTGGCCGGCCTGGGGCGGGCCCCTCCGCGCGGTCACGTCCGCCCGCGCGCGCCCCCGCGAAGGCTGCAGCAGTCCAGCCCTGGCCACACATCCGAGGCCCGGCTCGCCCACAACGTGGGGAAACTGAGGCCCGGGAGGCTCGCAGAACCAAGGCTTTGTAAAACCGCACCCGTTTATTCTTTCAGAAAAGTTATTCCGCTGCTACTAAGTGCGAGGCGTCGAGGATCCAGAAGCCAATTAGCGTGTCCTCCGGGACTGTTAAATCCGTTTGCAGACTTACTTTGCATGGGCTTGGGGTGTAGCCCAGTAGGAGGGTGCCCAGCTCACTCAAGGTCCCGGATTCCAGCCCCAGCAGCTCCAGGGGCTGATCTAATCTATGAATTCCTTCTGGTGTCTAGAAACCCAGCGAGCCGGTGGGGTGAGAAAAGGCTTCTCTCTATGAAGTAGTACTTGCTGGAAGGCAGGGATTAACCGAGGAAGATAGACGCCATCGGGCAGGAAACTGTGGCCCACCAGAGGCCCGTTCAGGAAGGGCACATTGAATTGGGTTTGGAAAGGTCGCCAGTGGACCTGTGGAACCATGAGATTAGAGAATGAGGGGTTGAAGGACTCCAGCAAGGTGGTACTGGGCGAATTGGTAGCAACTTCTCTTACATACAGCCTCCACCCCTATCCTGGACCTCTGGTGCCCAGACCTTACTGATCATAGGACTCCAATCCCACTCCTCCACCTGGGGTTTAATAGACAGGTCCACCTTCCTCCTCAATGCCCAAGCTGAAACCTGGGGGTATTAACAGTCCCGGACCTTTAAAAGGGCTGTCTTTCTTCTTAAATTTTTATTTATCATTATCATCATTTTGTGTGTGTGTGTGTGTGCTCACGCGCTATGCGTGTGAACAAGGGCATGCCACGGCTTTCTGTAAAAGTCAGAAGACAGCTCTGTGAAGCCAGTCACCTTTATTTGGGTTCCAGGAATCAAATTCAGGTAGTCAGCCTGGGTGAGCAGGCTCCTTTACTCCGCCCCCCACAACTGTCTAAGGAGCTCTCAGTGGACTGAAGTAGGGGTCACACTGCAGTGTAAGGAAGTCTCTCCAGTTGCTCACTCCTAAAAGTCACCTGTTATGTTTATAAAGACCCAAGAGTGGCCCCAGTGTCTACCTGCTCTGTCAACACCAAGTGTCCTCTGAGGTTTCAGAATGCAGCTATACCACAACAGAGGGCAGTGCATACTTTTTGCCTGGGAACTTGACCCACAGGTTTTTTTAGCATTAAGTGAAATAGGTTTTAATGGTAACACCTCTCAGCCGGGCTTGCCTGTTTGGAGCTGTGCTTTGACTGATGGCCATGCATGCTCTCGGAGGTGATCCAGTAAACAAGGGATATCTTCTCAGCCATGAGTGAGACTCAGCCACAGGCTCCTGAGACTACCCAGTGTCCACGCTTCTACATCTGCAGCGGGTATGCTTTCCTTACGATTATTCTGTGTTCTCAAAATTCAAATATTTGGGGATTCCCCAGAGAAGACAGAGCCTAGGCTGCCTTAGAGGTGGTGTGCTAGCTAGCTGGTTATGTCAACTTGACATGAACTAAAGTCATCTGAGCAGAGGGAACCTCAACTGAGAAAAATATGTCTCCGAAAGGTTTGACTGTACAAAAGCCAGTAGAGCATTTTCTTAAGCAGTGTTGGGTGTGGGAAAGCCCAGCCCATTGTGGGTGGTGCCATCCCCGGGCTATTGGTTCTGGGTTCCAAAAAAAAAAAAAAAAAAACACGCAGAGCAAGCTATGGGGAACAAGCCAGTAAGCAGCACCCTCCATGAACAGTGATGTGGAAGCGTAAGCTAATCCTCCCCAACTTGCTCTCGTTCATGGTGTTTCATCACAACAACAGAAACCTTGACAAAAAGGGGTATCTGGAATTTTTTCAGTCCCTTCCCAGGGCCAGTGCTGATGCTCTTTACCACTGTACATATACCACTGCCACTGGTCCCCACACCCATTCCCGTCTATGGGACTAAAATCCTTGTCCAGTTGCCCCAGTCTTGCTACCTCATCCTACCACAGAACCCCTCTCAAGTTCAACCCCACCCCTTCTCACTTCCTCCCTTCAGCTAAAAGGTTCCTGTCCCACAGTTAGGCACCACCTTCCCAGAGCCTGCCCTGCCCCCAGTGTCCTTTCCAGGATGACACAGCCCTGCTCCACCCCCACCCCTGCCTCTGCCCCAGCCGGCATTGCCATTACATCAGTATCCATCACCCTGTACCTCAGGCCACTGAACCAGCAACATCCATAAAAAGACCATAAAAAAGGTCTCTGGGAGGAAGCTGGAATTGGGCTGGAGGGCAGTGAGGGGCTACCAAATACTTAAGGACATATTCCCACAAATCCAGTGACAGTTACTATTGTGCTTTGTCGTTATTGTCATTGGCGTGTGTGTGTGTGTGTGTTTGCGCGCGTGTGTGTGTGTGTGCGCGTGCGCGCGCGCATGCATGTAGGTGCTCAGAAGAGGGCATCACATACTCTGGAGCTGGAGTTACAGGCAGTTGCTAGCTGCCCAGCTCTGGTCCTCTGCAAGAGCAGCAATCAGTCTTAATGGCTGAGCCATCTCCCCAGCCCTGAGATTGCATTCTAGGATAGCAACATTAATATATAGATCTGCAAGGAACAAAATAGCAAAACTTAAAAACACAGGATCAACACCAAGTTTGTGATTTTTTTTTCCACCCCAGGCTCCTCTATGCTCAGCAAGGCACTTTATTGATTTGATTCTGTTTTGAATTAAAAGTTTTAGTCTTGGGGCAAAGAAATGACTCAGTGGTTAAGAGCACTGGCAGCTCATGCAGAAGACCCGGGTTCAATTGCCAGCACCTACATGGCAGTTCTCAACCATCTATAACTCCAATTCCAGGGATCTGATGCCCTCTTCTGATCTCCTCAGGCATGAAGTGTTCATGTAGTATACATACAGATGCCCATGCAAACAAAACACCTATACACATAAAATAAAATGAAATAAAAAATATTTAATGATTGAATTTTTTTAGTGTGAACATAGGTTTATTAAGGAAAAGGAGAACGAACCCCCAGGAGTGGGAGAGGCTTCCAGGAGAAATACTCTAAACTCTAAAGGTTTGGTTCTCGTAACCTCTTCCATGGGCACAGCACGTGGCTTGGCTGAGATACCACAGCTTCCCCCAGCACGCTTCACAGCTCTGTCCGTGCAATTCCCAGGAACCCAGAGCACACCATGCAGCAGGAGCGACTCCAGGGGCTCCCTGTATCATGCAGATTTTCTTCCTGTAATTATTTTTTATATTAGAACTTGTTTAGTCATGTTTGACCTCAGCAAATTTCACTAAATGACCCAGTCTAGCCTTGAACTCATGATCTTACTGCTTCTACTACCAAAATTCTGGGATTACAGGCATGAGCCATCATGCCTAACAAGCTTTATGACTACTGAAAACAGTGCTGGGAGCTAGGGAGATAACTCAGTCTGTAATATGCCTACTGTGCAAGCATGAGAACCTGGGGTCTGTAACATGCTTAGTGTGTAAGCATGAGAACCTGGGGTCTGTAACATGCTTAGTGTGTAAGCATGAGGGCCTGGGGTCTGTAACATGCCTACTGTGTAAGCATGAGGACCTGGGGTCTGTAACATGCTTAGTGTGTAAGCATGAGGACCTGGGGTCTGTAACATGCTTAGTGTGTAAGCATGAGGACCTGGGGTCTGTAACATGCCTACCGTGTAAGCATGAGGACCTGGGGTCTGTAACATGCCTACTGTGTAAGCATGAGGACCTGGGGTCTGTAACATGCTTAGTGTGTAAGCATGAGGACCTGGGGTCTGTAACATGCTTAGTGTGTAAGCATGAGGACCTGGGGTCTGTAACATGCCTAGTGTAAGCATGAGAACCTGGGGTCTGTAACATGCTTAGTGTGTAAGCATGAGGGCCTGGGGTCTGTAACATGCCTACTGTGTAAGCATGAGGACCTGGGGTCTGTAACATGCTTAGTGTGTAAGCATGAGGACCTGGGGTCTGTAACATGCTTAGTGTGTAAGCATGAGGACCTGGGGTCTGTAACATGCCTACCGTGTAAGCATGAGGACCTGGGGTCTGTAACATGCCTACTGTGTAAGCATGAGGACCTGGGGTCTGTAACATGCTTAGTGTGTAAGCATGAGGACCTGGGGTCTGTAACATGCCTACTGTGTAAGCATGAGGACCTGGGGTCTGTAACATGCCTAGTGTAAGCATGAGAACCTGGGGTCTGTAACATGCTTAGTGTGTAAGCATGAGAACCTGGGGTCTGTAACATGCCTACTGTGTAAGCATGAGGACCTGGGGTCTGTAACATGCCTATCGTGTAAGCCTGAGGACCTGGGGTCTGTAACATGCCTAGTGTGTAAGCATGAGGACCTGGGGTCTGTAACATGCCTACTGTGTAAGCATGAGGACCTGGGGTCTGTAATATGCTTAGTGTGTAAGTATGAGGACCTGGGTTTGGATCCCAGCATCCACATAAAAACTTAGTGTAGAAACACGTGTCTGTAGCCCCAGACTCAGGGTTGAAGGCGTAGACAATAGAATCCATGGAGTTCATTAGTCTAACAGAACTCTGTGAGAGACCCTTTCTCAGAAAACAAAGTGGCAAGGGATCGAGGAAGACCTATGACCTCTGATCGCCACTATGTGCAGACATACCTGCACATGTGTGTGCCCCAACACAATGCTACTGAGGGGTGGGTGAGCTGTCACTCACCTAGGCCTTGCATAAAGCATTGCTTGGTTCATGTGTTAGAGATGCAGTTTGACAACAGGTAATTTCTTTCTTTCTTTCTTTCTTTCTTTTGATTTTTCAAGACAGGGTTTCTCTGTGTAACATCCCTGGCTGTCCTGGAACTAGCTCTTTTAGACCAGACTGGCCTCGAACTCACAAAGCACCGCCTGCCTCTGCCTCCCAAGTGCTGGGATTCAAGGTGTGCAACCACCACAGTCTGGCTAACAAGTAATTTCACCATTGCCACAGATCCCAGCTTCTGCCACCCCTTCCTCCAGGAGGCCTTTCGTGGCCTCTCTCTGGGTCTGGTGGCCATAGTGTTTGGGTCCTGCCCTGTGTATGCTCTGGTTCTTTGTTTTGTTTTGTGTTTTTGACACAGGGTCTCACTGTGTATCCCCGGCTGTCCCGGAACTCACTTTGTAGACCAGGCTG
Source organism: Chionomys nivalis (assembly GCF_950005125.1). Taxonomy (NCBI): domain Eukaryota; kingdom Metazoa; phylum Chordata; class Mammalia; order Rodentia; family Cricetidae; genus Chionomys; species Chionomys nivalis. Next base: position 121,510,033 of record NC_080088.1, on the reverse strand, counting down.
GCCTCAAACTCACAGACATCTGCCAGCCTCTGCCTCCCTAATGTTGGGACTAAAGTCCTACACCATCAGGTCTGGCAGGAGACATTGGTTCTTGTCACACTGCTGTGAAACTCATTTCATAAATGAGGAAGTAGCTATGCTGAGTAGTTAAGCTGCTTTCTAAAGGTCACAGTACCAGGAAGGGTTGAAGCCCTGGGACTCTGTTTCAGAATTCAAACAATGACCATTCCCTCAGGACAACTTAGGAAGGGAAAGGCATGAAAACTCTACTGATAGATATACATTTTAGTAGAAGATTGTTTGTCCACCTACAGTTAACCTCATAGAAGAGAAAGTGGGAAGTACACTTGAACACATTGGCACGGGAGACCACTTCCTAAATATAACCCCAGTAGCACAGACACTGAGAAAAACAATTAATAAATGGGACCCCCGGAAACTGAGAAGCTTCTGTAAAGCAAAGGACACAGTCAACAAGACAAAACGACAGCCTACAGAATGGGAAAAGATCTTCACCAACCACACATCAGACAGAGGTCTGATCTCCAAAATGTACAAAGAACTCAAGAAATTGGTCATCAAAACAACAAATAATCCAATAAAAAATGGAGTACAGACCTAAACAGAGAACTCTCAACAGAGGAATCTAAAATGGCTGAAAAACACTTAAGAAAATGTTCAATATCCTTGGCCATCAGAGAAATGCAAATCAAAACAACACTGAGATTCCATCTTACACCTGTAAGAATGGTCAAGATCAAAAACACTGATGACAACTTATGCTGGAGAGAATGTAGGGTAAAGGGGACACTCCTGCATTGCTGGTGGGAGTACATAGTTGGATATCAGTATGATGATTTCTTAGAAAAATAGGAAACAGCTGACCTCAAGATCCAGTAATACCACTTTTGGGTATATATCCAAAGGATGCTCAATCATATCACAAGGACATGTGCTCAACTATGTTCATATCAGCATTGTTTGTCATAGCCAGAACCTGGAAACAACCTAAATGTCCCTCGATCGAAGAATGGATAAGAAAAATGTGGTACATTTACACAATGGAGTACTACACAGTAGAAAAAAATAACGACAGCTCGAATTTTGCAGGAAAATGGATGGAGCTAGCAAACATCACATTAGTGAGGTAACCCAAACCTAGAAAGACAAATATCATATGTACTCACTCATAAGTGGCTTTTAGACATAAAGCAAAGAACCAGCCTACAATTCACAATCCCAGAGAACCTAGACAACAATGAGGACCCTAAAAGAGATATACATGGATCTACCTGCGAAGTAGAAAAGGTAAAGATCTCTTGAGTAAACTGGGAGCGTGGGGACCATGGGAGAGAGTAGAAAGCGAGGGGAGAAGAAAGGAGGGGAGAGAAGAAAAATACATAGCTCAATAAAAACAATTAAAAAAAGAAAATGGTTTGTAATTTCCCCTTTAACTATTTGCTTAGAAATAAAATTCCAAGTTAATCACAGTCCATAAAAATGTCCATATCCCAGCTGGGCAGTGGTGGCACACGCCTTTAATCCCAGCACTCGGGAGGCAGAGGCAGGCGGATCTCTGTGAGTTCGAGGCCAGCCTGGTCTACAAGAGCTAGTTCCAGGACAGACTTCCAAGCTACATTTTTTCTGTCTTAGGAAAGAAAAATGTCCTTATCCCAGTCCCCAGAACATGTCACCGTTTGGAGTCAGCAGCACACAGTGTGTTCAATGTTGAGTAAGTGTAGATGTGCCCATCTCACAGAGAAAGGGCACTGCCAAGGCAGTGGCGATAGGGGGTTTGGATGGGGTTTGAGAGGGCGGCCCCACAGCTCATTCTGTGATGTTCCCTAAATCTGTGAGGATAGGGGTGGGAAGTTTATAGAATAGTCTCCTTTAAGACTGAAGACTCAGTATTCTCTTAGTGATAATCTCTTATTCTCAGCACTTTGGCCAGGTAGGAGTCTCTACATTAAATGTTGGGAAATCACTAATCTATGGATATAAGCATAAATATTTGGAAGGTAGTTTGTCAGTAGTAGGTTCCTCCCTATGGCCTGCTGAGCCTTGGGCTTTGGACCAGGTTTACAGCACAAAGTCTGAAATCTTTCCCATGACAGGCTCAAATCCAATGTAAACGCAGTTGGTTACCCCAAAACCCCTGTACCACTATCACACAGTGAACACATGTCACCTGGCGGATCCGTAGTGTAGGGTGCAAAAATCTTTGCTGTCTTTTCTTGGCCCACAACCTGCATAGCACTTTCCGATACAATGAGAACTATCCACCTGGGAGGGAGTTTTCAGGTAAATTTCAATTTGATTGCTCCGTGTCCTACAACCAGAGTGTGCTGTATCTTTGCAACTGATTTTACCATCTAGTTCTGGTGGGGCAGCCAAGAGCAGTGGTAGCCTGTGTAGATTTGAAAGCATGAATAATAAAAATCCAGACACAGATATTGGGGTTCAACCCAAAAACCAGAAAAGCAAAGCAGCCAAGTCACTAGAGAAATCTTACCTCTACCAAGGCTGGGCGACCACAGACTATGTAGACTAAACAGACAGAGCCTCTCTCTCCTCCCATTTTATATTCCCTCTAGTGCTCACATTTTATATTCCCTCTAGTGCTGGGATTAAAGGTGTATGACTCCCTTGTACTGGGATTAAAGGTGTGAATAGTCACCACCTGGATTTGTTTCTGTATTGATCATGTGTAGCCCAGGGTGACCTTGAACTCACAGAGATCCACTTGCCTGTCTCCCAAATCCTGAGATTAAAGGTGTGTGTCATCACTGCCTGACCTCTAGTGGCTTAGCTTTGCTCTTCTGATCTTTAGGCAATCTTTATTCATTAAAACATAAATAAAATATCATTATATTTCCCCTTTTTGTCTAAAATAAAAAAGGACGCTATAACTAATATAATAAAATACAATAACTATATATAATATATACAGGCAATAAATACATCAACAATGTCTAGTCTATTTGCATTTGACAAATACAGAGAAAATACGTCATATCTATCCTATCTTGGTGAGTCCAAAGCCTTATACCTAATTTACTTTCTATCATAACTTCCTTTCTGTGTCTGGTAAACAAGAAAAACTATAACTGTCTAGTTTTCAACTCCCTCAGAGACCCAAGAAGGAAATAATATTATCTAAGTAAGCAGGAAATGTGAGCAAGCAACTTCCAAAAAAAAAAAAAATGTGAGAAATGACAGAAACAGTTGGTTACCTGAACAGTAACCCAAAGTTCCTCTGCAATGCTGGGGAATCCGTCTCCAGCCTACAAGCCTAGCATATCCAACAGACTTTTCTGTGAAGCAGGACATTCTGAAGGGCTGTCCCTTCTTGTGTTGACAATGTTTGACAGTCACTTTCTTTTGTGTCCTGCTTGTCCCATTAGGGCAGCATTCAAGTCAAGGGCATTTTCATGCCCAGTGGCTTACTTTTCTCACAAAGAAAATAAACTTCATGTGGAGTTTCTTTGATGCCCATTATCTTCTCTGAAGTAGATTAGTGCTGCCAGGAGTAGACATATCTCATTGTCAAAAAAAGAAGAACCTAGGTTTAACATCTTAAATGCCATATTCTGTTGGTCTTTCAAATATTTAAAGAGACCTGTCTATCTAAAATATATCTTTGTTTGACCTTGAAAACATATGACTACAAATTCGATTATAAGAGGTGATTAGTTACTAACCTGCATTTCCTTATAATCCTAAACAGTTGGCAATAATAATTTTCAAGGACTAGAAATCTGTATTATATTGTTAAATGAGTCACATAGGTACGATACTTTGAACAATAATAGAAATGTATGTATAGTATATTCTATTTTTTTATATTTATTTATTTATTATGTATACAATATTCTGTCTGTGTGTATGTATGCAGGCCAGAAGAGGGCACCAGACCTCATTACAGATGGTTGTGAGCCACCATGTGGTTGCTGGGAATTGAACTCAGGACCTTTGGAAGAGCGGGCAATGCTCTTAACCACTGAGCCATCTCTCCAGCCCTGTATAGTATATTCTAACAAAATTAATCTTAATTTACAAAATTTGTATACAATATACAAAAGTTCAATCCAATGTAAAATGTTTAAAACCAGTAGTTCCTTTTTAAAAGTAGACTTAATAATCTACCTTTTTATCTTATCATATTTTCATCCCCCCTTTTCTTTTCAAAACAAAAACCTTGAATCTAATTTCCTTTGCTTAGCTTTTTTTCCTGACCATTACCAATAACAACTTGTAACCTATCCCCCTAAACAATGACAAATATCATTTTTTGTCCAGTCTCTGCATAATGGGAAAGTGCAGGGCTTGTCTCAAGTCCTGGTCAGAGTAGTTTGTCAAGCTGGACCATCTCAGCGAGCCACCTCAAAATTATTCTGAGCAGTTTGTAGTACAAAGCCAATCCTTAGGTGGCGTTTTTCAGCCTAGTGGTGTTTTCATGGTTATGAAGATATCATCCTTGTGGGGGCCCCATCCTCCTTCTGAAGACTTTCAAAGGTCACTGTTAGGTGTGTTTATGGTTGACTGCTGAAATCTCAAACCTAAAATCATGTATAGGAAGGTAGATGAAATCTTTTTTTATAATTAGTACTCTATATGACCATTAATATCATGACAAAAAGTTTAATATATACATATATATATATAATTCTTACAAATTTTATGCTTTAAAGAAAAGTTGTCAAAGGACCAACATAAAACCAAAGGATTATGAGATTAGTAGCGATAAAATAGTCCTCAAATATTTGTTTTTCTTTTGTCCCATATCAGGTGGCTCTTCTGACATGAGACAGATTTGGGATTTCACTTTAATAAGCGTGCTTGGGGTTTAGAGAAGGAGAGAACCACACTCCAACTCCAAAACCAGCTTTAATCTTTAATTGGATGAGGACTACAAAAATACCGTTTGTATTATGTGTCTGTAGAGAACAGCAGAAAACAAACATTTGGGAAGATTGATGAAATTTTATCCTGTCGGAAATGTGATATACTAATAGGCCAATTTACTCTTTTTCTTGAGACGTTTTTTCTGGATGATTTGGCCCTTTTCTTCAGATGTCTCATTTGTCTGGTGGTCTTTAGAGTCCTTAGCTGGATACCTTTATTCTCCTGAAATGACAGAAACAAAACCCTTCCCCAACCATAATTTTAGGGAGATTCTCTTTTGGCAAGTTATATCAGATCAAATGAAAAGCATTTGTTAGTTTTATAGGTTAGTTCAGATTAAAGATCATGATGTTGATGAACTATCATCTCTTCTAATTAATAGGTGTCTCTAGTTTAAATAAAATCTTTATCAAGTTTGAGGGTCTCCATAGTTTTTCTTCTGTGGAAACAGAAGCAAAACCCATTTACCAATGTAAGTCATGTCCTGGTTTCCATTCTGAGGTCAGTACATCTTTAAAGTATATTGGCTGATTTAATTCTATATTTTTTTTCTACTATCCAATGTCTCTCCACAGTTGTTGTTCCTTTCTCATTAGCAGTTAGAAAATTCAAAGTTAATAAAGCATTATTCATTCTATCTGAGGGTACTCATCTCTTTCTGTTTATTTAACATATCCGTTAGAGTTCGATTTCATCTTCCTATAACTGTCTGCCCTGTAGGATTGTGTGGTATGGCTGTAATATATTTTATATTATAATAAACAAAAATCTGTTTCATTTTCTTACAGACATATGATGAAACATTGTCTGTCTTTATTGGTGCAGGTATACCCATGATGGCAATAATTTCTAGCAAATGTGTAATTACTGAATCAGCCTTTTCTGAACTCAAAGCAGTTGCCCATTGAAAACCTGAAAAGATATCAACGGTATGGTGTACATATTTTAGTTTTCCAAATTCTACAAAATGGAACACATCCATTTGCCAGATTTCACTCTTCTGAGTACCCTTTGGATTACTTCCTGCAGGTCATGGTGTTTAGTTGCATAAAGAACATATAGGACATCTCCTTGGCTTGTTGCCATGTAAGGAAAAGTCCTTTTTTAAACTTTTGCTATTGACGTGATGTTTTTGTGAAAGGCCTTCAGCACATTTCCAACCAATAATTGATCAATTTCTGCATTACCTTGTACTAGACGACCTGGCAGACTCATATGGGGTCAAATGTGTGTTATGTACATGGGATGATGAATATTCTTGATCATATCTTGTACCTGAATAAACAATAAAGTCAATTCTGTATTATCTGGTATAAATTCAGTGGTTTCAACATGCAAAACAGCCTTTTCTGCATATTGTGAATTGGTAACTATGTTGAGAGTTTCTTTAAAAATCCCTTAGTACCATGAGAATAGCATATAATTCTGATTTTTGGACAGAATCATAAGGGCTTTGTTCCACTTTACTTAAATTTTCTGGTTTGTAACCTGCCTTTCCTGATTTATTTGCATCAGGATAGAACACACAGGCTCCAGTAATTGGTGTGTCCCTACAGTGTGAGGAAGGATCCAGTTAGTTCTCCTTACAAGTCAAATTCTCTCGCTTTTGGGATAGTTGTTAATCTCCCATCCCCCAAATTGCTACAAGTTCTTTGCCAGGGTTAACTTTATTCCCATAATTTTTTAATTTCATCATTATTAAAAGGTACTATAATTTTTGCTGGGTCTATACCTGCTATTGACAAAGTCTTAATTTTCTTTTTAGAATTAATTGAGACCTTTTCCACATAAGTTTTTATTTATTTATTACTCAGTTTAAGTGGTAAATAGATCCATTCTAACAAAATAACTTCCCTCTGCATTAAAATTCCTGTAGGGGATGTTTGGAAAGTAATATAACCAGAGTGCAGTTAAGATTGGATCCATACAATCCACATGTGCCTCCTGTAATTTCTCTTTAATCAAAGTCAATTCTCTCTCAGCTTCAGCTGATAATTCCTTGGGACCATTTAAGCCTTTGTTTAAGTGAATCAGTCCATCAGGTTTTTATCACAATAGTGGACTATAGCTGAGAAAATGTCTCCTAGCAATCTTTGGAAGTCATTAAGAGTCTGCAATTGATCTCTCCTAATTTGCACCTTTGGGATCTAAGTTTTTGTAAACCTATTTTATAGCCTAAATAATTAACAGAGTCTCCTCTTTGTATTTTTTAGGAGCAATTTGTAATCCCCAACAAGGCAAAATTTTCTTTACTTCTTCAAACATTCTTTCTAAAGTATCTACATTTGAATCAGATAGTAAAACATCATTCATGTAATGGTAAATTATAGATTTAGGAAATTGCTTATGTATCATTTTCAATTGCTGACTTACAAAATATTGACAGAGGATGGGGACTATGTAACATTCCCTGTGGAAGAATCTTCCATTGATGTCTTTTAGCAGACTGTGGGCACTGTGAAGGCAAATTTTTCTCTGTTTTTTTTTCTTGTAAAGGTATAGTGAAGAAACAATTTTTTAAATCAATATCCACAGCAGTATGGTTCTCTATAATAGGCATTAGGTTCTTTAATTGCTCTGGGAAGGAGCTTCCTCTATGACGGCAGTAGACGACCCAGCCGGATTTGACACAGAGGCCTGCAAGAGGCCCCTCAAGGAGTTTCCCAACAGCAAAGGAGCAGCGTGAATATTCCTTGTTGACCTACATTCATTAGTTCAATGCCTGCCTTTGCTATACCTTCCACATAATTCTGAATGGATTATTCTTAGAAAAAACACTTTTTCTATGAACACCTGACTACAATCCCTTTTAAAGTGACCTTGTTTGCCGCAATTATAACATTTGACATTCTGGTTTTTCCTCAAACCTCTGGAAATCACCTCTCCTATCCATGCATCATCATGTTCATGAGATTCAATATTAATTGTATCTCAGATCCATTCCTTAAAAGGTTCTAACCTTGCCTTTAATGGCCTAATGATCCTTTTGCATAGAGAATAGGCATTTTCAAAAGCCAGAGATTCAATTATTTTTTGTCTTGTTTCTGAATTTGGTATCATCCCATTTACTGCTGAAGTCAATCTTTATGAGAAATACATAAAGGCTTCCTTTGGGTCCTATATAACTTTAGTAAATGACTCAATTTTTTTTCCTATTTCTCCAATTCTGTCCCAAGCATTCAAAGCTGCTGTGTGGCATAAACCCAGGGTGTGGTCATCACATACAGACTGCCTTTCTATAGAAGCATAGTCTCCTCCAAGAATTTGATCTTGGAGGGCTGGAGAGATGGCTCAGTGGTTAAGACCGTTGCCTGCTCTTCCAAAGGTCCTGAGTTCAATTCCCAGCAACCACATGGTGGCTCACAACCATCTGTAATGAGGTTGGATGCCCTCTTCTGGCCTGCAGGCATACACACAGACAGAATATTGTATGCATAATAAATAAATAAATATTTAAAAAAAGAATTTGATCTTGGGAGTTTTCTCTACCTCTCGCTTTACTCCATTGTTCAACAGTCTTAGCCCCTTCTCTGAACTGGATAACTCCATGGTAATTGTGGATCAGGCTCTAAAACAGATTTAACCAAATCAATCCAGTCTTTAGTAGGGATAATTCTATTACAAACTGGCAGAGTTTAACATTTGCTTCACAAAGGGTGAATGCATGCCACGAGACTAACTGCTTCCTTGAATCTCTTTAAGTCTAACAATGGCACAGGAGTCCAGTCAGCTGTAGCAGAGCCTCTGCCATATGCCTATTCTGTAAGGTCACTGGCTATATCAAGGTTGGTTGTCTGGAAACCTTAGGCTGTCCCCCTCTATTATAATGCAATGCTGAAATTGGCTCTTCACTAAACTCTTCTGTCTGGGTTTAAATCTCTCTGTGATCTGTCTTACTAGATAGTCTAATAACACCCAGGTTAATCAACTTGTTTAGTGAGAGGACAAAAATGATAATGCTGACAATGTTTACAATTGGCATCACATAAATCCCATCTACATTAGACATCCTCTCATTTTCTCACTCCATATTCAGACTGTCAGCATATTATCATACAGAGACCCAAATCCCTCCATTATTATGGTTTTCCCCTTTTTTTTAATGTGGGAAAAACTCTCTTTTTTTAACTAATTCCTTCCTTTAAGAATTCTTAATTGTGCCGGGCGTTGGTGGCGCACGCCTTTAATCCCAGCACTCGGGAGGCAGAGGCAGGCGAATCTCTGTGAGTTCAAGTCCAGCCTGGTCTACAAGAGCTAGTTCCAGGACAGGCTCCAAAACCACAGAGAAACCCTGTCTCAAAAAACCAAAAAAAAAAAAAAAAAAAAAAAAAAAAAAAAAAAAAAGAATTCTTAATTGTCTTAACAAATCTACCAAGGATGTTGATGAAGATATAAGACTGATTGCTGCTGCGCAGAACAGAAAGCTCCTGAGGAGATTTCAAGGCAGCTACCTAAATTGGAAACACCCCGAGAAGGGGCTTCAGGGAGAGCCTGCAACCCACAGTGGAGAGAGAGAGAAAAAAAAAAAAAGAAGAAAAAGAGAAGGACTAGCCGGGTGGGGCTGGAGTCCCACGTGCAGTCCCAACCTGTGTTGGTGGCTAAAAAGCCTCAGGCAAATGACTTTTTCATGACTTCATACCCCAAACATTGGGTGCCAAATGTACCATGAATAATAAAAACCCAGGGACAGATAATGGGGTTCAACCCGAAAACCAGAAAAGCAAAGCATCTAAGCCACCTATACCAAGACTGGGCGACCACAGACTAAGTAGACTAAACAGACAGAGCCTCTCTCTCCTCCCATTTTATATTCCCTCTAGTGCTGGGATTAAAGAGACACCACCATTTGAATTTGTTCCTGCATTGATCTTATGTAGCCCAAGGTGACCTTGAACTCACAGAGAGCCACCTGCCTCTTTCTCCCAGATCCTGGGATTAAAGGTATGTGCCACCACTGCCTGACCTCTAGTGGTTTAGTTTTGCTCTTATCTTTAGGCAAGCTTTATTTATTTAAACATAAATAAAATATCACCAGAAGAAGCTTTGACTGAAAACTCACTGAGATCTTCATATAATAACTCATGTCTTCGAGGGAAGCATAACCCATCCATTCAGGGTCCCTGTGCTCAAAGCCTGTCTATTAAAAAAGCTATAATAATAAGTTTTAAGAAAATCTATATAATGACATCGCACATAGAAGGACATTGCAGGGCGAGTTTCTCATAAGGAATTAACAGAATTTATAAAGAAAATAAGGCATATTAAACAAAATTATTTTGAGGACGGATCTCTCTATGAAGTCCAGGATAGCCCCAAATGCACAATCTTCCTTGTCTTAGTTTTCTAAGTGTTATGTTATAGGTCTAAGCTACTATGCCACCTTAAGTAGACTTAAGTAAAAGCATATAGCTATAAATATAGCTGTGAGGGTGGCACATGCCTATAATCTAGCATCTCAAGGCTGAGGTAGGAGAGTCAGGAGTTCAAGGCTATTCTCAGCTACATAGCAAGTTCAAGACCAGCTTGAGCTATGTAATGATATTTTCTCTCAAAACTAAAAGCAAATAGAATTTAAGTCTTTGATTGTTAAGTAACATTTACAATAAGAGATAACATCTATAAATATAGAAAGAGTGCCCTCAAGTCAACAAGAAAAATAATTGACATGCCTCATTATAAAAATGAAGGACAAAGAGGAGGCATGTAATTGCAAAGGCCAACACACATGAAACGGGCTGGGACGAGAATGGGGCCGAAGAGGACGGTGTAAAATCCAAGGAGGCTCCAACCGCCTGGGTGGGACGAGAACAGGTGGATTCTGAGGTGAATACCCCTCTACATTTGTAAATAGAGAGAGCTCTCCTGAAGGGCACAGCGGTCCATATTTCACATGTACAAAGTCTTCAGCACGGTGGCTGCATTTTTAGGAGTTTATCCTAGAGCAGTAATTAAACAAATATGCCAGAAAAGACACCCAGAACAACTCTCCAGATTCAGGAATAACAAAGGAAGCCAGGCGCTGGGGTTCACACCTGCAGTTCCAGCCCTCAGGAGGCTGAGGCAGGAGCATGGAGGGTTCCAGGCCTATCTGGACTAATCAGTGAGAGCTTGTCTCAAAACAAACAAAAGACAAACTAAACAATTAAAACAGAGATGTCCATGTGTTAGCATGGTTGCCTAGCCTGCAGGAAGCCCTGGGTTTGATCCCCAGCACTACCAACCAGCACAGACCAGCATACCTGTAATGCTGGCACTTGCTGGCACTTGGGAGGCAAAGGCAGGAGGGTCAGCTCTTTAGGGTCGTCCTTGGCCCAGCAGCAAGCTAAAGGCCAATCTGGGTGACGTGACTTGTTTTCTAACCTCGACTCCTCCTTCTCACCCTGGCTTCTGATTTGAGATTCTCTCGGGTTCTGCCCTGGCCTGGGTGTATTAGTGGATGACAAGGGAATAATGTTGTTCACCAACCAGGCATGGATAGAAGGATCCTTCCACTCCTGTAACTCTGGCCAAATAAACAAAAATTGCTTCCATAGCTCTGGGGCCTCTGATTTCAATGATTATCAGTTTAAGCCACTTCTGGGATACCTAGGGAGATAATTTTTCACTAAAAGAATGGAGGGGGAAACAGAGAGACAGAGAAACAGAGAGAGAGAGAGAGAGACAAAAAGAGAGCAGGAGGGAGGGAGAGTGAACTGTAATTTGTCTAATTTTTCGGTTTCTAGTTTGGGGCTAAGGGCATTCTCATACAAGCTTTTTGATTGGGTGCATCTTAATCTCCAGTGTGCATATGCCATAGAGTCGGGCCCTTGCTGGGTCTTCGGCAGACATGTACTTGACTTTCAAGGGTACTGGACCCCAGCTCTGATATGGGAGTAGTGAAGAACAGCATATACCTTAAAGGGCTGGACCAGCTGAAGGCGCAGAACTGGTCCTATCAGATCAGTCAGACGCAGAGCACTGGAGGATGGGAATAGGAAATGACCACAACACGATTCACTCCTGCAAACGTCCAAGTGCGGGGTGGTGAATCAGAGTCCCGAGGAACTTTGCTGGGGTAGCAAGGTATGAGAGACATGGGACTATTCCAAGATCGAGATAGGACGCTCAGTGAAAAGAGGGCTTTGCCGTGCGCTCTTATGAAAGAGCAGGCTGTGGCTATACAGAGGCAGGGTGCCTGACTGACGTGCATGTGGCCCTGGGATCCTGTCTGTGTCATTCCTGCTTCCTTCTCAGTGGATGTCACTGAGCTCGAGGCTGGGAGTAGAGGCTGGACCATCGCAGTTCCCCTCCCCTCTTGGGGCCAGATGAGTTTTTTTTCTCCCTCTCCAGGCTGGAGGTCTAGCCTTGGCAGAGGAAGGACTAGAGCCCGGCTGCTTTTGTCTCTGGGACATCCTCGCTGCCCAGACAGGCACCCCTTCTCAGTCTCATCTGTCCTGTGTCCCAGAACAGCAGTGAGCTAGTTGACTGACCTGGAAGTCCCTGTCTTCTGCCTTTGGTCCACAATGGCCCAGGGACCAATCCTCCCCTCCGCTGAGTGGCAGCAAGAGGGAGGGAAGAGGCTCATCTCCAGCTGGCCAGGGAGATAGGTCTTCTTGTGCCCACGAACCCCTCCTCCCCACGGGCCCGTCCACAGGGGCTTGGGATCAGTCAGAAAGTCAGGCAGCTCACTAGAGCCAGGGGACATGAAGTTCCTTTGCCAGACTAAGTTCTGTCCCCGGGAGCTGCACAGTGTCTAGCCCCACCCCTTGCTCTGTGCCCCCCCCCCCTCCACTGCCGGAGACTTTGACCTTGTGTTCCAGTCCTAGCTGATGGGCTGAGGGCTGAAGTCAACACACCCCAGAATCTGGAACATTCCTGCCGGAAACAGGAACCTGCAACCACACACCTTTTTCCTCCAGACACCTGGACGAGCGGTAAGTGGCAGATGAATGTATGAGCTGGGGCAGAGGACAGAGCAACATGGCGACTTCCCCGGGCCAACAGCTGTGCTTGGGATTGGTGACAAAAAAAGAAAGAAAGACAGTCAAGAAAACATCCTTCAGAGAGATGGCACCATGCCCCATGGAGTCAGATGGGAACAGCGGGTTAATAGCCTCAGTTTCCCTCACAGAATCTTTTGCTTTCTTGTTTGTTTTCTGAGGCAGGGTTTCTCTGTGTAGCCCTGGCTGGCCTTGAACTCAGAGATCCACCTACCTCTGCCTCCCTAGTCCTGGGATTAAAGGCATACACCACCATGCCCAACTCAGAACACAGAGTCTTTGATCAAATGTCTTTATTATATTATTGTTTAATTGATTTGGTATGGGGATGACTCACGCTTGCCACATTCTACATGGGGAGGCCAAAAGAAAACTTCTGGGACTAACTTCTCTCTTTCCATCGTGTGGGTCTCAGTGAAACACAGGCTGTCAGGTGTAGTGACAGGGACCTTCACCAGCCAGCCAAGCTGTCTTGAAGGCTCTGGGATGTGGGATCTTGACTCATCTTACAGGGTGAATTTGAGAATTAGAAGGCAGATGGATATAAAATGCCTAGTAAGTGATAAAAAGGGTCTTTACCATTCCACTGGGGAGGGGCCTGGTCCTCAGTCTCTTATAACTGTTGTCCCAATTTAAAGGTGAGCTGGAAATAACACCTGTACAAGATATAGTCACTTGGTGTAGCCTGGCTGAGCTGGCTTTTTAGTTTTACAAGTCCTTCATGTTCTATTAAGAGCACGTGACAAAGGCACACGATGCTTCCTCCGATTGCTTTCTAGGGGACAAAGGTTATAATCAGAGACACAAAAAGAAAAGTCGGGGTCAGCTGATCTCTGTCTCCGCTTAAATATTTCTAGAGTGCAGCGAGATTCACTCAGGCCGAACTAGATGAGATCTGAGTGTGTCCCACACAGGCGGTAGGTGGGACTGTCAGCTGGTCCTCTTCTCCTTCAGCTTCTGTCCCTGGTTTCGGATGACAATAAAGGACATTTCTCCTAGAGCACTTGACTGTAGGATGAAGGTGTTGGGCTGTCTGCATTGCGTCTTGTGCCGTTACTGATGGTGGGGTCCAAATAGGCTCTCCTGTGCCATGTTTATGTGGACTTTATTGTCTCTCTCGGGCTCTCTCTTTCTGATCAATGTAATAACTCCACTGGGTCATCTTTGAGGATACACCTTCCAAGCACCTGTGTTATAGCAACTGGCCATAAAACAGGAGCATCGCATCACTAGCGTAAAAAACGGCAGCAACCACAAGGAAACAGTTGACTTGATTCCAGAGCTAAGCATTTGCAGGCCCATTCATGACTGCATGCATGGATGATCTTACCTGGGGCTGGTCCACGGCTTCAGCAGTCTGGCTCCTGTTCCTAATTAGGACTGCACGCCTTCCCATTGCACTCCACGAAGAGCTACCCATGTTGGGTCAGATGTGATCATTGATAGCACACGCTCTCCTCTTCTGGGCAGGCTGGAAGCTGCTCTCCCTTACCAGTCAGGTCCAGTGACTTGGTCAGGCTCACACAATCAGTGCCTGTCAGAGCTAGGCTGAGCTGAGCATGTCTGACCTGCTAATCCCTCAGACTATAGTTTCTGTGTACTGCATGCTGTGTGCTGTGTACTGAGTACTGAGTACTGTGTGCTGTGTACTGAGTACTGTGTGCTGTGTACTGAGTACTGTGTGCTGTGTACTGAGTAATGTGTGCTGTGTACTGTGTGTTATGTACTGACTACTGTGTATTGTGTACTGCATGCTGTGTACTGAGTACTGCATGCTGAGTACTGTTTACTGTGTACTGCGTGCTGTGTACTGTGTACTGTGTGTTGTGTGCCGTGTACTGTGTGCTGAGTATTGTGTATTGTGTACTGTGTACTGCGTGCTGTGTACTGAATACTGTGTGCTGTGTACTGTGTGCTGTGTACTGAGTACTGCGTGCTGTGTACTGAGTACTGTGTGTTGTGTACTGCGTGCTGTGTACTGAGTACTGCGTGCTGTGTACTGAGTACTGTGTGCTGTGTACTGAGTAATGTGTGCTGTGTACTGAGTAATGTGTACTGTGTACTGAGTACTGTGTACTGTGTACTGCGTGCTGTGTACTGAGTACTGCGTACTGAGTACTGTGTGCTGAGTACTGTGTGCTGTGTACTGTGTATTGTGAGCTGTGTACTGAGTACTGTGTGCTGAGTACTGTGTACTGTGAGCTGTGTACTGAGTACTGTGTGCTGTGTACTGTGTGCTGCGTGCTGTGTATTGTGTGCTGTGTACTGTGTACTGTGTGCTGTGTACTGAGTATCGAGTACTGTGCTGTATATTGAGTACTGACTGTTGTATACTAAGTACTGCGTACCGAGTACTGTGTGCTGTGTACTGAGCACTTGTACTGGCTACTGGGTACTATGTACTGAAGGCCGACCAGGCACCATAACAGAAACCACTGCAGAGCCCGGCATTGATTCTTCAAGACAGCTGATGAGATTGGAGTTGCTCCTGTTTTACTGATGAAGTGGTCTTGTCCTGCGGGTGAGGGTGCAGAGGGAGAATAGGGGGCTCTGCTTCCTAAACCCCAACACCCAAGTGCAGACTTAAAGCTGCCACCCTCTGTTTGTGGGCTCAGTCCCCAGTTTGGCGTCGTAAACCCCAGCAGAGTCCAGCCTTCATGGCCTGCAGCCATTCCCCTTTGCAAAACTAGGCCATATTGAGAATGTTCCGCTGTTCAGGGCCTCAGGCTGGCGTTGCCAGGAGCCAGGGTCTGTGGGAGGCCAGCTGAGTGCAGAGGAGGAGAAGTTGAGCTTGGCTCTTCCGGACACACACAATCCCTTTGTTACGCCTCACAGGAGTTGGCTGGAAGGCCCAAGGTCAAAAGCTACTAGGCCTGAACATCCGAAGGTGCAGCCAGCTCAGCACCCCAAGCAGGCCTAGTCCTCTGCCAGAAGAGGCGGGTCCTGAGGGCAAACCATGCATGGGGGATGCTACCAGCAGCCTGGCGCATAGTAGGGGTACAGCAACTGTGCACTGCGTTTACTTGAATTCCAGTTAAATTCCAACACAACCATTTGGTGGCTGTGTGTGTGAGACACTCCACCCTCTGAGCCTCAGTTTCCTTATCTGTAGAGTGGGACTAAAAGCAGCAGCCTGACCTCAGAAGGACACAGGAGGCTTAGGTATGAGAATGAGTGAAGCTGTAGTTCACGGCACATGGTAGGTGGTCCCTGAGGGTGGGAGCCCCTCCTCCACACTGGAGCTGCTTTGCCTTTATTGTCTCCCCGTCCACCCCCCCCACTCCTCATCCCCCCCCTAACCCTCCCCCCCCCCCCCCCCCCCGGCCCCGCCCCAGGCTTGTCTTGCTAAATTGCAACTTAGTAGCTTGCCCAGGGTTGACAGCCCACGGGACTAACCTGCAATACCGGTGGCTGGGACCAACCACAATTATCAGATCATCATTGCTTTTGTTTTGTTTTGTTTTTCGTCTGTTTTGGTTTTTCGAGACAGGGTTTCTCTGTAGCTTTGAAGCAGATCACTATTTCTTACTGATTTATTCTTCTTTCCTTATTTATTTACTTTTATCAGGCACAGCCCAGGGTTTCTACTTGAAAACAGAATCTTGAGGATGGAAAGATGGCCAAGAGTTAAGAGCGTGCACTGCTCTTCCAGAGGCCTGAAGTTCAGGTCAGGGGTCTCACAACCCCCTGTAAGCCCGGCGCCAGGAGATCTGATACCCTCTTTGCCTCCTTGGTGTCTTGCACTCAGGTTACACATGCATACATGTGCACACACATGCACATATAGATACATAAAAAATAAGACAAACCTTTTTCAAAAATTGGGAGACTACCCCTTACATTCTAGAATTTTGGACTCGTGGTCATCACCAATGGAAGGGACTGGGCAGCGTGCTTGGTGCTTTCTAAGTCGTCAGGAGCCCACCCTGATGGCGGTGGTGACAGTGACCCTCAACCCACTCTCTCCTCTCGCAGGCTGGTGTGATGCGTGTGGTCGTGATTGGAGCGGGAGTCATTGGACTGTCCACAGCGCTCTGCATTCACGAGCGTTTCCACCCAGCGCAGCCACTGCACTTGAAGGTCTACGCAGACCGCTTCACACCGTTCACCACCAGCGACGTGGCTGCGGGCTTATGGCAGCCCTATCTCTCGGACTCCAGCAACCCACAGGAAGCGTGAGTAGAGGTCCCATGTGGCAGTACTGGGACTCAGAAAGCTGGGTCCACAGAGGAAGCCTTTCATCACAATTCTTATCACCAAGGACAAATCCCTTATGGAAGCTCCAGCCTGTGTCCCCGCGCTTGGGGGAAGAGGGGAATGGCCTATAAGCTTGAGGTCATCAAGGGCAGCACAACAAGACTTAGATTAAAGCATAAACAACCAGGTGACGCCGGGCGGTGGTGGCGCACGCCTTTAATCCCAGCACTCGGGAGGCAGAGGCAGGCGGATCTCTGTGAGTTCGAGACCAGCCTGGTCTACAAGAGCTAGTTCCAGGACAGGCTCCAAAACCACAGAGAAACCCTGTCTCAAAAAAAAAAAAAAAAAAAAAAAAAAAAAAAAAAAAAACAACCAGGTGACTGCACCTACCCATCATCCTGTAACTCAGGAAGCAGAGGAACGAACGTAGAGTCCCTGCAAGCTGGAGACCAGCCTGATCTAAAGTCCTGGGCTAGTCAAGAGTACACAGGGAGACTCTGTTTTTAAAAGAGTTAGTAAATAAGGAAAGAAGAATAAAGCAGTAGGAAATAATGATCTGCTCCAAAGCTACAGAGAAACCCTGTCTCGAAAAACCAAAACAAACAAACAAAAAACAAAACAAAATAAATGGTGATCTGGGACAGCAGATGCAGCTGTGGTCCCCGATTCTAGGAACGTCATCCTGGGCATTGTTGATCCCATCTAGTCAAAACTAAGACCACTACCACAGTTTCTGAGCCAAATCTAAAGCAAACATTTTTTTTTTCCCTCTGAGACAGAGTTTCTCTGTGTAACAGCCCAACTGTCCTGGAACTCACTCTGTAGACCAGGATGGCCTCGAACTCACAGATTCGCGTACCTCTGCCTCCCAAGTGCTGGGATTAAAGATGTGTGCCACCCCCCCACACACACCTGAAACAAGCATTATTAAATACTGGCCAGGATGATGGACACTGGCCAGGTCCATACCTGGGATTGCTAGGGAATGGCCTCAGATACCCGACGTACTTCCTGCCTATGTGTGACCCAGCACATCCTGTGCAGTTGGGACAACCAACCTTGTTTACAGAAGTGAAAAATGTGGGTTGTTAACTTACATGAACAACAAAAGTTGTCTGTCCTTGGGCAAGTGGAGCTAACAGGTTAGAGGCATTTCTGCATGCTAGGTATCTTAAGCACAATAATTTAAACTTAAAGTATAACTTCAGCTCTCAAAGCCATCACCACGGGCTTGTCTCTGAAACTGGAACAGAGTGGCGAGGGAGAGGCTCAGAATGTAACGCCTTTGCCACTCAAGTCTGACCACGTGGGTCAAGATCCCCAGAATCCACTTCGAAGCTGCATGTAGTTCCTCGCATTGGTAATCCCAGGCTATCCTTGTTAGGGCGACTTCAGGAGGACATCAGAGAATCGCCCAAAACTCACAGCCCAGCTAGCCCAGAGCGCACACAGCAAACAGCAAACAAACACAGTGGAGATGGGGGCAGCACCCAAAGCCATCCTCCGACCTTCCCATGAGGACCACAGCAGGTGCGTGTGTGAGTACACACACGGGAAATAAACAAATGTGGAGGCCCATCCTGTGAGGAGCTCCAAGCGCTGGGACCTTCGCAGCACTGGGTGGCTCGCAACTCCACAGCAATGATGCATGCATAGATTGCCAAAGCTAAGGTAGTTGACTGAAGAAGACACAAAATGCCATGATGTGTGTTTAGTAGCTGACAGGTGTCAACACGAACCCTCAGTGGGTGACATCACACAGACCCTAATGCTCACTCCTGTCAAGAATCTCGGAAACTGTGTTTCCGTCCTTGGTGTTGCTTCCATGTTGTGTCTTCATCCTCAAACACAGCTCCCAAGGTCACTTACAAGGTTGCTTCCAATCTTGCTTTTTTTTTTGAGCCAGAGTCTCACCATGTAGCTCTGGAAACCCACTACGTAGATCAGGCTGACCTCAAACTCATAGAGATCTGCCTGTCTCTGCCTCCTTCTAGGATTTTAAAGGTGTGTGGTCCTACATGTGACCTTGATGTTAGGTTCTTGAGGACAATGGACTAGGCACAGAGTCTTTAGCCAGCAAGCACTGGCCCACCCTGGCTAGAATGGAGCCAGCTCTGTGCCCAAGAAGAGGGACAAGCCAGTATCTGTGTGCTGTCCCCTGTACTCACAGTGGGGGTGCTCAGCTCCAGGCTGTATTGTGTGGTTCCCAGTTCTCAAAGCCTTCCCAGTGTGAGCCCAGACTCCAGGCATGTTCCTGGGGTGTACTATGGAATGTTTTTTTTCTTGGTTTCCATCTGGGAAGCTGGGTGTGGGAGAGCTGTTTGGATCACTGAAGGAGGGAGCCCTGTGGATGTCTGGGTTTTGCACTACACAGGCTGACCTGAACAGTTCTGCCTGGAGTGCTGAGTGACCAAGACCCTGATGCCAATTTGATTATGAATAAGTTTGGGGTCACAAAGAAAGAAAACAATATTCCAAGTGAAGTATCTGGACAAGGCAACTCTTATTTGATCAAGAGGGTGTGCCCAGAAGACCAAACACGCGAAGACAAGAAGTGTATTCAAGCTTTATTCCAACCCAAATGGTGGCTGTGTCCCTGTGTCCTTTCTCCATTGACTGGGGTTCAACCACTCATATTTTCTCTCTCTCTCTCTCTCTCTCTCTCTCTCTCTCTCTGTGTGTGTGTGTGTGTGTGTGTGTGTGTGTGTGAGTGTGGTTTTCCCTGAGACAGGGCTTCTCTGAGTAGCCCTTACTGTCCTGGAACTTGCTCTGTAGACCAGGCTGGCCTCAAACTCACAGAGATCCACCTGCCTCTGCCTCCCAAGTGCTGGAATCAGATTATTAGGTAGTCTAAAAAGAATTTGTGCATAGGAAAAAAAGGGGGGAGGGGAGAGGGACCTCAGCTCTAGGTTGTCAAATTCCTTAAGGTCTCACAAGGTAGGGACTAAAAAGATTTTCATTTCTTGACCTAAACTCAGGTTTTACAGTAACTAGCAGAAAAGACTCACATGTGATATTTCTTACGTTTCCAGGGAGTGGGGTCAGCAAACCTTCGACTACCTGCTGAGCCACATCCATTCTCAAGATGCTGAAAAAATGGGCTTGTCCCTAATCTCAGGCTACAATCTCTTCCAACACGAAGTTCCGGTGAGCCAAGAGTCCTTGACCGTGAGGGCAACACTCAAGGGTGCAGAGAAACTACAGAGCTAGACCACTCTGTGGGCAAAGCAAAAGGATTGGGAACCAAATTGCCAAAGTCATCTCTTGGGGTGTATCAGAGAGACAGAAAGAAGAGCAAAATGGGAGAAAAGCCAGCAGATTTTATGTCCGCGGGGTGTGGATCTGACTGATACAGGCTATAGAGTGGGAAATAGGTGTCCTTACCCAAGGTAGCTGACCTTTGAGGGAAGGAAGGTTAAAGGAGGTTCCAGGAGGATTAGGGGTGTTCCCTGTCCTGCTTTTCTGGTGAACACAAACCCAGAAACCCACCTTTATGTTTGTTTACCCAATAACAATCTGTTGTGGTAGAAGCTTCACCTCAGCCCCTGGCATCCATATACCCAAAGAATCTGGAATGTTTGGGTGGAAGCTCCAACCCAAGCCCCCTCCCCCATCTCTCTCCAAACCCTGCCACATCTCAGAAAGCCCACCAAATGATGACGCCTCCCCCAGAGATGCTCAAGACCACTCCCACGGGGTATTTAAATTGCTCCTCAGAAAACAGACATGTTTTCCAGTCTCTCTTTCCTGTCTCTTCTATGGGGAAAGTCATTCGGGAACATTTTACTCATTAAACCTGGGCTTTTTCTAATTCGGTTTGATTTAGTCTGATGTGGATTGCTGTGTTGACGGAGAGGCTTATCGGGCGCAGGAACTTTTCACAATTCATCTGCCTATCCCGCCAAAATTCTGTTTAGGACAACATCACCAGCATTGCCATTGGGGGGGGGGGATTTGGACCTAACAGGGCACAGATGGGGCTGGGGTTCTGAGCTGGGGGAGTACTCAGAGGTCACAGACTTGCATTCAAATTAGATTTATTTATTTGTTTGTTTATTTTTATTTTGGTGGAGGTGAGGATCAAGTGTCTTGTCCCTGAGCTACACCCCCAGCCTCAGGTATACTGGGATTCTCTGTCTCTCCCCACCACTTACTTGATGCTAAGCAGAGTGAGCATAGACTTGAGCCTAATTGTGTGAGTTCACATCTCAGCTCTACCTCTTCTCTGTGTGACTTCAGACAAGACTTGACCTCTCTAAGGTCATTTGGTCTGTCTGTAAGGATGCTCACTGCATCCACCCCAATGGCAGGTTGTGGAGACCCAACAACAGAGCCATATAAGTAAATGCTGCCTAATAGGCTTTCTGTAACCAGATAATAGGTTTCTTGACCGACGCAGTAAGCTAAATCAAGTCAAATTTTAAAAGCAAAGAAACAGGTATATTTGAGCAAAGCAACTCCCAGTGAGCCCTCTAGCCCCAGAGATTGGGCCAGAGAAGCTACATGGCTGAACTAAAGCATGGAACATATATGTATATATACCATGTAGACGAGGGTTGACGATGAATCCCCCACAAACTGAGTTTGTGCCCAAGAATGGCCAAAGATGACCATTTTAGTGGGGTCTTGGGTTATTGGCAGCTTCGGGGGAGGAGCTGCCACAGCCACCAAGAACGTAGAACTAGTCTTTTGGCACCTTTTTTTTGTTGGAGATTCCCTGAGAGGATGTGGTTTTGGGGAAAGAGGGATGGGGCTTTCTGGATGCAGCAGGAGTGAGCTGGAGGTCCAGCCGGACACTGCCGACTGTCCGTCATCCAGCAAGCATTCTGTGAGTTTCTGTTATCCTGATGATCAAGTCCACCTATCCCTGTGAGTCTGTCTCTGCTTTCTCCTCAGGACCCTTCCTGGAGAAACACAGTTCTGGGATTTCGGAGGCTGACCCCCAGAGAGATGGACATATTCCCTGAGTACAGGTAAGACCCTGTCACAGGCAAAGACACTGGGCATGACAATTCAGACAGAACTGTCTAGAAAGCAGCCAGAAACAGAAGCACCAACTTACCATCCCATCTCAATCCTAGAGGCCCTGGTACCCTCTACTTCTGAAGTCCAGCCCCTTCCTGGCTTTGGGCTGAAATGTCAATCAACTTTATATCCATATGATGAAATACTAGATACAACTTACCTTTGCAAAAAGGCTTGTTTTAGTTCATGAGGGTGCTTGTCAGAGCTGCTTGTATCCCAAGCTAGGAAGCAAAGACAGGGGATGATGAAGTCCCACAGTGGCCTTTGAAGGAAGCATCTGATGACTGCGGCTCCTTCCCTAGCCCTAACCTTCCAACCTCATCCCCTCTCAGTACTACCACCTCAGAGACCAATCCTGTGCACGGAACCTTTGAGGACATTCAGCATTGAAACCCTAGCACTCCACTTTGTCAAACCACTCTCTCAAATGAGGAAACAGAACCTCAGAAAGGCTAAAGGACTTCCCAGGGCCACACAGCCACGTGACCACACTCAGAATCTCGCCCAGCCTGTGTGCTTCCACACTCCTGGCCTCTGGTCCTCTCTTCACCTGACCCCATCCCCCAAAACATCCAGACTCTATTTACATTTCCCAGAATGCCATGGTTTGATGCATTAAGCTGAACCCCTACCTTCACCCCACAAGCGACACCTGGTGGTTCAGCTCTAGCCACTGGGGACTAGTAGAAGAATACAAAGCAACTCTCAAACCTCAGATTCTGACCTCTTTGCCCCCTCTGACTCTAGCTATGGCTGGTTCAACACAAGCCTGTCTTTGGAGGGGAAGAGGTACCTGCCGTGGCTGACTGAGAGGTAAGAGCGGAAGCATCCTCTGAGAAGGACAGGTGGCAGGGGCCAGGCTGTAGAAGAGTAGTCATGTTGCCAAACTCCAAGGCTGAGGAGAATCCCAGGGTGCCGTGTGGGAGCTGTCCCTGGTCCTGACCTTCATTCTCTGTGTGCGGAGGCGATGGTCCCCGCACCGACTTTCATTTGCTGTGCTTCTTAGCGATGTCACTCAAGCCCTCATGCTCATATATAGTGGTTTAAAATGGATTTAAATGTTTTTCTAGATATAGTTACATAGCTTGCATAAATTAGCTTTTAAAGCATTTTTCTCTCTTTCATTTTCTTCTCTAATTGCTCTTGCAAGTATCCCTAGGACGATGTTAAGTGTATAGTCAAGGGCAGATGCTCTGTCTTGCTACTCATGTTTTTACATGAATCATGTAGTGTTCTATGTTAGCAAACATTAGTTTGGGGGATCACATGCATTCATATTAAAGGAGACTTGATATATTTCCTATAATTTATTAAGATTTTGAAAAACTCTGAAATAAATGGAGACCTTTGTGATCTGGGAAGACCTTTTAAAATATGGATTTCAGGAGCCTACTCCACACCCACTGAGTTAGAGGCCCTGGGGCAATGGTTCAGAATTTTGGTTTTCATCTTTGTCCTTTAACCCATCAGGGTCTCACTATAGTGTAGCTCTGGCTGGCATGGTCTCTGTGTAGACCGGGTTGACCAGGAACTCGCAGAGATCTGCCTATTTCTACTTCCCAAGTGCTGGGATTAATGGAGAGTCTCATGCCTAGTAGTCCAGAATTTTTGTATATCAATAAGTTCCCTGGGTGAGTGTAGCTATCAGCCAAACTTGGGAACCATGTCATGTGAGCGTTTTCCTGAGAAGCCACAACACACACACACACACACGTGATTACTCACCCCAGATAGGGAACCCACAACAGACTAAAGTAATTATTACATCAAAGTCCAACTTGGTAAAACCAATGAGGGTATTGAGTTAGTAACAGGAATATGGGTGAGGGGTCACTTACAGGAGTAGAATGACTCAAAGACACCATGTCATCAGAAAGCACAGCCTAACACGGGTGAAAACTGTGACCCTGGTGATCTCTGCTCATCTCAGAGGCAGCTGCATGTCTGGGAGAATCTCCCCTGGGCTGCTCAGCTGGCCTGAGTCTCCTCCCTTAGCCAGTCATTGCTGGTGTGATCTTGGGGAGGGGCCTCATGAATCTTGGGTTTCATCTTCCCAGTCATGGGGAGTTCATTAACTTCATGTGTCTCAAGAGCCCCCCCCCCCTTCCAGGATGGGTGTTACAGATCTGAGGGAATTGCACCACAACAAACCACTGGGCTGGCAACACTACTCTTGTCCTTGGGACATTGTGACCCCTGACCAGACTCTTCCCAGGTGTCCATCATTAAGAAATTAGGTAGTTAGAATTCCTTCTGGGGAAACCCTTTGGATAGTTATGGTTTCTAACTCTTTTGATGGGTTTTCAGTGCCGAGTTCAAACCCAAGGCCTCGCATAGTCTGGGCAGACATGCCACCACTGAGCGCTTCTCTGGGACATTTAAAGAGAGAGAAGGGTGTCCCCAGGCCCACTGTCTCTGGTGTTATTCTCTAACAAAGGTGCATTTGACACTGGTCCAACTCTGCCTCTTCTCCCCCCACCCCTAAAGTTTGTCCCTTTTGATATAAAGCAATCTGATGACAGCAGAATGTAGTGAAAGAGAGGGTGGGGTGTGTGTTCCAATCTCAGTGTACAGCTCGTTCTGTGACTTTCATTGAGGGACAGGGCTTCCAAGAGGACCTTGTTTTCAGAAGGATGCTTTTCAGGCCACTGGTCCAGTTGGGTGCCCGTGAACTAAATGGCTACATTGGGACACATGGGGCTATGTCCACTAGAATGATCCCTGTGCTGCCCTCTAGGAGGGATGTGGCAGAGAAGAGAATTTGGGGCTGCTTTGATGTGTCTCTTCATTCCAGGTTGACGGAGAGGGGCGTGAAGCTCTTTCATCGGAAGGTGGAGTCTTTTGAAGAGGTGAGAGGCAGGGGTGTGAGGGAGGAAGGTAAGCTGTTTCCTGCTGCTGTATGGGAGACCCCTTCTTAGACTCCCGGGGCTCCTGCAGGCCTGACCCAGGCTCTAAGCCTGGTCTCAACCCCAGGAGGCCTTGGGCATTCTCGCTGTTGGTGGTAAGAAGGAAACAATGGAATCCCAGAGGCTGGAGGGACCGGGTCTGTTTTAGAGTCAGCTCTAGTCCACGGTGCAGTTCAGGCTCTCCCATGCTTCCCACTACCATCTGGGTTGACATTTCTGCAATGACCAGGCACTTGACTACGGCCACAGGTTCACCGTCAGCATTGACAGTGATGAGGTCAGGGCCACCACGTCTTATCAGCCCAGCTGTGTGTCTTCATTTAGTCCCAGAATGCAAAATAATGCTTGGCACAGGCAAAAGGTCAGCATGTCCAGCTGCTGGTGCTGAACTCATGGGAGTCAGGCCTGGCCCTGATCGACACGTGGGCTCTGCGGTTGACTCTATCACAGCTCCCTTCCCCATAGCTCTAAGACAGAACACACTTGACAGTTTATATGCCCATGATAGCTTTGTGAGGGAGTCACCAGGGATGGACTGGGAGCATAGGGTGCTTACTGTGTCTGAGTTGACAAGCGTTCTGGGCATAGGCAGAGCCGAAGCCAGCATCCTGGCAGAGAGAAGGCAAGAGGATGGGCTCCAAAGGGGTCTAATGGAGGTTGGAGTCATCTTGGCTTAATGTGAACATTCATTCATTCATTCATTCATTCATTCATTCGTTTGTTTTTTTTAAGACAGGGTTTCTCTCTGTAGCTTTGGAGCCTGTCCTGAGACTCACTCTGTAAACCAGGCTGGCCTCAAACTCACAGAGATCGCCTGCCTCTTCCTCTCCAGTGCTGGGATTAGAGGCGTGTGCCAACACCGCCCGCCCAGCCATGTGAAGTTTTCTTTAAGATTTTAAGAAAGATTCCCCTCCACAGTCCTCTCTGCCCAGCAGTCTCTCCTCAGGGTCTCACAGCGTCCTCACTGGCCTGAGGTGAGGCTGCGCAGAGAAACCCTGTCTCCAAAAACAAAACAACAAACAATAACAAAAGTGGCTGGAGGGACAGGGCCCAGAACAGTTCTCACTCCTTCCTGTCCCTTGACTGTTCCTGCTGCCAGGTGGCAAGAGGAGGTGCGGACGTGATCATCAACTGTACCGGGGTGTGGGCCGGGGCGCTGCAAACAGACACCTTGCTGCAGCCAGGCCGGGGCCAGATCATTCAGGTGAGGCTGTGGTCAATGGAAAGCTTGCTTACTTGCTCCCACCACTCCGAAGATGGTGGGCGGTCGTGTTGAGTGACTCCAGCCTTCGAGGAGGTGACTTACTGAAGAAACAAGGACCAGCCTACTCCCTGCACCCCAAAAGTTTTGTGTTGGAATTTCTTCCCCATAGCAAAGCGAGTGTGAAGATGTCTCTACCATGTGGGAGCCAAAGCACAGGCCCGAGTTATAAAGAAAATGGAGAGCCTTTTAAAGTGCTTCTCAAGTGCCCAATTCATGCCTAAGCACTGTGCTGAGTTGATCAGTTAATCCTTGTAGCAGTTAGTCCTTACCACAACCCTTTGAGAAGGTTTTGTCAACCAAACACAGCTGCTCTGGAGCACGGAGGTGTCAAGTAACACGTGCAGGACTAGAACCCAGGTTAACTGGTCTGTCATTGTCACCATTGTCCCATGCCTCTCATGATGTGTGGGGCATGTGTGTGCATGCTTGCCTGTTTGTGGACACACTGATGTGAATGTGCACATGTGCACTGACATGTGTGCAGAGTGTGTGTACGTTCCTTGTGTGGGTTGATAAATGTGTGTGCTTGCTCCTGTGGGCTAAGGTTTTTCCATAGACATGGGGTGAAGACACAGGATACTCCGGGGAGCAAGGAGAGCTGTCTGTCAGGTGACCCTCCTGCAGTTTTGGGTCAGAGGGTCATGAGGGGAGCAAACTATAGGGAAAACCACTGGCCTCGTTCTCTGACAAGCTGTGACTGACTGCCTTGAACCAACAGGTGGAGGCCCCGTGGATGAAGCACTTCATCCTCACCCACGACTCAAGCCTTGGCATCTACAACTCCCCGTACATCATCCCAGGGTAAATCTCTGGCTCATCTAAGGTCGCAGAGGGGGCGCTTTCATGGCCTCTTAACACTCCATCCACCTGTCTTACAAATGGGCATAGGCAATGAAATCCCTGGGATGGTGGGATTCAACACTGATTGGGCTTTATCCTGGTGGCAGTGGTGTAAAGCCAGGACAAAGACCATGATACACAGGCAGTGACTCCAAAGGTGGCCAGAAAGGCAGCAGGTGGAGTGAGGAGAGCAGCTGTGCTGACGGTGTTGATAATGTTGACCGTGGCGTCTGGGTGGCGGTGAGGGGATGGCAAGACTGGTGGTGATGAATGACAGTAGCATGGTCGTTGATGGGGAAAGACGGTGCTGATGGGGATGTTGACATCGTGACATAGTTAAGTGGCAACGTTAAGGAGATCACCATCATTGATGGTGGCGGAGTGGGAAAGACATTTGGTGTTGATGAAGATGAAGCGTGTTTCTAGCATGGCGGAGATGCTGATTTCAGGCAGCAATGGCACAGTGGTGTTAGCATGGCAGGGATGCTGATTCCAGGCAGGGATGGCACGGTGGTGCTGGCATCGCAGAGATGCTGATTCCAAGGCAGAGATGGCACAATGGTGTTGGCATGGCACAGATGCTGATTCCAGGCAGCAATAGCACAGTGGTGTTAGCATGGCAGAGATGCTGATTCCAGGCAGAGATGGAACAGTGGTGCTGTTGTGGCACAGATGCTGATTCCAGGCAGAGATGGCACGGTGGTGCTGGCTGGCCTGGTATAGTGACATGAGTGGTGTTGTAGTGTTAGATGTCTTGGGGGTGACTTTATTGGCATGATGGAGGTGGCAATATCATGATGGTGTTGCTTTGGTGGTATAAATGGTGACAGGGTTGGTGTTGATGACATTGCTGTTTGTGTGCTGCTGTGTCTGTCTTCTCATGACTTCCGGGCACCTGAACTCAGGTCCTCACTGCTGAGCTGCAAGCCCTTTATCCCCTGAGCCGCCTCCTCTGTTGATAGAGATGACAGTACTGTTGGCAATTGCGATGCTGGGGATGGGTGGCACAGTGGGTTGGTGGCGATCACAGCGGCAGTGGGATGTGTTTAGCAGGGATGGCTGATAGGGTTGGGTGACTCAGTGGAGAAAGAAGGAGTGGGGAGAGGTGCCTCCATCCGCCAGGCTTCATTTTCCTTAGCCCTCTGTATTTTGATCTAGGTCCAAGACGGTTACTCTCGGAGGTGTCTTCCAGCTGGGGAACTGGAATGAATTAAACAGTGTCCATGACCACAACAGCATTTGGAGAAGATGCTGTCAACTGGAGCCCACCCTGAAGGTCAGTGCCCTAGTCAAGGGCATCTGGGTCCTGATGGGAGGATGTCGCTAATGGGATAAGTGGGCAAGTTAACCCCAGACAGACTGGAGTACACAGCAGCATTTGACACCTAACTGGCCCTCCTGAGAAGGTACTTCATAGGGTGGCATCTTACTGTTTTCACAGAGAGCAGGTGTACTTGATGCCTGTAAGATCATGGCGAGGCTGACAAGATCAGTGGGAGGCAGTGCTGGGTTGGCGGCGACAACTGTCGTGGTGGGGATGGTGACATGGCGAGAATCATTGGTAACACCAGGACAATGGCTGCTGGCGATTGTGGTGATTGCTATAGATAAACAAATATGAGGTGGCAGATGGTAAAGGGGGTGGCTCAGGGATAAAAGATTGCAGCACAGTGGTGAGGACCTGATCCCCAGAACTCACGTAGATAAGATGGGGCAGCACACACCTGTAAGTCCAGCACTCCCGTGACAATGTCAATGGTGGAGACCAGGACTCCTCGGGCTTGTGAGCCAGCTAGCCTAGCACATGTAGCCGTGAACAGACCTTGTTTCAAACAAGGGGGAAGGTGAGGGCTGACACCTAAGGTTGTCCTCTGATTTCCACTGTGGCATGTATGTACCTGCACATCACACACACACACACACACACACCTCACACAGCAAGAGAGGGCCAGTAACTGACAACCTGTGATCAAACGGTGTGGGAAGTAATGATGAGGTTCTAAAAGCTCAATCACAGCTACCTAGAATGTCAGCAGAGGAAACCTGCCAGGGAAGTTACCAGCTTTTCTCTTCCCCAGAATGCAAGAATTGTTGGTGAACTCACTGGTTTTCGACCAGTCCGGCCTCAGGTTCGGCTAGAAAGAGAAAAGCTTCATTTTGGATCTTCAAGTGCAGAGGTGTGTTGGGTCAAGGGAAGTGACGTTTGCCCCATCTCCAACAACAACCCTGCTATTTCCTGGGAAACGTCACTAAGATCAGGTGGGGACACTCCACCCATAAGACTTGAGATGGGAAAGGACTGAGTAAAGAGAAATGGCACTTTATGCCCGGTGGCAGGAAAGATTCAGGACCTTCCCGGTCTCCCCTGGAGCTCTTCGAATGGGAACAGCTTTCTCTGTCCTAAGAGAAAACAGGACTGCCGTTGGTGATCTCACCTGCTTAAGTCAGACCACTGGTGACAGGCAGGGCTATGTGTGTAAACAGAACTTGACTGGAGATATTTCTAGGATGTTCACTTTGTGATGGTACTTTTATCTTTCTGGAGGGGCTCCTCTTGGGTCCCCTCACTGTGGGTGGGAGCTGAGAGCATCAAATCCCTTGGTCATTCTGTGCCAAAGAAATGAGCTGAGCAAGCACGCGCTGGAAGCAACCCCTGTACCAAGGTTAGGTTTCTCCTTTTAGACAGATAGGGGTGTGTGGAGGGTATGTATGTGAACATTGTACTCGTGGTGTAGACAGAGGGGCACACATGTAGGTGAGTGTGTACAGATGGTTGTGTGTGTATGGAGGAGCCGGGTGTGCCTCTGCAGAGCTGGGTATGTAGGTGAGTGTGTACAGATGATTGTGTATGTATGGAGGAGCCGGGTGTGCCTCTGCAGAGCTGGGTATGTAGGTGAGTGTGTACAGATGATTGTGTGGGTATGGAGGAGCCGTGCATGCCTCTGCAGAGCTGGGTGCGTGTGTGGAGACTCACCGGTAAGGGAACATTGCAGCAGATGTCTCTGACTTCAAGGTTTCATGGTTCTACATTTCCTGTGCTAGAGGATGAAGCAAGAGTCTAGATAGGGTACCACCCTATCCCTCCTCAGATAGCTTCCCCCAAGCTAGTCCCAGGCCTTGCCCACCCTCTGGCTGACACACTGATAGAGCTCGTGGCATCTGGTTTAACCAAGCTCTTTAGAAAGCTCCTGGTCTTCCACTGTAGCCCTCCTTGATGTCCCTTCTGCATCTGGCCACCATCTCTTTCCTCTCCCAGGTCATCCACAACTATGGTCATGGAGGCTACGGGGTCACAGTTCACTGGGGTTGTGCAATGGAGGCAGCCAACCTCTTTGGAAAAATTCTAGAAGAAAAGAAGTTGTCCAGGATGCCGCCATCCCACCTCTGACGACTCAAGTGACCATCACTTGCTCCATGAGGACACCCCAGCGCCTTATAGCCAATTAATTGATATTTTCTTTGGTGATCGTTTTCACTCCCACTCCCCAGCTTCCTTAGGCAAAGGTGTGAGATGGAGAAATCCTGGTCCTCCCCACGCATCCCATCTGGTAAAGCATCTGCAGGATGCTGGCTGGCCCTAAACCAGTTTGCGAGAGAGAGGCGGGGGAGAGGGGGGTCGAGATCATGGAGCAATGCCATTCTCACAACACAACGACTGAGTTCAGGCTGGGTGTACTGGGTGGCAGGGTCTGGGCTCATCGGCTAAGGAGTGGTCCAGACACCTTTGCTTAGACCTCAGGAATGGTTCACAGCACACTTGATGTCTACCACAGTAAGGAGAGGAGGGGGACTCCCGCCCTTGCTACTCTGCTGATCAACATTATTAAAACACTCTGTGGCTATCCAAACTTTCTTCAGGGTTGATCCTTGACATGCTTCCTATTTTCACCACATGAAGGCCACCTCTATGGTTTTGAGGAGACTTGATCGAGGTTGTACGTGTGTGTGTGTGTGTGTGTGTGTGTGTGTGTGTGTTAGGGCAGGGAAAAGAAGGGGAGGGCACAACTCAGGACCTTGAGTATGCAAGGTGAGTGCATCACCACTGAGCCGAACCCCATCCTCGAGACCTGAAATCAGAGAGAGAAGTGTACAACCTTGGGACACTGCATATCTCTATGTTTGTTAATCTATTGTGTCCATGTATGTGGGTGTGAGCAGCCACGGTCATGATGTGTTGGAGTCAGAGGACAGCCCGTAGCAGTCAGTTTTCTCCGTACACCAGGGTTCCAGGGATCGAATTCCTGGCATCAGGTGCGTACTTACGGAGTCATCTCACCAGCAGCACCTTTTGTCATTTTATGAAGTGATTTCTCATATGGAGAGAAACAGATGACATTCCCACTAACAAACAGGTTGACTAAAATTAGCTCCCAGCCTTCTGCTCAAGGTCTGGTGGGTTCTGAGGCACGGAGGCTTTGTGACAGGTCTCTGCCCTGCTCTGAATACTGATTTTTTTTTTAAAAAAAACAGTCTATTCCATTTATTTGGTGTGTTTGTCAGGGGGGAGAGGTCTTAAGTCAGGAGGTCTGCATAGCCAAGGCTGGACTCAAACTCACAATCTTCCTGCTTCTGTTTGTCAGGTATTAGTGTGTGGAATCATGCTGCCCAGGTAAAGCAGAATCAATCTCTCTCTGTGTCTCTGTGTGTGTGTGCGTGCATGTGTGAGTGTTTTGCTTTTGTGGGGGTCTCGTGAAGCTCAGACTGGTCTCAAGCTCACTAAGTGGCTGAGGATAACCTTGAACTTCGGACCCTCCAACTTCCCCCTCCCAAGTGTTGGGATTCCGGGTGTACTTCACATTAAACTTGAAGTCACTTCAAGGGTTAATTGTTGCTCTTTGGGTAGAAGCGACAACACTCTCCAGTGTAGCCCTGGAGAACTCCTGCTGCGACCCCAGCTTCCTCTCCACACGAGTTGGGTTATTTGAGGATGAAGAAGTGAAATCGACTAGCTGGGGGGAGGGGGGAGAGGGAGGGGAAAGGAGGCAAAGTAAAGACTGCTTGTTACTTAGGACAGCTGAGCTACCCAAAAATAACTACAAGAAATTAAAAAATTCAAGAAAATGTGACTGAGCTGGGCAATGGTGGTGCCCTAGGGAGTCTGAGACAGGAAGAAGTGGGCTAGCTTGGGCTACACTGGGAAAGTCTGTTTCAAATATCAATAACAATAATAATAAGTTAAAATGTGAATGCCAGCATGGGGTTAAGGGGATGGGCACCAACCTGTCCCCACAAAGGCCACTGTGTCTTTCTCCCATTAACAGTGCTGTCTCCACCAAACTTAGCTGGTGACAGCATCTCATAGGAGAGGAGACTGAGTCAAAGCTCTTCCCTGAATGGACCACGTCCGCCGCCTTCGGAGTGAACTGTCACCAGAACACCGTCCCCAACGACCAGACCGAGGCCCTGTAATGTCTGTCACCAACGTTTTAATAAGATGAATGCACAACGCACATTGACTGCTTCCTGTGTGCATCAGGCGGTAGGATGGTCTCCTCTGGCCTTTGGTGGGGCCTGCAAGCTTCCTTCCTCCGTGTGTTTCCTTCCTGAATCTCAGGGGAAGGCTCGTGGGTTCCGGAATCTGGGAGTACACACGGACTGCCGAGATCTACCTCTGGTCCTTCTATCCGAGGCCACGAAAATGGCTTCCCCTCCCCTCTGACAAGGACTTTTCTGAACCTTGTGCCAGGGTGTCCTCCCAGGGCCTACCTCTGTAGGACCAGGGCTGCTCTTGACAGAGGAGCCATGCGTGAATGCGGAGGCAGGCCCGGAAGGGGCAATGGGCTGCTGGTCCCAAGACAGAGTGGGCCTGCAGCGGGAGCTTCCCATGGAGATCCCTCAGTCTGTGCAGCCATCTGTACACAGCACAACCCTGAAGCCTGAGTAAACCAGGACTTGGCTGAGGAGGGAGCTGAGGAGGGCTGAGGAGGGCTGAGGAGGGCTGAGGAGGGAGCCAAAGCAGAGGGCTCAGAAAACCCTTCACTCTTTCAGCAGACTCTGGCTTTGGGCTTGAGTTTCCCCTCAGCTAGGCCTCAGTCTCCAGTTTCCAGGTCGGGGAATGGGGTAACAGCTTTCTGAGGTTATTGCCCGGTAGGCACCCAGTTCTTCTCCTCAGAGGCTTATCAGGACCCTCTGCAGCCGGGGACGGCAACTCCAGAGGGAGGGGGCCAGGTGGAGGCTGCTTGGCTCAAATTCAAATGCCCGTTCCTCTGCTAGCTTCCACCTGGAAGGCCCTGGAGAGACATCTAGAGGGGCCCAGGCAAGGAAGCAGAGGGCATCTCTGACTCCAGAAAAGCTGCATAAGCCAGACACTAGCTCACCTTAATTCCAAAGAAAGCCTGGGGCCAGGGTGCAGAAGATACCTACTGGACAAAATGGCAGGTGTCACAGGGGTCTGGGCCTGGACTGTATCTATGGAGATCTTTGGGTGGGCAGTGGCTCTCCAAGTGTGTGACTGGGTAACTATATGACATCTGCTCCGCTGGCCCTGAGCTTCCTGGGACCCTCCCACATTAGCACTTTCCCCATGCAGATCCTTCCCCAGGAGCGAATGCCACCCCGCCTTCCCGGGATGGGTGACCCTTGACGAACATGCCCAAACACAGTGAAGACGCAAAACCCTGTCGGTCCACATCACCCGCTTGGGTAAGTTCTTGATGTCGGCAGTGACCATAAGTGGCCCAGCTGGGCTCTGCCAGCTCCCTAACCTCAAGACCAGCTCAGCTCCCAGGGTTCTTATTCCTGAGAGCCAGAGTTCGACCTGGGGACGTCTGCATTGCTGGTCCCTCGACCAACCATCTCCTGGCCCCACTCCCGGTGGCTGGACTCCTGTAGTCCTCGGCCTTTGGTCTCGATGGGCAAAAAGCAGGAGGCCACAGCAGCTAGGAGGCAGCAGCCACTGTAGACGGCCAAGGTCAGGTACACAGAAGATTCCAGCATCACCTAGGGAGGGAGATGGAGATAGATTAGAACGTCTCAGAGATTCCATCTTACGCCTGTAGGAATGGCCAAGATCAAAAACACTGATGACAACTTATGCTGGAGAGGTTGTGGGGAAAAGGGAACTTTTCTGCATTGCTGGTGGGAGTGCAAGTTGGTACAACCCCTTTGGATATCAGTGTGGCGATTTCTCAGAAAATTAGGAAACAACCTTCCTCAAGACCCAGCAATACCACTTTTGGGTATATACCCAAAGGATGCTCAATCGTGCCACAAGGACACATGCTCAACTATGTTCACAGCAGCTTTGTTTTTCATAGCCAGAACCTGGAAACAACCTAAATACCCCTTGACTGAAGAATGGATAAGGAAAATGTGGTACATTTACACAGCAGAAAAAATAACATCTTGAAATTTGCAGGCAAATGGATGGATCTAGAAAACATCATTTTGAGTGCGGTAACCCAGACCCAGAAAGACAATTTTTTAAAGATTTATTTATTTATTATGTATACAACATTCCTTCCATGTTTGCTTGCATGCCAGAAGAGGGCACCAGATCTCATTACAGATGGTTGTGAGCCACCATGTGGTTGCTGGGAATTGAACTCAGGACCTCTGGAAGAGCAGCCAGTGCTCTTAACCTCTGAGCCATCTCTCCAGCCCCCACCAGAAAGACAATTATGACATGTACTCATAAGTGGTTTTTAAACATAAAGCAAAGAAAACCAGCCTACAATTCACAATCCCAGAGAACCTAGACAACAATGAGGACACTAAGAGAGGCTTACATAGATCTAATCTACATAGGAAGTAGAAAAAAACAAGGTCTCCTGAGTAAATTGGGAGCATAGGATCCTTGGGAGAGGGTTGAGGGGGACGGGAGAGGAAGGGAGGGGAGCAGAGAAAAATGTAGAGCTCAATAAAATTAAAAAAAAAAAAGACTGTCTCAGAGCCACAGTAAGGCAAGCTGAGTACTTCACCCCCATTTTACAGACAGGAGACAGATGCTCAAGTGCATAGCCAAGCCACCAAGTCATACAAGTCACCAAGTATGATGACAGACTTCTGATCCTAGCACTGAGAGGCTGGAGGAGGAGGATCACTTAAAGTCAAGGCCAGCCTGGGGTCAGAATAAGACATCTCTCAACAAACACACAGCCTAAGGAACATATTCAATCTTATATAATAGTGAGGATAAAGCTGAGATCTGAGGGCAAGTTTAAGATTCTCTCCACTGGCCTGGCAGTGATAATGCTTTAATCCCAGCACCCAGGAAGGCAGAGGCAAGAGAATCCGGAATCTAAGTTAGTGCAAGTCTGGGTGTAAGTCAGTGTAAGACTCTGGGTCAAAAGCCAAAACCAACCGAAAAGAATCAACACCCAGTCTGATGGCATATGTCAGACCGCAGACAGTGCGGAGATGAGTCCTCTGTCCTGAGGACATGGCATAGAGTTAAGACATCCTAAAGAGGCATGGCCCCTTCAGCTCTCGGACTACTTTGAGACAATGGTACCCCAGAATTGGGATTGCTCCAGGGGTCTAGTGCCGGAAGGGGGAGGAGCCTGGAGCCTGGTGCTGGTCAGAAGGAGCCTGTCTCCCAGGAAGAGCTCTCAGAGTTCTGAGGACTTGCTAGAATCCTGCAGGCTGGAGCAGAGACGACGACTGGCCAGTGATGGGGAGGACCACAGCGTGGCCAGCACCACTAACCACGCAAACCTCTGTTTGTCCTGTGCTAACCTTGAAGTTTCACATCAGGACCCTGACGATGGACTTGGTGGGGGCAGCTGAACCCCTTCATTGGTTCCTCTGGCTCCTCTTTCCAATGTGGCCACGGTGAATGACCCTCAGCTTTTCTTAACTTTCCATCTCTTCAGTTGGTGCATTGAGACTGCTAATTAGAAATCCCAGGATCCAGGGTTTGGCCTTGACAACACTGGTGGCATTAGAAGTGACGTATAAAGGGACAACAATGCTGAAATAGATGCCAGAACCCCAATTTCTGAACTACCCAGGGCAGGAAAATCTGCAGACAGGGAGCAGACAGATGTTCACTAGGGACTGGAGGTGACCCCTAACGGATACAGGGATTTGGAGGGGGGCAATGACAAAGTAGACAAAGTACGGGTACATGGCATTACAAATATACTAAAGCCACCACATTATTTGTTAGAATGTTACTGGGAAGACCTTTGGAGACCCAGCTCCACCCCTCTGCAGTTTCTTCCCGACTCCCACTTGGTTGGCTGCTGCTAAGAACTGACAGGCCACATTCAGCGGCTGCGGGAGCTACTCAGTCCCTGCAGGCTTCTAAGAGAGACCCCTCGCGGCTCTCAGAGACAGGCCAATCCTCACCTTCTCCTGGGAATCAGAGGCAACCTGACTGCGGGCACATAAAGCTCATATTAACTAATTACAGTCCAGAACTTTCTCTTCTCTTGGACCCAGATTCATCTGGTGAGACTGAAGCCTCTTGTTGCAGATGCTTGCTGGGCCACGCAGCCTGTCCGCTGGCAGAACTCTTACGGCTCCTGTCTGGAGGACATCTGACAAAATGGCCACTCTTTTGAGCCTACTCCATTCCCTTCTCCTTTCTCCAAAATCTAACATTGTTGCCCTGATATTTGTGTGTGTGCGCGCGCACACGCACACATGCGTACAGCACAAATACGAGCTCAGAGGACAACCTATAGATGCCGACTCTCCTTTTGCCTTGTAGGTCCTTGTAGGTCCCAGGTATTAAACTCAAGCCATCAGACTTGGTGATAAGCATCTCTACTGCTGAGCCATCGCATTGGCCCAATTTATCTTTAAAGTAATTAAATTTAATGATGTGACCTACTCCTTAAAATGGATGTTCAGACACGGACATCCATGTTTAGTGGCACCCTGAGTTGCCAAGTTTGGTAACTCACCCAAAGCAGCCAGTTCAGAAAGGAAGACAGACATCTGGAGCAAATAGTGTCTGTTGTTTGTTTCTTGGGTCAATATCCCACTGTTCCTTTGGTCCCGAATTCTGCTCTCAAGCCCTCCTCCCACTTCAGCCTCCCCAAAGTAGCTGGGACCACACCCAGTGTATCCAAATTATTCTGGGCCAAATCCTCTGGTATCCACAGGGACTTCTGCACTGGGAAAAGCTGAATTCTATCCCAGGCTTGTCTGAGTCCCTGTCCAATGGCCTTGGGTCCTTATTCCTTCTGAGGATCTTCCCCCCTGGGGTGGGTTGCTGGGAAATGCTGTCCACTCCATAGGGCACAGCCAGCCACTCCCTGGATCTGTATTTGGGGCAACACTTGCCTGAGCAATGAACGGAGTAATGAGGGCACCCACTCTCGCCATGCCGCTGCAGGTGCCCAGGCCCAGTGCCCTCGTCGCCGTGGGGTACACCTGGAATGCCAGCATGTCTGTCAGCAAACATCAGGAGGGATGCTGAAATCCCTTACCCCTCCCACTCAGGACAGATGGGACTAGCGCCCGTGGACAGGATGGGAATGGGCAAAGGAGGTAGGAGCTTCACCCAAGGCTGAGAGCACAAGGGTGGCTGTGGGCAGGATCCCACTTCCCTCATTGTTTTTCACTACCGGCAGGTATTCGGCAGTTGGGTTTTCTAGTTAGCAATGGTGAGCAGTGGGATGTATACAGAGTGCTTGCCTGTCATGGTGAGGACCTGGATTCTATCCCAGTACAGTGGAAAAAGCCATGGAGTTCAGTAGAAAGCACTGGACCATATATAATACACAACACACACACACATAATTACTGATTATATATAGGTGTCTAACAATGACTGTACTCAATATAAAATGAATATTACAGTTCTGTTTTTCTCTGCTGGACTCGGCAATGGCCACTGTCTTGTAGGTGCTGACCTGCACTTATTTTTAGCTACACCACATGCGCCTTCTGCTTCTCTCGAGCTAATGGATCACACCCTGAGACACTTCTGTGTGTTCTGTCTTGGATGGCTTCATTCTGTTTGGAAAAGCTGTTGGCTCTCCCACACCTGTGCCTGGTTTTCTATACTAATTTTGTTTGTTTTTTATTTTGTTGTCTAAGTGTGTGTTTGGATGGATGCAAGCCGTGCGTGTGTGTGTGTGTGTGTGTGTGTGTACCCCTAGAGGCCAGAAAAGGCCATCAGAACCCCTGCAGCTGGAGTTATAGGCAGTTGTGAGCTGCCCAATGTGGATGCTGGGAACCAAACCCACGTCCTCTGGAAGACCAGTTCGTGCTCTTAATCACTGAGCCACCTCTCCATCTCCCAGGCTGAGTTTTCAATACAGAAACCTATCGCTTGGCTAGGTCAAGGTCATCACCTATTCAATTAATTATTCACGGTCACCAATAGCCAACTGACTGAAGTTTAGCTAGGCTTAGAGAACTTGAAGAGTTTTTTTTTTTCTTTTCTTTTCTTTTTTTTGTACTGGGGTTCAAATCCAGGGCCTTGAGTAAGAAAGGCAAACACTTTAGTACTGAGCTGCATGCCCAGCTCACAAACACTGCAGAAGGTTGTCTTCAGGAAGGGGGAATGCGGGCCCTGTCCCATTCCCTTTGGCTCTACACACTTAGGAAACCTCTGGAGTTCTTACATTGAGCTTAAAAGTTGGACGAGCAGAAAAAAAAGAATGATTGTGAAGTAAGTGGAAGCGATGAAGCAGACCTAAGAATAATTGATATTCCGGTCAACAACACCCCCAGGTACCCACCCCGCTCTCAGGCACCTCTCCTACCTCAGGCGTGTAAACGTAGGCTGCTTGGAAGCCTCCGGAAATAAATGCTCTTGCAATGAAGAGTAAGAGGGTGAGCACATTTCTGGGGAGGAGAAGACAGCAGGTGAGGGCTTTTCCCGTCTCGTTCTCACTGCATGATCCACCTTCTCAGGAAGACTCGGCACTGAATTGGCAAAGGTCCCCCACCCAGCACCTCTGCATGCTGCGCTAAAGCTCGCTCTTATAGCACCCTGCTCTCCATCCAGCAACCCCGCTGGCGGATGGGGACGCCTGCGGTCCACAGCTGGGCATGAGAGTGGGAAAATGGTCTGAGTGGCTGAAATCCAGGACCAAGGCTCAGTGACAGAGCACTTGCCTAGCATTCGTGAGGCCTTGGGTTCTAGCAGGACTGTATCTGGCATTCTTACGGCATTTCTGCTCCCTAACTGTTGGCTCTGTGGTTCTCCTTGATGATCCAGACTACCAACCCATCAGAGTCTAAGCCCCACCTCTCCCCCATCCTGTGGGCCACTGGTTCCTTGTGGGGATTGGTCTGGGGCACGTCTATATTCAGGAGCTCTTAGGAGTTGGAAAACTAGAGAATGTATCTTCAGTAGGGCGTGTTTGAAACAAGGTCTATTTCCATCAAACCAATCACTTTAAAGCGTGCACAGCTTCTGTGGCCACACTGTACTTGTGTTTGGGATCATCATGGTGAGGGAGTTTGAACGAGAACAGCCCCCATAGGCTCATAGATTTGGATGCGTAGTCACCAGGGTGTGTGTGGCACTACTTGAGAAGGATTAGGAGGTGTGGCTGTGTTGGAAGAAGTATGTCCCTAGGGGTGGGCTGTGAGTTTTCAAAGCCCAAGTCAGGCCCAGCATCTCTTTCTCTTCCTGCTGTCTACAGAGCCAATATAAAACTCACAGCTGCTTCTCCAACACCATATCTATCTGCACGCCATCATGTTTCTTGCCATGATGATAATGAACTAAACCTCTGAACTAAACTGCAAGCCAGCCCCACTGAAATGTTTTCATTTATAAGAGTTGCTGTGGTCATGATGTCACTTCACTGCAATAGAACACTGACCAAGACACATGGGAGCTCTAAACTTGAAGTTCAGAGAAATAAAACTGAGATACATGGTCCCCTGCTGCACCACAGAGGCTTTGACCGTGAGCCCACCCATCTCTCCGTCATGAAGCACCATGAGCCTGAGTTCTGGTGAGGGGCTGGAGTTCCCCTGATACCCACCTTCCAATGCAGACGAACAGTAGGAGGCTGCAGAGGGAGAAGACGAGGAAACACAAGGCCATGGTCTTCTTGCGGCCCAGGCGGTCAATGACCCACAGAGTCACAAGGACACCTACCAGGAGAGCAGGGACATGGTAGGCAGCTTTTCAAGTGGTTCCTAATCACCCACCCTATGTCGTCTTCCACCCCTGGGAGTGGACCAGCCGAGCTGAACCCATGAACTCCAGTTCTGTCCCAGCCAAGAGTTTAGACAACACAGTAGACTCCAGACCAATGCCTGCTGCATCTGTGTTAGAGTCAGTGAAGCAGGGGACCTGGGAAGTCACAGCAACCAGGAGACAAGTGTGTTACTGTTTCAAGTCTCTAAGGAAAAGGGTGATGTGTTGCTAGAAGCAAAGAGGCAACTGATACAGGCATCGCGGGAGCCTGAATGATGGCATCTGCTGTCATCAGGCAGCAGAACGTCCAGGTTGAACGCACACCTAGTTGGGTTCAGAGGACTCTTGTTTACTCTAACCTGCCATATAACCAGGAGCCCATCTTCCCTGAGCCTCGGTTTCTTTATCTAGAAACGGGACTAGTACAATGATGTGCCAACCTTCATAGAGGCCGTATAGCATAGTGCTTGAGATTAGTGTATTATGTAATATTTATATAATCATATTTTGAGAAAGTACTTCCTTATCTATTAATCATTAAAATAATCTTCTAAAACAAATGCCAGTGGCTGCCTTTAATCAGAGCACTCAGGAGGCAGAGGCAGGATGATCCTTGTGACTTTGAGGCCAGCCTGGTCTACATAGTGAGTTCCAGGCTAGCCAGGACTATGAACCTGTCTCAAAAAGTAAAAAATAAATAAATAAAATAAATGCTATCATAAGTCTCATTTTTCATATTTATTTAATTATTGCTTATTGAGTATCAGGATCTATTCTAGGAGGGCAATATGTGTTAGGAACAAAACCAAACAAGAAGATTCTACATTTCAGAGTTGGGAGGTGATGGCAATCAATACTGGACTAAAGTTTCTAAGCTGGGACTCTCGTTTCCTAATGCAACTGGGGGGAGACGTTTTAGGAGAATGATAGAGTCTGGGTGGGGGGACTGGAGAGATGGCTTAGTGGTTAAGATCGCTGGCTGCTGTTCCAGAGGTTCTGAGTTCAATTCCCAGCAACCACATGGTGGCTCACAGCCATCTATAATGAGACCTGGTGCCCTCTTCTGGCTTGCAGGGATACAGGCAGAACACTGTATACATAATAAATCAATCAATCTTTAAAAAAAAAAGGAGTCAGGGTGGGGCACAGGTCTGAACTCTGCCAGCAATGGGACATTTATTTAGTGTCTTAAGCCAATTTCTTAAAAGGCCTCGGGACAAGGGTACAGGCTCAGGGTGTTGTGTGTGGAGCTGACCCGGGCAAGCACCAGTCAAAGATGGTATACGGAGGACTCTGCTTGGTCTTTGCTGAGCACAACACAATGGTGGCGGAAAATGGAAAGTTGTAGGAGCCAGAATGATCGTGGGCATCTTTAGTCCCTTTAAATAGCTGTTTAGCTTTGGCTCAGCACTGGATTTGACATTGTCGCTTTCAGACAGGGGGAGAAAGGGAGAGACGGACAGAAGGAAGGGAGCGGATCACCTTTGCACGGTGTTCAGGTTTGGAAGTTTGATGCCCCCACCACCAGGTCTTTTCCAGTGCATCCAGTAATGGGGGAGAAATCTCCAGGGCTCCCATCTCTGTGCAAGCCCTGACTGTCATTACAAGATTGTTTATACAATCAACAGCCTTAGAGGGTAAGGACACTGTCCGCTCTGGAGCAATGGCAGAAGCGTCTGGAGGCCACTTATAAAGTCCCATGCAGGGCTGGAGAGATGGCTCAGAGGTTAAGAGCATTGCCTGCTCTTCCAAAGGTCCTGAGTTCAATTCCCAGCAACCACATGGTGGCTCACAACCATCTATAGTGGGGTCTGGTGCCCTCTTCTGGCCTGCAGGCATACACACAGACAGAATATTGTATACATAATAAATAAATAAATATTAAATAAATAAATAAATAAATAAATAAATAAATAAATAAAATAAAGTCCCATGCATCCTGAGCTTGAGCTTCCTTGGCTGTGATTTGGACATGGTTTGAGTGTGTCCCCAGGAATCATGTGTTGGGAGCTTGGCCCTCAGTGCAGTGATGTCAAGAGGTAATGGAAGGTGGGTGTGGCCCTGTCTCTGCTTCTTGTCTCTCCTCTCATGGGCTCTCACTACAGGGCTCCTACCATTCCCTGGGAGGCTCTGTTTAAAGCTGAGCCA
The DNA here is from genome assembly GCF_950005125.1 of Chionomys nivalis. Lineage (NCBI taxonomy): Eukaryota > Metazoa > Chordata > Mammalia > Rodentia > Cricetidae > Chionomys > Chionomys nivalis. The sequence goes on along the minus strand of NC_080088.1, from coordinate 121,467,712 downwards.
ATGCTGGCACCCTGCCTGTTAGCTTCAGAACTTTGCGCTAAATACACTTTTTTTTTTTTTTGAGGCAGGGTTTCTCTGTAGCTTTGGAGCCTGTCCTGAAACTCGCTCTATAGATCATGCTGACCTTGAACTCACAGAGATTCTCCTGAGTGCTGAAATTAAAGGCATATGCCACCACCGTCCGGTCTAACTATACTTCTTTATAAAGGACATAACCTTAGGTATTTCATTATCATAACGGGGAAGAGATTCCCATATACCTGCGCTGCAGCTCCTCCGCCTGGGCCTTCTTTATCATGGGTGCAAACTGGGGCAGCAGGCCCTGCCATCAATGTTTGACCCTTGCTGCAGTGCAGAATTGCAGTAAGGTTCTTGTGACAGGGTGTGGCTGCTTGCTCCAGTAGCCCAGGAGCCTTGCCCTTTTAACAGGATGCTTGACGCTAGGCAACCTGACTTGTTAGCCTTCAGGTAGGGCCAGACTCTCAGTGTTTATAATGTGTAGCAAAGGCCTGGGAAAACACTCAAGGCCTGTTTTTCTTTTCTTTTTAAACCCTAAGCAGATGGTAGGCTTTCCTGCCCCGCCTCACCTGGGAACTCAGACAGGGTGGTCCACAGTAGGTCCATGTAATCCTCCTTGCTCAGGTACTCACAGGCCAAGCTGCACTTGGCTTCCACCGCCTTCTTCCGGCTGGAGACTAGGGTGGGGAAAGAGGAGCAGGGATAGTCACACAATCTTGTACCACAGCTTCCTGAACCCTAGCCCTTTGTTGTGGAAATGACTTTAACTGTGTAAAGACGCCTTGCATTTGTTTATGCTGTGGAATGTTACTTTTACTGTGTAAAGATGTGTTACTTTTGTTTATGCTGAATTTGTTTACGATGTAAAGATTGTTACATTTGTGTATGCTGTGGAATGTTACTTTAACTGTGCAAAGGTCTGTTACCTTTGTTTATGCTGCATTTGTTTAATTATGTAAAGATGTGTTGCATTTGTTTCTCCTTGCCTGCCTAAGGCACTTGATTGGTCTAATAAAAAGCTGAACAGCCAACAGCTAAGCAGAACCAGAATTAAGTGGGAGGAGAAATCTAAGGCAAGAGGAGAGCAAGAGAGAGAAGAGAGAATGAGGGAGAAAGTGAGGGAGACAGCTGGGGCCAGCCAGCAGATATGGAGTAGGACATGAAGAAAGAAAGGTAGAAATCCCCGAGTAGAAGGGTGGATGAAGAGAAACAGGTCAATTTAAGTTAGAGAAAAAGAAAAACTAGCCAGAAATAAGCATAAGCTAAGGCCCAGCATTCATAGCTAATAATAAGTTCTGTATCATGATTTGGGAGCTGGTTAGTGGTCCAAAAGAAAAAACTTGGTACATTCCTTCTTGCCTGTGAATATTGGACTGGGTAACTAACTGTAAAAGTTTATAGTCTTGCCAGATGGTGGTGGTGCATGCCTTTAATCTCATCACTTGGGAGCAGAGGCAGGGGGATCTCTATGAGTTCAAGGCCAGCCTGGTCTACAGAATGATTTCTGGGACAGTCAGAGCTACACAGAGAAACACTGTCTTTATGAAACAATAACAAAAACATTTTCAGTCTCCAGGGGTTGGGGTTTGCAGAGGTTTGGATCTGAGACAGCACAGAAAGAGCCGGGAGACAGGCTCAGGAGTGAACCCCTGTGCACCCTACTCCCGCACACTGGTGAATTTTTATGCATTTTCTCCTATTTTGGGGTAGGCTGTGGAAGCATGGGGGAGAGGTTGACTGCTTAGCCATTAACATGATCCCAGAGCGGCTGCATTACCTCAGACCCTGCCCAAGCAGGCAGCACCCTCTAAGGCGACTGCTGATTTCTGCCATGTGATAATGACCCCCTCCATGTACTTAGCCTCCCCAGATTGCCTGCTCTCACCACACCATGATGTGTGGGAAACCCCACAGAGATTAAGGCCTCTTCAGGGAAACCCCACAGGGATTACAGTTTCTTCAGGGAAGTCCTGGCCGGTCCTGGGATTCTCATCCTTTCTCCTCCTACACCTTAACTGCTAAATAACCTCCCACCCCAAAAAGTTGACGCATAAAATGAGCTATCTAAAAATCTCCCCCGTGTGAATACAGCCCTCTCTCTCTTGAGGACCTCACACTACCTTGGGCTACGTACCAGGATCCTTAACACACCCCAGCTCTCATATCACACCAAATCATCATGAAATACCGTGAGGCATGGACAAGATTCAGACGTCATCTGGCCCCTGAAAAGAACTCCCAGAATGCTACTCACCAAAGACCTAGCCACCGTGTCTCCTGCTGTCATTCACAACTGGATCTTTGCTGGTTTACCCCAGCAAAAAAAATATTTATACACACAAACACACACACACACACATGCACGCACATATATACACACATGCACGCGCACACACGCGCACATGCATGCACTTCTTGTGTCGGGCTTCTAGGTATGGCAGAATTGTGTAGCTCTGGAAGCTGGAAACATCTTCCGTGTAGCTTTTGCAGAAAAGGCCCCCAACCTCTACCTTCCCTCAGTGCTCATTGTCCACTGTCTGAGGGCTGTCCCCTCTGCTCAGTATCAACCCCCCACAACCAGATCTGAAGTTGGGATGCTTCTACAGAGCTTAGTTTCTCAATAACACCCCCAGTTAGCACAAGGCTCTACCATCTAAGACCTGTAATGAATGAATAATTTAATGAATTGTGCTGGGCATACTAACTCAGAACCTCAGGGCTTGCTGAGGGCACTGGGGTCCCGTCCCAGCACCCAGCGTATGAAACTGTCACCCATGGCCCCTTAGGTTTTACAAGCAAACCCTGAAGAAACTTCGTTCTTTTTCCAATGTCAGAATCCCAGCATTGCCTTCAGATAGAACCAACCGAAAGGCTGAGCACCTGCACGCGCATATTTATCTTTCTTTAATTTGTCTGGTGATTCCTGCTTCAAAATACAATTCCCTGGGGAGCTTTTAAACCTGACTAATGGGTGATCCTCACCCAGGCTGATTAAACTGGTCTGGAGAGGGTTTAAATGGTGCTGGCATCGTGTCAAAGTTCCCAGGGTGAGGGTAGGGAATCTGCTGGTGGATGCTTGTCTAGGATTCAGTGTTGCGGGAGGTCCTTCCGTTCCTCCAGCCAATAGCCACTGAGATACCAGCCCACTGGGGCGTGGTCTTTCTCCCTTTAAAAAAGCGACCACTTCCGTCCTCGCTCTCTCTTACTTCCTGCTCCGCTTCGGGCGACTAGACTCCCTTCCTGATTGTGCAGAGGGCTGTTGTCTGTGACGATGATCTGTAAGATTTTTTCCCTTTTAAATAAATAACCATTTTATTAATCATAATTCCAAATTGGTGTTTGTGACTTACGCCTTCGCCTTCATTTGGCACCCAACCAGGCTAATGGCTACTGTGCCAAACCGAAATACGGGCCCACAGTTTTAGGACCCCCTCTTTCCCCCACTTGGCTGCCTGCCATCAGTTCGGCCGTGGCCTGTGCCTTGCGGCCTGTGCCTTGTGCGTGGAGCCAGCAGTTTAACATAAATCATCACGCAGTGGCTTTTCTTGCTGCAGTTCTTTATATTTTCCCTTTAGACACCTCAGATTGACTTCAAGTCCCCACGCAGCCTATCGTTTGCCTCCCCACGTGGATTTAAACTCCACAGGCCCACGTAGTCTCTGCCCGCGTGGTTTGCTCTTTTCTGAGTCGTTTTTAAATCTCCCTTGCAAGCGTGGCGCTTGAGTGGCAGCGGTTGCCAGTTGCTGAAAGCTGCAACCCCTCAGGGTGACTCTGTCACGTGGAGGCATACACAGCTTCCCGGTTACTCTTCTCTACCCCTGGATTCTGGGTTTATGGTTCTGTGTACAGAATTGATTTAATTACATTTACTTTGTTGAGCAACTTGCATTTCCCAGTTTTTAATGAATACTAGATGGACACTGAAACAGGACCCCATTTTTGTCGCAACTTGGCAACAGCGCCACCTGCTGGATTATAAGCAATATGGCAGTTTTTGTTTCCAACACGAATTTTACTGTTTTGGTTACCAATACAATGGGTTATATCATGCAAGGTTTATATGACTATGGGGATAACTTAATTTACTGGTTACTAGGTTTCAGTATTCTTTTGCATATTCTATCATTTAGGAAGAATATGGCACTCTTAAGAACCATACAATCTTTACTAGAAACTCATGCAGGTCAGGAGATTCAGGATTCAAAAGCTTTGGAATCACAGGTGCAGAATGGGGACCAAAAAATTGATACCTCAGTGAAATCACTAGAAACACATGCAGGTCAGGAGATTCAGGATTTAAGAGAGACAATAATAAAAAGACTTGAAATGATTGAAGAAATTATTGGAGCTGGTGAACAGAGTAAGAAGGCACAAGGACAGGATACAATGCCACCACCAGCTATTAGGATGCCAATAGCAATGAATGATCTGAAAGAAATTAAGCAAGCTATTGTTAATTTTGGCTTGCACTCTGCATATGTAAAGGAAATGATAAGGACTTGGGCTTCTAATGCTAGAGCTACCCCCCATTATTTCCATCAGTTAGTGTCTGCAGTTTTAGATAATGGACCTTCCTTGATGTTTGGAATTTATTTCAGAGAAGAATCCAAACATATGGAACAGCAAGGAAGAGCAAAAGGTGTGGAGGTTTCCCAAGATCAAATTCTTGGTGCAGGAGAATATGCTGATCCACAGGTCCAAGCTCTTTATGATGATGAAGTACTGTGTCTATGTCACCAAGCAGCTTTAAATGCTGGGAATAGACTACAAGATCCAGAAAAAAGGGTTGAATCATATACCAGAATGAGGCAGGACAGAGAGAACCCTTTATTGACTTTTTGCAAAGATTAATTAAGGCTCTGGACATAGGGGTAACAGACCCAGAAGCTAGACGAATACTTCTTGAATCTCTAGCTTTTGAGAATGCAAACATAGAATGCAAAAAGATAATTGGGCCTTTAAAGTTTAGATCAGCACCTATGGATGAATGGATTCAGCATACAATGAATGTTGAGACGTTTAGCTATAATGATGAATCTTGGGTAGGAGAAGCGATTTCCAAAGCAATGAGGAGACATCAAAATGCCAGGTGTTTTAATTGTGGTAAATTAGGACATCTGAAAAGGGATTGCAGGCAAAGAATTTCTAGGAATAATATCTCTTCTGGGAATGACAAAAATAGGAGACCTCGGCCTTCAGGTATATGTAGGAGAGGTGGTAAAGGCCAACATTGGTCCAATGAATGCAGGTCAACAACAGACAGACAGGACAACCCGATATCATCGGGAAACTCCTTGAGGGGCCTCTCGCAGGCCCCCAAGCCAACAGTGGCCCAGTCATTCCCAGTCACAGTGGAGAACGTGCCTCACCAAGAAAATTAAAAGCTCCAATTTCTGCTGTAAAAAATATTACTGGTCTAAATGATGAATTACGCATGGAGGATGAGTCAAAAAACCCAGTAGGACAGAGTAAACATATATTTTGGCAGACTTCTATTAATGATCAAAGACCAAAACTAAGAGTCTGTATAAATGGCACTTTTATTGAAGGCTTATTAGACACAGGTGCGGATGTAAGTATCATTACTCCAGAATCTTGGCATCCGAATTGGCCTCTTCAAGAGGTAGATGTTCAGTTCCTGGGAATTGGAACCCTATCTCGTGTAAAACAAAACACAAGATGGGTTGAATGCATAGGACCTGAAGGGCAAATAGGAAGACTAAGGCCATATATTGCCAATATTGCAATAAATTTATGGGGCTGTGACCTGCTATAGCAATGGAATACCCAGATTAACATTCCTGTAGTTCCAGGAACTCATAATTCTGGGAAGGATATGATGAGGTATTATGGAAAAAGGTCACCAGCCATTCAGGCTGTACAAGAACATACAACAAATACCAAACCTTAAGAGGTACCAACAGCCCTACCTTTAAAATGGCTAACTGAGAAGCCAATATGGATCAAACAGTGGCCTCTAGCTGAAGATAAATTACAGGCATTGGAACAGCTGGTGCAAGAGCAACTAGATGCTCACCATATTGAAGAATCAACCAGCCCTTGGAATTCTCCTGTGTTTGTTGTAAAAAAGAAATCCGGTAAATGGAGAATGGTGACAGATTTAAGAGCTGTCAACAAGGTAATTCAACCTATGGGCCCACTACAATCTGGAATTCCTTTGCCTTCTCTATTACCAAAAGGATGGCCTCTTATAGTTATTGATTTGAAAGATTGTTTTTTCACTATACCGTTACAAGAAAAGGATAGAGAAAAATTTGCCTTCACAGTGCCTACTTATAATAATTATCAGCCTAATAGGAGATATCAATGGACTATCCTCCCACAGGGTATGCTCAATAGTCCTACATTGTGCCAATATTTTGTAAGTAAGCCATTGGAAATAATTTGTAAACAATTCCCCAAGTCCATAATTTATCATTACATGGATGACATCTTGTTATCTGATTCAAATAAAGATACTTTAGAAAGGATGTTTGAAGAAGTAAAGAAAGTCTTGCCTAGGTGGGGATTACAAATTGCCCCTGAAAAGATTCAAAGAGGAAATTCTATTAATTACCTAGGTTACAGAATAGGGTTAGAGAAAATTAAAATGCAAAAGGCACAAATTAAGAGAGACCAGTTAAAGACTCTTAATGACTTCCAAAGATTGTTAGGAGACATTTCCAGTCTACGACCAGCTGTTGGGATAACACCTGATCTAATAGTTCATTTAAACAAAACCTTAGATGGTGATAAAGATTTGAATAGTCCAAGAAAACTGACAGCTGAAGCAGAAAAGGAACTGACAATGATTGAGGAAAAATTGCAGGAGGCACATGTGGATAGGGTGAACCCAAATCTTAGCTGCATCCTAGTCATATTGCCTTCCAGAATTTCTCCTACAGGGATTCTAATGCAGAGGGAAGATATTATTTTAGAGTGGATATTTATACCTAATAAACCAAGTAAAAAATTAAAAACTTATGTGGAAAAAGTCTCTGAATTAATTATAAAAGGTAAACTGAGACTTCGTCAACTAGCAGGTATAGACCCAGCAGAAATTATAGTGCCTTTTACTACTGAAGAAATAAAAAAGTTATAGGAAGACAATGAACCATGGCAAAGAGCTTGTGCTAATTTTTTGGGAGAAATTAATAGCAACTATCCCAAAAGTGGTAGACTTAACCTCATAAAGAGAACTTCTTGGATTCTTCCTCGAATTGTATGTGATGGTCCAATAACTGGAGCCCGTACGTTCTATACTGATGCAAATAAATCAGGGAAAGCAGGTTATAAGTCAGATGAATTGAGTAAGGTGGAACAAAGCCCTTATAATTCTGTCCAGAAGGCAGAATTATATGCCATTCTTATAGTGCTAAGGGATTTTAAAGAACCTCTTAATATAGTTACAGATTCACAATATGCAGAAAGAGTTATCTTGCATATTGAAACTGCTGAATTTATACCAGATGACACAGAGTTGACTTCATTGTTTATCCAGGTACAAGACATAATCAGGAACAGGCTTTGTCCGATGTACATAACACACATCCGGTCCCATACAGGTCTGCCTGGTCCTCTAGCACAAGGCAATGCTGAGATTGATCAATTATTGATTGAAAGTGTGTTGCAGGCCTCAGAATTTCATAAGAAGCATCATGTCAATAGTAAAGGCCTAAAGAAAGAATTTTCCATTACATGGCAACAAGCTAAGGACATTATAAAGAGATGTCCTACTTGTTCTTTCTATAATCAAACACCGTTGCCTGCAGGGAGTAACCCAAAGGGTACTAAAAGAAATGAAATCTGGCAGATGGATGTATTCCACTTTATGGAATTTGGTAAATTAAAATATGTACACCACACCATAGACACGTATTCAGGTTTTCAATGGGCTACTGCTCTGAGCTCAGAAAAGGCTGATTCAGTAATCACACATTTATTGGAAGTTATGGTCATCATGGGTATACCTGCACAAATAAAGACAGATAACAGTCCAGCATATGTATCTAAGGAAATGATTATTGTAATATAAAACATTTTACAGGTATACCAAATAATCCTACATGTCAGGCAGTTATAGAAAGATCAAATCGCACTATAAAGGACATGCTGAACAAACAGAAAGGGACCGAAAATACCCCCAGAAATAGATTACATAATGCTTTATTAACCTTGAATTTTCTTAATGCTAATGAGAAAGGAACGACAGCAGCAGAAAGACATTGGATAATGGAAAAGTCTGCTGAATTAAATCAACCGGTTTATTTCAAGGATGTGCTGACCTCTCAATGGAAGCCAGGAGATGTGCTACGTTGGGGAAGGGGTTTTGCTCTTGTTTCCACAGGAGAAGAAAAATTGTGGATACCATCAAAATTAATAAAGGTTCGATTTGAAGAGGAGAAACCTCTTGGAAAGGAGAAATGACAGCTCATCCACAATGATGATATTCATACAGGTGGTAAGAAAAACATATAGAATGGGGGCAGGGTTCTTATCTCCACAGGAAAACACTCATCTTTGAAAAATTCAAGGGACCCTGGATGTTTGGATACTGACAGATGGAAAAATACCTGCCCAATAGGAACTATCAAGAAAACTGACCACACTGGAGCACCGGACTGAGCTCCCAAGGTCCTAATGAGGAGCAGAAGGAGGGAGAACATGTACAACGAAGTCAGGACCACGAGGGGTGCACCCACCCACTGAGACAGTGGGGCCGATCTATTGGGAGCTCACCAAGGCCAGCTGGACTGTGACTGAAAAAGCATGGGATAAAACCGGACTCTCTGAACATGGCGGACAATGAGAGCTGACAAGAGGCCAAGGACAATGGCACGGGGTTTTGATCCTACTTCAGGTTCTGGCTTTGTGGGAGCCTAGACAGTTTGGATGTTCACCTTCCTAGATCTGGATGGAGAGGGGAGGACCTTGGACTTTCCACAGGGCAGGGAACCCTGACTGCTCCTGGGACTGGAGAGGGAGGAGAAGAGGAGTGGGGGGAGGGGAGAGGGGCGGGAGGAGGGGGAGGGAAATGGGAGGCGGGGAGGAGGCTGAAATTTTTTTTTAATAAAAAAAAAAGAAAAAAGAAAACTGAATAGGTTATGTAAGTAAAATATATTAAACCATATTTCTAAATTTATAGAGCTGGTTTTGAAGTTGGACTCTGGCTCAGTCCCTCTCCAATTCCAAGCCTGTTGGTAAGAAAAAACCCAGAGTTTCTGGAGTTTCTGTCTCATGTCAAGAGCCATGATATGGGACAGAAAGAAATATGAGTTTAGAAAACATCTTTGCTTTTCTTCATATCTATCATACTTTTCATTAAATATATCTATCATGCCTTTCATTGAATATATATATGTCTATATGATTAATGTTTAAGTTTTTCACAATGAACAATGAGTTATTCCTGAAGTGACATTTGAAGTTTCCAGGAAGAAGATGGGGCCCCACAACAACAACTCCACCTGGTTGATATGACGTCATGATACTGACAGCACTACTACAAGACCTGTTTTGGGTACCAGCTGCACAAGACAGTTCCAACTTGGTTAGTTGAAACGGTGCACATCTTATACAACATTCTGGCCAGACCTGCACAAAATACTCAGAGACTATTTGCAATTTTAAAAGACATTGATCTTGAAATTTAACCATCATTTTACTTTCACAGGATCCCCCAGAAAGAACGTCGCCCCCATGACAGCTGGAAGTAACTCTAGAGGATGACGTCCCCTCTCCCAGTAAAGTTTGCCCTTGGGTTTAGGGACATCATTTAGGGGTTGATTATAATTGGTATACGGTTGAGGGTTGCAGAAGGAATTTTATAAGCTCAGGGATCATTTAAAAAAAAAGAGGGATAATGGGATGATGGGATAATAGATTGGTACTTGTTGGTACTTGTGAGTTATTGTTTTGAGACAAATATATTGGTATCAATTCTTATATATTGATACAAAGTGAAATTATATTGACTATTGTATGCATGCATGTTTCTACCTCTGTTTAAAACATTTTTATGTATTGACATATATTGTATTGATATATATTGTATATATTTACCATATTGCAGTGTACATTTCTACCTCTGATTAAGATATTTATATATTGTTTGTGTATTGATATATATTTACCATATTGCAATGTATATTTGTACATTGTTTATATTTGGAGGTCATTGTCCTCATTTGTTTCACAGTCGTTTATTGTCTTAGTCTTTAAGTTAGATAGGTATTGAGAATTATATAGATCAATAGTATTCTAAGTTTGTCATTTATAATTAGACTAATCAGGTTCTTTAGATACATAGAGATTATACTCAGTATAGATAGATAATCTTCAACCTCTTCAAAGAGCTGTAGAAAATGGCCTTTAATCTAACTCAGAGTTTTGTGGTAGTGAGACACAATTGCTCCTGGCAACACCGCTCTATTCCCAAGAGAATGTTGAGCACCAAAGACACTCCACCTGGAGCCTTTCTTCTTGGCTGAACTGGCCTTTGGGCAAAGAAATGCCCACACCTCAACCACTGACAGAAATACAGAGTATCCGTGAATGGAAAAAACAGGACTGTCATATCCTGCCAAGACAGGGTAAGATAGTTTTGACAAGTTTCTTGCCTTTGAAAATGGTATGTCAGTTATGTTAGTCCTTAGCCAAAATTGGTTGCTTCAACGTTGCAAACGTGACCTTGGGTGATTGCCCAGGTAGCTAGTTGTCTCTGTGATTTGTTGCATGTTTTGGAAGTTGTTTGATTGCACTTCCTAATTACTCAGGTAATATTATTTCCCGTCTCAGATCTTCGATGGGGTTGAAGACTATATAAATGTAGTTACTTTCCACTCGTGACTTGGCCAAGCTATTTATTATACAAGACCTAAGCTAGTTAGAATAGGATATTTGTACTTATTGTATATAATTTCATAGTAGGTTTAGAACTCTCTTACTTAAACAAAAGGGGGAGGTGTTGCGGGAGGTCCTTCCGTTCCTCCAGCCAATAGCCGCTGAGATACCAGCCCATTGGGGCGTGGTCTCTCTCCCTTTAAAAAAGCGACCACTTCCCTCCTCGCTCTCTCTTACTTCCTGCTCCGCTTCCGGCGACTAGACTCCCTTCCTGATTGCGCAGAGGGTTGTTGTCTGTGATGGTGATCTGTAAGTTTTTTCCCTTTTAAATAAATAACCATTTTATTAATCATAATTCCAAACTGGTGTTTGTGACTTACGCCTTCGCCTTCAATTCAGGAAGCCCTGGGTTCTATCCACGGTGGGAACTCCCCTTGTAGGGCAGGGATGGAGCTCTGTCCTTGTTCTCATGGGAGAAGGGCACATTGGCCACTACCCAGGATCACACACATAGGACTGCGAATTGGGTTTGGGCCCTTCGTGGGCGGGGATGGTTTGGAAAGACTGTTTTGGTTCTGTGCGGTCCTTGCCTTTAAAAGGCCCCTAGTGACAGAAGCTGCAGCTCTGGGAGGGTTCCAGGACACCCCAACCTACCATTGAGCTATCCAGCCTTTCCTTGTCACACTTGTGGGGCAACTGTTGCTCCTCAGAGAGCTCCATCTCCCCGTACCAAATGGAGCCCTAGTCTAAGGGACAGGATCTAACCCAGGGAGACTCATGGAAACACAATGCATTCGGTTTTGTAGAACGCAGTTTTCTCCAACTTCACAACAGCTTTTCCCCCTCTTTTTCTTTCTTTCTTAAAAAAAACAAAACAAAAAGCCTGGTGGTGGTGGTGGTGGTGGTGCACGTCTTTAATCCCAGCACTCAGGGAGGCAGAGGCAGGCGGAGTTTGAAGCCAGCCTGGTCTACGGAGTGAGTTCCAGGACAGCCAGAGATACACAGAGAAACCTTGTCTTGGGAAAAAAATGGATCTTTATGTTCATTTATTTAGTTAGTTATTTTGGTGGTGGGGAATGAACCCAGGATGCCACACGTGCTAAGTGGGCGCACCCCCTTAGCTCTTAGAATGTATTCTCCTCGGGTCTCTTGGCAGAGATGAACATTTCCGTGACACCCCTTCAGTGCAGACAGATTGCTCTTTCCTCAAGTGAGACTGACCAGTAACACCTCAGCTTATCAGCAAGTGCTGCCAGCTTCGGAGCTCGAGCCCTGACTTAGGCTGGGACTGGGCACGTGTCATCTCCGTCATCACAAAGTCGCCCAGAGTCTTGGGAACTTGGAATTCATGCCACAGTGATGATGGCAACACCTTGCAGGGGAGAGAATGTGGCTGTGTTCACGTGGGGTGGGAGACAGTAAAGGAAGGGATACTCACTGCTGCAGACATCTCCCGCCTGGAAGAGTTCCGTGGTGAGCAGAACCAAGCCGTAATAAGAAAAGGCATTGGAAAACCTGTGGGGGGAAAGCCAGGATGGAGACATCAGAGAGGCACAAGGCTCCTTCCAGCTCCGGGAGGCTAATCTTTCACCAGTCTTGGCAGGCTCTTGGAGCCATTTGGAGACCCTGAGCAGGGAGATGGCTGGCAGGAAGCATCGTGATGGGATAGAGGGACATGATTCTGTGTTCTTGGAAGGACCAAGATGGACTGTGTGACATCCCAAGATGGACAGCATGGCATTCCCGCTGGCATCGAAGGGGCTTCTGAGCTAACACGGAGGGGCTGAACTTGATTGTTAGAATTTCAGACTGCAGTGACAGTTCTTCCCTTCTGCATAGACCTGGGATCTGCAGTTAGAGTGTACAGAACTAGAATATTTGTAAAAACAGCCATGATGGAACTCACACAACCAGAGACTGAAGGTCTTGGATTTGAGAAGGGACAGTCATCACTCAGAAGATATGAGTTCCCTAGTGATCCACGACCCACATGGACTCTAACATTTGGGTTTGTGCTACGAGTTTACACAGTCACATACAGGATAAGTAAATGTGAAAAGAGTAACTTATTACATTGTAAATCTTCAAAAATAATTCAGTTTTTTTAAAATTTAGCAGTTAGCAGAGATATGATGCTTAACACTACTCTTTCTCCTGTGCTACAGGGTCTAGATATTCGAGAATACTAAACTGTCTTTCCCTTACTATCCAGAACAGAAAGCCAGCTTTGTGCTCATTCTTCCTACCTCAGGTAGAGCTGCTGATAAAACAGCCCCCTCCCCCACTTCCCAAGACAAAGATCAGGGGTTCACTTTTGCCTTCAGCAACCAAGTCTTTCTGCCATGGCCCTCTCTTCACTTTCAGGCTTATTACTCCTGCCTGGCTAACTATAGGGGTCTTCTTCCTGTTTGCCCAGACTCTAGCCCAGTGGTTCTGAACCTTCCTAATCTACGACCCTTCAGAACAGTTATGGTTGGGGTGGGAAGCAGCAACTTCTACGGTTCAGTCAGTCCGACTAAAGCAGAGCTGTTTTGATTGGTTAAAATGCCACTTCCTTCATCCTCTACTTCTCTTTAGAGCATTTTGTATACTTGACCACTGTAACTTCAAGCATAACATTCCTGTGTTATGTTACATGTAAGTGTCAGACATAGAAGATTGGGGGAGAGGTTCTCACATGGTTCGTGATGGCTACTGCTGTCATCCATCATACAACTGCTGCCCCGTCACCTGACAATCACCCTCTTGTCTCCTCAGTCTCATTTGTCAAATCTTAGGCATGAGTCTCCTAGTGCCCTGGGATGTAAATCAACACTCGGCCTCCACTTACACAAAACGTGACGCTGGGCCAACATGGGGAAATAGAAAATGAAGTTGCCAGGAACAAACAAAATGCCATGGTGAAGATTCTAGAAGGCTGAGAGAATGGTTATGGATGTTGAGCATTGCATGCTCCCAGAATTCCCTTGGGCTGTCTTTCTAGCCACGTATTGGTGATCTTCACCTGACCCAGCAGCCTTTACCTAGCAAGTAAAACTGTCAGAATGTGTTAACTTGGCAGACCACTCGCTTCCGCCAAATACATAAATAAACAAATGCTGAAGGAAAAAGGAAAAGAAAAACCAAAAATGTCATCAGGTTGCAGTAACCAAGACTGGCAAGTAGAGTCTTGGGCAAATGCTCTGCTTTGCACCTTTCCTCTCTCGGTGGTGGTAGTTCTTTATATAAAGACATGGGGACACATCATAATTGCTTCAAAATAAACTGTTCTCTTGGAGGTACGAACTGGGTTTGACATTGACAGGATTAAAATTAGCCTCTCACAAATTGCTTTTGAGATTCAAAATCAATCCAAGTGAATTACAGATTCTTTAAAAATTATTTAATTTTTTTCTTCTAGATTATAGATTCTTAAAGGTTGGTATTTTGATTCTGTCCAACTCCCCTTTCTAAAATCCTACGGGTGCCACTTTGAACTGGGCACACAGCGGGCATTTAATAAGTGCTTGATGAACTGATTCAGCTCTTAGGAACGCGGAGGCAGAACTCAAGCCTGGCTCCGTGCTACCAAGCCTTTCTTCCCTCTTCCCTGTAATCGACCATGCTGGGAATACCTCTCTCATAATCAATGCCTCTGTTCAAAGGTGAACAGGAAGGCTGGAACCAGGTTAAAAATAGAACTCAAATCCTCCAGCCACACAGAGCCTTGTGCCGGCGCTGCTGCAGGCCAGATCTGGAAAAGAGAAGAATGGTTGCAATTGCACTTGCTGCGAAGACGAAATAATTACTCTCTGCACTTGCCTCTTGACTGCAACTCAAGCAAAATTAAACCAGGCAGGAACGGAGGGGTCCCAGGAATGGTTGTGTTGACCACGTCTTAGTTTTCAAAGGATGAGCCGTGTACCACCAGTGGTAACTGAGGCGGCAGATGCAGAGAAGAGGCCTTGGCCGGTGTAAACAGTGGCTTCCTGTAGAAAGTTCCCTTGGAAGTTTTCTTTCTGTTCCTTTGGTTGCATCAGCCTCACCATGTGCTCCTGGCTCCTGAGCACCTGCCCTTACCACAGCCACCCTGTCTCTGGTACACAGATCAGTGCCTGGGCACACCAGCCACCCTGTCTCTGGTACATAGGATCAGTGCCTGGGCACACCAGCTACCCTGTCTCTGGTACACAGGCTCAGTACCGGGGCACACCAGCCACTCTGTCTCTGGTACATAGGATCAGTGCCTGGGCACACCGGTTACCCTGTCTCTGGTACACAGGCTCAGTACCTGGGCACACCCTCTCTCTAGTACACAGGCTTAGTTCCTTGGCACACCAGCCACACAGATACTTTACTGTATCTACCTTTGAGAGCATCATTAGGGATGGCTTGCAACTCAAGCATTTTCTAGAAGGGCAAAAATAGAAATGCCTCCCTTCAAAGCTACTTATCTGAGTAGCTCCACGTCCAGTTCAAAGTGTGAAGAAGTGAACAGCCCACCTGTCGTTAATGCAGATGGGGTCAGGAGTATGATGCTGACAGCAAACATGGTGGCCAGCCTATAATCCCAGCACTCCAGAAGCAGAGACCAGATCTCTATAGCAAGCCAACTAGCACCAAGTGAGAGACCCTGTCTTGATTTATAATGTTGAGAAAGACTGGGGCAGACACCTGATGTCACCTTTGGGTGACCCATACATACATATGCATATACGTATGTGCAAACATTCATAGATACACACTGCACACACATATTCAAAACAAATAAGTAAATCTCAAGTCCCAAGCAGTGTTCTGTGAGTGGGCAGTCAGCAGCTCTTACCATATAAACCACAGCAGGAGAGTTGTCCAGCGAAAGTGGGGTGTAAAAAGATCCCTCATTTTGCCTCTGTCTTCCTGTTTCAAGACAAGGATATGTGGATTATTGGCTAGCTCCCAGGGCACAGGGGCCTTGGCTGGAGGCCTGATATTCTCTCTCTCTCTCTCTCTCTCTCTCTCTCTCTCTCTCTCTCATACACACACACACACACACACACACAGAGATATACAGACACACACACTCACAGAGACACACAGATACACAGACACATAGACACAGACACACAGATACACACACACCCACATATACACGCACACACACACACACACACACACACACACACACACACACTGCTAATGGCACAGCCAGGGATAGAGGACACAAGCTTGGTAAGTCAAGACTCATCCCATTTCTTCCTGCTGAGATCCTAGCAAGCCAGGGCCTTGATTACCACAGGCCAGAACCATTCTGTGCTTCCAACATGGAGCAGGAGGCAGACCCCCAAGGTGGGCACCATCGGGCCCCTGGGTTTGTTTCAGTGCAAGGGGCATGAAATCATTCCACACATAGACAGCCAGTGCCTGGTCAGGGGCACCACGGTGTATCTGCTGAGAGCCAACTCAACAAAAGCCACACTGCCCAAAGACCGACTACTTAAATGATCTATTTGTCAATTCCACAAACATTTAAAGAATTTACTAGTATTATTTTTTTTCAAATCTTTGCTTAACAATTGTTCTTTTTAAAAATTGAGCTGGGAGCAAAACAGAAGCAGAAGCAGTTATAAACACATTGGCTGGCGGGACAGCTCCCTAATCACTGCCTACATTCTCCTGCAGGAGTTCAGAATTTGGCAGTCAAGCCGCCAGTTGGAATTGCCAAACTCCCTTTACTAGTTCCACACTAGATTTCCAGTTCATGTACACAGACATGCACAAACACAAATGCAGGCCATGCCAGGATCTGCACTGACCCACACATGTGCCCACACTTGCATGCCAGCCTCATGCAATCGATTCCTTGCATACACACACACACACACACACACACACACACACACACGTGCCCATACATGGCATGCCAGCCTCATGCAATCACCCCCTTGCACACATATATACATGTACCACACACGCATGCCAGCCTCATGCAATCACTTCCTTGCTTCTCTCTGTCTCTCTCTGTCTCTCTCTGTCTCTCTCTGTCTCTCTCCTTCTCTCTCCAGACACTGACCTGTCTGGAGATGATGAGCTTTCCCAGAGGCATGGGGGCTCCATTTTCCGTTGCTATCCGCTTTAAGGTGGCAATTGCCTTCTCCTGGTTTCCAGACAGCACGTCATATCTAGCACTCTCTGGCAGCCACTGAGGGGACAGGAGATCCAGGTGTGGCTGGTTAGTGGGGAGCAGCACTCTCTGCAGGCCACCCTCCCTCATCTGTGTGGGAGTCTCTGAGAGTTAGGTCTCTGAAGTTAGAGTCCTGGCTTTTAATGCTGGCTCCTCTGTGTGCTACACAAGATGTCTGTGTGTCCTGTGCCGTGAGGTCACTTCCCTGTGCCTGTTTCTTCCTTCACACCTTCAGGTGTTCAGAGGGTTAAATGGGATAACAGAAGCAGAGATCTTGGCGAAGGGTTGGCGTGGGTTCGTGTAACTGTCATCATTGTCCTGGTTGCTTCTAGAGTTGGGGGGTAGGGTAAATAATGACACCATCAAAAACCTCCCCTCAACTCTTGAGAGACTCTGCCTTCATGGGCTGATTAGCATCATCTTATAAACTAAGTCTGAGAGAGAAGTCGGGAGTTTTAAACCCGATGGAGCTCCAGCCCCAAGTGCAGAGGCAAGTGCACTCCAGTGAAGGGAGACAGCAGTTTGTCCACTGATGTCGTAGAAACTTGTGGGGCTGGGACCCAGCCAGTTCAAATAAGGTCTGATATTTGGAAAATCAGCCAGCCTCTGGAATTCAATTTTCTCATTAGTAAAATGAGGACATAGCAGAGTTTGAGGTCCACCAAAATGCATGTCATTGTGTAGAATTCTCCATAGACATGGCAGCCTAGCCACAGACTCCATTTCCCAGCTTCCCTTGCAACTAGGTGAGCCCACAAGACTAACAATCATCAAGGTAAGCAGACATTAAAGGAGCAATGGTGTGAGCCTCCACTTTGCTCCCCCCACCACCCCTGACTCCAAGTGTCCTAGGGGATGACTGAACCACAGGTTGCAAAAAACAAAACTACACAAAAAATATCAAAACTTGGGCTAAGATCCCCATGGGAACCAGAATACTCTCTCTAGACTGTTCAGTTGCAAAGAAGTAACCTCCTTCTGCATTGAGCTACTGAGTTGGTGGCTTGGTCACAAGAACAAATGTCAGAGCCGGGCGGTGGTGGCGCACACCTTTAATCCCAGCACTTGGGAGGCAGAGGCAGGCGGATCTCTGTGAGTTCGAGACCAGCCTGGTCTACAAGAGCTAGTTCCAGGACAGGCTCCAAAACCACAGAGAAACCCTGTCTCGAAAAACCAAAAAAAAAAAAAAAACAACAACAACAACAACAAAAAAAAAACAAATGTCACCCTAAGTAACAAGGGCTTCATCACAGCCCTTCCCCATGTGGTTATGAGGAGAAAGAAAAGTAAATGTGTGTGAGTAGCCTAGCACACAGGTTCCCTCACAGCCCCTCACCCTGCGTGTGTGTGTGTGTGCATGAAAGAGTGTGTGCACATGCTCTACAGACAATACACAAGATGTGAGGATGTGTCTCATTTCAGGGTAAGATAAGGAGACCATGTGAGCTCCTGGATACAGCCATGTCTGAAAGCCAGACATATAATGCTCTATCATGTGTCTGTTCCTATGTTTTGTTCAAGCCAGTATGAATTTTGTTTCTGTCACTTGAAGTTCAGAGTTCCAGTGGGTCCAAAGGAGTCACTTTAAGCCTTAGTCTTACAGAGAACATCTCAAAAGAGTTCGCGTGCAGGGAATCCACCCCAGGCCACCCCCCACCCACCCCCACTCATTGGTTTTTTGATACAGGGTTTCTCTGTATAAAAGCCCTGGCTGTCTTGGAACTTGTTCTGTAGACAAGACTGGCCTCATACACTGACAAAGATCTGCCTCCTCTGCTTCCCCATAGCAAGGCAGGACCACCATGCCAAGTCCACGAATAATAGTCTTGAGAGACAGGGCTTTGGTGTCTTCCACTCACTTCACTCTAAGGTATAGTGTTCCCCAGACCGGCAAGGAGATGGCTTTAAACATACGTACGAAGCACAGAACAGCAAAGAGGAGCAGCGGGGCAGCCGAGAGCATTAGCAGCCAGCGCCAGCCCAGGCTGGGCATCACGAACACCGCCAGGAGGACTTCAAACACCGTCCCGATGGCCCAGAAGACCTGGCACGGGAAAGTAAGAGTCAGTGGTGGGGTGCTGTGGCTAAGAGTGGAAAATCAGAGTGCCCCCTTTTCTCTTCATGTGGCACATCCTGCTGTGGTCCCTCCCACTGCGTAACACTTGGGTGGTGCTGGCCGGACTGCACACCACAGCAGAGGACGCGGAAAGGACCCGTGTTCTGTGACTCAGGTATGACACTGGGCATCAAGGGACTGTGGTTTTGTCCTATTTCCAAGGTTTTCATAGCCAGTGCGCCTGATATGGAACATGTCTGGCCTGTTCTGTGGCCATCAGGGCCATCTACCTCTGGAGCTCATTCTCTGAAAGAAACTGCCTCCATGGTAGTCACCCCTGCTCCCCGGCTCCCTCCACTCTGCCCCACCACCAGTCCCTGGGCATCTGTTTCTGTTTTTTACATTGTCATTTTTTAAAAAATCGGTTTGAGCAGGATCTGGCTATGTAACCCAGGCTGTGCCTCAGACTCTCTATGTAGTCCACCCTGGCTTTAAACTCAAGATCTCCTTTCCTTAACCTCCCGGTTATTTCAAGGATGTAGGTCCTGTCTACATGATCTTGACTACTCCAGCCACAGATGCAGCAGAATCACCTAACATTCATCCTTGGCTCACCAATGTTCTAGCATATGCCACGATTTCTTCCTTTTTCAAGTTTGATGCTACTCCATTGTGTGTGAATATACCACGTCTTCCTCACGGACACTTGATGGCTTCCGTCTCTCTGTGTGTGGTACATTGTCACACTGACATCTGCTTCCCTTGGCCCACAGGCTCCAGCACCCTCCTTGGGAATCCTCTCCCTTCTCCCCAAGTTGCCCAGCTCCCTACCTGTGGCTTCCCACTGTTTGCTGCTAATAGGGAGCCCAGGGAATGAGAGAAGAGCAGGGTAGAGACCAAGGTTGGTTTACTGTCCAGGCACCTCCCCTGCAGGGGGTCACAGGCTGGCTCAGCTGAAGATCTCTCCAGAAGATCCCTCATCCAACTGTTAGGGCTGCTCACTGCTCCCTCCTGGTCTTTCAAGGGAGACTTTACTGCTGTTATTATTTTTAAATCACAGCTATTTGCTAAGGGAGTGATGAATGGTTTTTGGAAATCAGTTCTCTCCTTATGTAGCTTGGGTCCTGGGTTTTGAACTCAGGTCCTCAGGCTTGGTAGCAGGTGACATTTCACAGGCCTTGTTATTATGGTTATTATCTTAAGTAGTAGAGATCAAAGCCTGAGGCCAGCGAGCACTCTACCAGCTGAGCTACAGCCCAGCCCTCTTTCTGCTTCTCATTTGGAGGCGTGGTCTCAATAAATTGTCTAGGCAGACTTTAAAGTTATGATGCTTGCATCAGTCTCCCCAGTAACTGGGATGATGAGCTTGATCCACTAGGCTCAGCAGGGACTTTCTAAGTCCTCTTCAGACTGATCTGTTCTTGTTCCTGGCTGGGCTGTCCAGCTGCAAGCACTACCCATGCTAAAGCCTGCCCCACTAAGTCCCCTGAGCCTTCCTAAATCCCCCTTTTCTTAAAGGAGCCACAAACCATTTCTGTTGACAAGCATCATGGGGGCCCATTAAAATGTCTCACGACAGGTATGTTAAGGATGCGGACCAGTCAGGATGCTCATGCTACTCAACAAGGGATGAACTCAAAACATTTTTTTTTTGAGGCAGGGTCTTTCTATGTGGTCTTGAGTGGCCTGGAACTTGCAGCAATCCTCCTGCCTCTGCTTACTGAATTTGGAGGTCACAGGTATGAGCCCCCATTCTCAGCTTTAGTTGTGGATCTTGGGAAGTCCGAAAGAGAACTGAGTATGACCAGGGTTAGTTAGCCAGATTTCAAGATCAGCTGGCCTACCCAGGCACATTCTGTTATTGAAACAACTGGTGGGGATGGTGGTAAATGCCTGTAACATTAACATGAGGGAGGCAGAGGCAGGAGGATTGCCCCAAATTCAAGGCCAGTCTGAGAACACATAGGGTTCCAGGCTATACAGCAAAAGTCTGTCTCAAGACAAGTACATCATCAGTTCAGTATTTACACAACTGATTACCCCGTCTGTGTCCAGCATCCGAGAGTCGGCCAGTCTGATGGACCAGAGGCAGGGTTGGGAGGTGTAACTCAGTGGGCACAGTGAGAGCGATGCTTGGTGTGATCACATGACTGGGGAGTCAGCCCTGAGAGCGCTGGTACATAGCAGAATCGGAAGTCTTTGCACCATCCCTGCAAGGCAGGGCCTGATAGCTGCAGAGTTCAAGGCCAGCCTGAGCAATTTAGCAAAACTCTTGTCTCAAAATTAATAAAAAGAACAAAGAGGGTTGGGGTACGTAGCTCAAAAGTGGAGCACTTGCCTAACACATGTGAGGTCCTACGTCAGCAGAGACCAGCCTTTGGGAGGTGACCACTTTGGGGGTCAAATGACCCTTTCACAGGAGTCACATACCAGATAATTATGTTATGATTTGTAACAGTAGCAAAATTACAGTAGCAATGAAAATAACTTCATGGTTGGGGTCTCCACAACATGAGGAACTGTATTAAAGGGCCGCAGCTTTAGGAAGGTTGGGAACCACTGACCTAGATCAACCTCCAGTTAAAGAAAGAAAGGCAGAACGAAGGGAAAAAACGAGAGGGAAGGAGGAAAAATATTTACACTCTATACCCGGGAACATATTTGTCTATTGCTAGTGTGTCTGTTATTTATTTATTTTGTTTTTTTGAGACAGGGTTTCTCTGTGTAACAGTCCTGGCTGTCCTGGAACTCACTCTACAGACCTGGCTGGTTTCAAACTCACAGAGATTCACCTGCCTCTGCCTCCCCAATGCTGGGATTAAGGGTGTGTGCCACTACCGCCTGGCTTGTTATGTTTTTCTTAAACTCCCCTTTGCAGTCTTGTGGCTCAGTACATTCCAGAATGAATTGCTAGTCAGTTAGTATTCCCTAGAGGCCATCACCCTCTCCTTACCTCTATCAGCAAAATGCACTTGGCTCTGGCTTTCATGGGAAGAAACTCAGCATACAGCGTCACCCTAGGCGAGCAAAGAGACAGGGGCTAAGAGAGTAGGAAGATGGCAGATTCTGAATTCCTCCAATAATGGTCTGTGGACTCCTGTCAGAATTTCCTGGGATGGTGGCTAAAGTCAGAAACAGACAAGTTCTTACTGCGGCTCCAAGCTGCCTGCCAACTCCCCATCTGCCTGCCTCCGCCTCCTGAGTACTGGGCTACCTGTGTGCACCTTGGCGTTCTGTCAGTGTGTGACTCTCTCCACCTTTGGAAGCAGATTCTTGAGCATGAGCCCCGGCTACTGCATTTTTAACCAACTTCCCGGAGGATCCTCAGATTCCATTGGGCTTCCTTTGATGTTGGCTGTAGCTGCAGAATCTAGGGAAAGTCTAGTTGTGGGTTTATGGTCAGCTGTGTTAGTAGTTGTTATCCCTGGGTCTTATATGGCCTTTTGTCCTGGGGGACCCTCATCCTGGGCCCCTGATGTCTGTGTGTCTCTGGGGTCAACCACAGGGAGAATGCCACGTTGCTCCCAGCAGTTGCATTGAGGGTGCTCGATGCCAGCCTGCTCCTCACGGGTGCATTAATCTTCATAGATGGGAATTGATGTCTGACAGATTTCTCTTACACTTGCAACTAGAATATATTCCAGATTTGCCAGTATCTTGTTCTCCACAAAACCTCTACCCACCAGCTGTAGCTACAGACCGGGCTGCACTGGTGACAATTTGTGCCTTTAATTTGTCTTTCTTTTTGCATTTATTAATCACATTCTAATATAAGAAAGAGCTCTTTTGGAGATGTCAAGAGGGGTCAGCAAATAAAAGGAACCTGCTGCCAAGTCCAGTGTCCCGTGTTTGATCCCTATAACTCCACACGGTAGAAAGAGTGTTGACCCCTACAAGGGGTTCTCTGACCTCCATTGTGTACTAGATCACCTGGAAGGTGTCCTGGCCCTGCATATTTCCCAGCTGTCACTTGACCTGAACGATGCTCTGTGGGTGCTCACAGCGCCAACTACTGGAC
Source organism: Chionomys nivalis (assembly GCF_950005125.1). Lineage (NCBI taxonomy): Eukaryota > Metazoa > Chordata > Mammalia > Rodentia > Cricetidae > Chionomys > Chionomys nivalis. The sequence goes on along the minus strand of NC_080088.1, from coordinate 121,444,636 downwards.
ATAAACCGCTACTGCTTCACTGTCACCATCCTCATTCTCGTGAAAGGATGCTTGCAGCTTTAGTTAGATTTTTGTTTTTTTGTTTTTTTTTCTATTTTATAGCCCAAAATGTCACTCGTAATGATAAAAAAGAGCACTATTTAACTCCCTTTTAAAAAGTAGAATCCAGGCCGGGTGGTGGTGACGCACGCCTTTAATCCCAGCACTCGGGAGGCAGAGGCAGGCGGATCTCTGTGAGTTCGAGACCAGCCTGGTCTACAAGAGCTAGTTCCAGGACAGGCTCCAAAACCACAGAGAAACCCTGTCTCGAAAAAACAAAAATAAATAAATAAATAAAAATAAAAAATAAATAAAAAGTAGAATCCAAATCTTGGGACTAAAGATCGCTTAGTGTTTAAGAGCTCTGAGGACTGGAATTAGATTCCAGCACTCATGTGGTGGTGTAACCACCTGCAACTCCAGTTCTACGGGACCAGAGCCCTCTTCTGACCTCTGCAGGTGTTTCACACACATGGTGCACACGTGCACGTGCACACACATGCACACATGCAGTCAAAATGCTACACATGTAAATAATTTTTTAATCCAGTTTTACCCCTTTGAAGCTGGAGATTGAGTTCCGGGCCATGTACAAGCAAGGCAAGGGCTTTACTAGTGGGCTATATCCTAAGCCACCAAATCAAACATTTTTAAAATTTGGTAAGGATTTTTTAAATTTTGTGTGCGTGTATGTGTGCGTGTATGTGTGTGTGTGTGTGTGTGTGTGTGTGCCTTGCACATGTGCAGTGCCCTCACAGGCCAGAAGAGGGCACTGGATCCTTTGGAGCTAGGGTTACAGTCATTATACACTATGGAACACAGGTGCTGGGAATTAAACTTGTCTCCCCTCCGAGAGCAGTAAGCATTCTCAACTGCTGAACCATCTCTCTGCCCCAACAGAACTCAAGGGAGATCACTCAGTACCTTACTGTGACTTCTCTTACTGTCTTAAAAAGGACAAAAGCCTGCCAGGAGAAATAGTCCTCCGCTCTGGCATCAACCTCCAAGAAGGGCAGGCCCGTGAGCCTGCTGTCAGGGGCTGCACGGCTCAGCCAGCAGTTATAAGCTGGGTTTGATTCCCAGCATCGCTAGCTGCAAACTTGGGCTGCAGGAGACTCTGTGGCTGTGGCTTCCTGTCTTAGATCCCAGGGGCTGTGTCTGGGTGGAGCCAGATGGAACCTTCTAGGTTTATCAGGTCATCTAATCCACCCCTTGACTGAAAATGTAAGCCAGCCTCGCAGACACAGTAGAACCACCCAACTGCAGGACTGAGTTAAGTAAATCCTTGTCTTAAACTGCAAGTGCTAAGTGATCCATGGCCAGCAATAGCTAAATCATCTCACCTAAAGAGCACACAACTTTGGCCAAGACTCCTGTGAGCTGGTTTTCTGATTAGTCAAATGGGGATAGGGTTTGACTAAACTTGGGAAGACAGTAGCACAGCTGTCCTGTGATATTCAGGTTCCGTCACCATCGGCAATGAATCCTCTGTACTATAGTTATGTCATGTGCATTGGCATTTTGACTGTACTGTGTGAGGGTGTCAGGTCCCCTGGAACTAGATTTACAGACAGTTGTGAGCTGCCACACGGGTGCGGAGAAATGACCCCGGGTCCTTTGGAAGAGCAGTCAGTGCTCTTAACTGCTGAGCCATCTCTCCAGGCCCTGTACTGTAGCTCCTTTTTTTTTCTCTTTTTTTTCGAGACAGGGTTTCTCTGTAGCTTTGGTGCCTGTCCTGGAACTAGCTCATGTAGACAGGTTGGCCTTGAATTTACAGAGATCTGCCTGCCTCTGCCTGCTGGGATTAAAGGTGTGCACCACCACCGCGAGCTGTACTGTAGCTCTTATCGCCAGGGTAAATGTGTTTGGGGAGGGGAGGAATGAGAGGCACAGAGGCAGGGAAGAGGGCCCCTTACAAGTGGCTTGTCAGCACATTGTTGTGATTTGGGTGTCTGTCACATATGCCTGGGCTTCCATATGTTGACACTTCCTCCTCAGTCTGCTAAACTTGATCCAGTTGTGCTGTCTGGGGGTGGAGACTCAAGGCTGGGGGAGATGACCAGGGTTAGACAACATCATTAGGGTCAGTCCCCAGATTGAATCCTGACCCTTTATGGAGGGTGGCAGTCTTGCTAACCTGGAACTCACTAGGCAGCTCAGATTGACCTCAAACCCATGGTAACCCTCCTTGGTTTTCCCCGGAACTCTGGGATCACAGGAAAGAGCCACCATGTTCACGTTGGATCTTGGAGGTTTGGAAAGGAGACCTGGGGACATGTGTGTGCCTCCTGTCTCTTGCCACGTTATGCCTGAGCCAGGTCAGTGGCTGCCAGCAAGGTGGCTGGTCACCAGCAGATGCAGCCCCAGCCTTCACCTGGGCTATGAACTGAGATAAACCTTTCTTTATAACCTACCCCACCTGTGGCATTGTGTTCTCATGACGGCACACCAGTTGTTACCATGACACCTGGCTGTTGATTTATTTTAAATTATAACCCAAGATGTCATTCTTGTGGTTTTCTGAGGAACTCTGGCTGGGCAAATTTACTCTAAAGGAATGGAAACTTTTACTACTACCTAACTACCTAAAAATATTGTCACCTAAATGTTTCCCCACAAAGCACTTAGGGAGTCATCTTTATAACTAGAGGAGAGTGCTGGCTGATTACAACATAATTAGGCTTATGTAAATGACTACATCTGAAGTGCTAAGGAGCCCCGAGCCTTCCTAACGCTTCTGTGATTTTGCTTGTGGTTTTATCTGTCTTCTAAACAGATAAAACAGCTGTTTAGTTGCATAGGTGAGCAAGCAAGTTGTAGGAAATCTCAGGTCAGTCATGAACTAGCTGTGGGACCTGTAGCACATCTCTCTCTCTCCTTCTCCTTCCTTCCTTTCTCTCTTTGGCATATGTGTGTAGAGCTTTGGTGGCTTTGCTGAGTCCTTTGGTGGCACAAGATCATTATAAACTAGGAAGGTTTTGGCAGATCTCAGTGACTCAGACCATCATATCATCATATAAAGAGTGTCAATAAATGAAAGAACAACCTACAAGATATTAAAAAAAAAAGGTAAAATAGAGAAGAAGGTCTGTCTGGATTACTTGAAAAAAAAAATGTGGCAGGGTTGGTGTTGAGCTGGAGTTCCTAAGAAGAAAATCGGCAGGAAGTCAAATCATGGGCTAAGGGGCTTCGGGAACGCGTTAAAGCCAGAGCAGCAGTTCGAGAAAGAGATTGGACAGAACAGTACAGGTGCAGACGATCAAGCGTGACCCGTGTGGGTAGTTATCACCCAGACTAAGGAGGGCACATTTCCCTCTAGAGAAAGGTTATACTGGGGTGGAGATGGCTATCCAGCCAGGAATTCTTTTTTTTTTTTTTGGTTTTTCGAGACAGGGTTTCTCTGTGGCTTTGGAGCCTGTCCTGGAACTAGCTCTTGTAGACCAGGCTGGCCTCGAACTCACGGAGATCCACCTGCCTCTGCCTCCCAAGTGCTGGGATTAAAGGCGTGCGCCACCACCGCCCGGCTTTCCAGCCAGGAATTCTAACAGCTGCCCGTGGTAACTGGAGAGGCAGTAGCTGCTGCCACATCCACAGTGCCAGTCCAGGGCACTACATCCTAGGAAGCCAGCAGGTGCGGCTGGGAGAGCATGGCCTTGTCCTCCCTTGTCTCTGGGTAGGTCTGAGCAAATTAAGCCAGGCACGTAGGGAGGCTCCGTGAAAGAACTCCAGGATATAGACATATAATGGCTCAGAGTGAATGCCTGAGGGCTACAGTGAGCTAATCAAGTTAGCACCTCCATGTATCCAACCTCGATCTGTAGAGGAAGCAACTGATACAGATGGATGGACCCTTCCCATGGTCTTCTAGACCATGAGTTTGTTTGACTTCGGTATCTTTGTAGATGTGAACTGAAATCACCTGACACTCCTGAGCACAGATGACCACAGACTTTTAGGGTATTTCACTGGGGTTACCTTTGTTACGGGATGGCGGTTTGGGTTGCTGCCTCGCCCTCCCTGCCTGTCCTTTGGAAAAGGCTGTGATATAGGTGACATGATGCTGACTTCTGAGTGTTGTGCAGATTTGGAAAACCATTGGACACAGCCAGGTACAATGGTACTTCTGCCCACCTTCAACCCTACTGGGGCTGGGTTAATTGAAACAAAATATAGTTGTTAAAATAATAACTACAAAGTTTAAGTCCAAAAGGTACCCTACATGGATGGAAAAGGACACTCCAAAATGTCATAAGGTTTTTGAATGACAACCTCATGGCTGGGGTGTGCTACCTCCCTGTGGGTTGTTAGCCAGGGAAGCCCATGAGGCCCCACAAACCATCAAGTCTATTGCTGCTGCTGTTGGTTGTATTCCAGAACTAGACGGTAAGAACCTCTTGCTGAAGACACTACAGGTAATGCTTTGACTGCGGACATGGAGAAATTAAGCTGGGACTGAACTGGAAACTCCCACCCACTGGCTGGCTTTCATAAGTGACAGAAGGGGCCATGCAGGCTACTGGTGGAGAAATGTCGCCAACATTCCTGCTTGGCTAAGGATCCTGTGTGTTAAAATACCATCATTCCAGGCAGGATGTTCCTTCCTGTGCAATCATGGCTGAACTATGGTGGGTAGAACCAACCGCCTTCCAGTTGCATTTGTTTGTTTGTTTTTTGTTTTTCAAGACAGTGTTTCCCAGTATCTATAGAGCCTGTCCTGGAACTCGTTCTGTAGACCAGGCTGGCCTCCAACTCACAGAGATCCGCCTGCCTCTGCCTCTTGAGTGCTGGGATAAAGGTGTACTCCATCACAGCCTGGATTTCCAGTTGCATTTAAGGCCCATTCCACAAGAGAGAGATCACATCTGATACTGTAATTCAGGACAAAATCCCATGGCTGGGGAAGGAAGGTCATAGGACCTGATGGGGAAGCGACTTCTATGGTTTTTCTGGATGGATGTGATGCGCCTGTCATACTGCCTTCTAAACGTGTGCATTTACACACACACACACACACACACACACACACACACACAGTTTGACACAACAGACCACAGTTGTTATCAGCCAACTCATACCGCTGGTGAAGTTCCTGAGAACAAGTGGCTGTTACTGAGGCATGGCGGCCTTGGCATGGCGGCCTTGGCATGGTGGCCTTGGTGTGGTGACCTTGGAGATTGAAACATTCCCTCCTTAAGCCTGAAGGAAAGCAACTGAAGCAGGTCAGGAAGTCCCTGAAACTGACCAGACTCCCTAGGCTCCTCCCAGTCACAGTGAGCAATCAAAACTGAGAGTCCTTCCCAGAGGAGTGGAGCTAAGCTGAGCCACAAAGAAGACTCCAGAGGAGACCGGCTGCCTCAAGGAAGTTTAGACCAACTGAGGCACCAGGAAGGACTGATGTGGGAGTGTCATGTAGCAATCTGTTGATTTCATTGGTTAATTAATAAAGAAACTGCTTGGCCTGATAGGTTAGAACATAGGTGGGTGGAGTAAACAGAACAGAATGCTGGGAAGAAGGGAAGTTAGGCAGACGCCATGCCTCTCCTCTCTGGTCAGACGCAATGAAGCAAGCCGCCAGGTCAGACATGCTGAATCTTTCCCGGTAAGACTGGTGCTACACAGATTACTAAATATGGGTTAGGCAAGATATGAGAGTTAGCCAAGAAGAGGCTAGATATAATGGGACCAGGCAGTGTTTAAATGAATACAGTTTGTGTGTTGTTATTTCGGGTGGGAGCCGGGCGGGACGAAAAGCAGGCCTGCCGCAGCTCCTCACTACAAAGGACCATGCTCCAAACTGATGCAGGCTGTGCAGTGTGCTCCAGGGTCCTAGGTTTTGTGAGCTGTCCCCTGTACTGGAGTGGGCCTTGGTGATCCAGCTGTGTATGAGTCATTTCTGCTCCTATAAGTAACCCCTCACCCTTAAGTAAGTAACCCCAATAAAACTCACTCGTTCACCCAGTTGGATTTGGGTGGTATCTGTACTTTGGTCTGTAGTGGGCCGCCTGTCTGGGTGTGTAGACATGTGTGCTCTGTCTTCCCAGGGAAAGTTTTGCCATTCAATGCCTGGTGCCCTCTTCCCCATCCCTGAGGACTCTGGGAATGACACTTCTCCCGGACTCTGGGAGCCCTTTTCATCATGTGGTCCTCTATTGTTCGTTTGGGGTGTAATCTTTCTTTTTTCTAATTGCTCTGCCTTGTAATTCCATGTACTCTTATGCTTCCAGAAGTTTCTCAAATTATCTGTTTGTTAGAGCACCCTTTCCTGCTTATGAGTTCATTAGAGTCCTATCACCTTTATGTCATTTCCAGGGGATGTTTGTAAGCAGAAGTTTAGGGTGCAGCATGGGCCGGGCGTGGTGGCGCACGCCTTTAATCCCAGCACTCGGGAGGCAGAGGCAGGCGGATCTCTGTGAGTTCGAGACCAGCCTGGTCTACAGAGCTAGTTCCAGGACAGGCTCCAAAACCACAGAGAAACCCTGTCTCGAAAAACCAAAAAAATAAAATAAAATAGGGTGCAGCACATCTCTTCTGCCATTCTAGCGTCCCTGAGCATCCCTGGAGAAGGAATTCACGTGAGCCAGGATAGTGGCTCCAGCCACCAGGGGGTGCCGCTGTGTGGACAGTGGCTCATGTGCAGGAATCTCTGGAGCTGAGCCACACTGGTTACTAGCGGCTGCCAGCCCAGATTGATGACCGTGTCTCTGTTAATGGTCTTTGCTTCGAGTGCCAGTGGTTTTTAATTCCTAACTAGTGTGAAATCATGGTTTTCCACTTCAGAAAAGCCTGCCGGAGGCCAGCTCTACAGGGCCTAGGAAGAAGCCTTCTGGAAGACCCGGGAAAGGACTGGACATGCCTCATTGACTTTCCACACGGCAGGAGGCTAAACATGGGTGTTAGGTTCATGTGGTCAATCTCCCCTTCACACGACACTCTGTCTGTCATCCACCCCCACACCACGTGACTTTCTTATCAGTGCTGTGGGAAACTGGATGCCAAGATCTGGCTTTATAGGAAAATGTTTGCTGGCTTGTTTGGAAACATGGTGTCAAGTATTCCAAGATGGCCTTGGAACTGTTACTTAACTGAGGATGACTTTGATTTTACAGTTCTCCTGCCTCGAACTCCCAGGTTCTCAGATTACGGGTATGAGAAACCACACTCGGTTTATGGTGCTGGGGATCCAACCAAGGGCATGCTAGGCAAACCTGGGGATGGTCGAGTCTCTCATATGAAGTGACATAGCACTTGACAGAGCCTAGGGGATGACCCAGGAGGATAGGTCGTAGGAAGGGAGTTCTCTCCCAGGCATTGTCCTGAGTACTTCATATGTGGTATCATAATGCTCTAAGGGACCCATCAAGAGGGCAGGTGCTGATAAAATTACCATTGTAGGAAGGATCAGTGACATGTCTAAGACCAAAGAGCTGAGTCGGGATTCACACCCGGGTCCTCTGGTTTGCAGAGACTGTGATTCAGCCACACTGATTCAGGATGAACCTCACCTTTCTAGAGATCAGGTCTCCAGATTGCCCCCAAAGAGGCCCATGGGCATATACGTCACATGCTGTGCCTCCCCTGGCACTGACAGCCTGAGCAATGGCGAGGCACCAGCTTGTACACGGAGCTCTTTAACAATGAAGCATGCACACATGCCTTTTAAACCAGCAGTCCTTAGGTGACGGCATTCCCATTAGAAAGAATAGATGGTTCTAGAAGTCAAGGCATTAAAGTGGCTTCCGAGTGATTTTTATTGCTATCATAGAGTCTACGGGGTGAATTTGTGTGGACCTAGCCTCAGCATCTTCCCGCGGTCTTAACTCTGAGAGAGAAAACTTTCATACCTGCACAGTTCAAGAATCCCAAAGATGGGCTGGAGCGATAGCTCAGAGGTTAAGAGCATTGCCTGTTCTTCCAAAAGTCCTGAGCTCAATTCCCAGCAACCACATGGTGGCTCACAACCATCTGTAATGGGGTCTGGTGACCTCTTCTGGACTTCAGGCATACACACAGACAGAATATTGTATACATAATAAATAAATAAATATTTTAAAAATCCCAAAGATATTTATTGTTGCTGTTGTTATTTGAGACTTTTTTTTTTTTGAGATAGGATCTCATTCTTTAGCCCTGCCAAACTTAATATGGACCAGGTTGGCTTCCTACTCAAACTCATAGAGCTCTCTCTGCCTCTGCCTCCTAAGTGCTGGCATGAAAGGCGTGTGTCATCACATCTGAAGTCCCACAAGACTGTAAGCAACAGCTGACACCTGGTGACTTTGGGTTCCAGATTTAAATGAGGAAGATGCAAACACAGGATCCATATTTGCCAGTGAGAGAAACCGACCCTAATAATTGGGAGCCAGTAAGGTCATCAGGGGGCGCCATGGATGTCTCTGAGCTCCCCAGTGAAGTGCAAGAACAAGCTCTATAGCCCTGGCCTGTAAAGGGCGTGGTGGCCAGGGATGGGACCCCTGTGCTGTGAGGTCTGGTCACCTACCTGACGGGCCAGCTACATCAGCAATCACTCATGCTGAAGACAGGGACTTTAGACCGGGTGGCAGAGGAGGAAGAGAATTGGCACCTAAGACAGACCCGAGACCAGCAGCAGTAGCAGGGCCTGTGGCCCATCCCTCCAGTCCTTGGAAAAGTCTGCAGGAGAGACTGCCCAAGTGCTGGAGGGACGGAGCGTCCTATGATGGGCACACATCGGGATGCATGGCCCTCTGAGGAGCCCAAGGGGCAGACTGCACTGGGTGTCACACTAAGCTGCTGGATTAGTTCAGGCACAACGACTGAACCAGGGGCTTGTTCCCTCATTCCCTCTGCACCAGCCGGGAGCATTGCCTGCAAGAGCTCACAGCTGGACCCGTACAGGCTTTGCTTCAGCCCAAGGGTTGTAGTGGGTTGTTTGGAATAAAGACTATCATCACCTTTTCTGAGTCTCAGTGTCCACCACTGAAAAACAGAGCTTGTGCGATCCATCGGCACACACACCCCTCCTAGCAGCCACGATATGGGGACATTAAATGTACTATCAGAGTGGCGTCTACTTTGTTATGACTTTGCTGTTAGGACCTTTGGACGCTGTGCTAATGCTGTTATCAGCTGAAGGATACTGATGCTAATGCTGTCTTTCCTACGGTGGCTCCAGGTTCTAGAAACCCAACACAGCTGTCCCCTTATCTCCAGGGCTACCCCCTCCTACAAAATGACGTAATATTTGACAGACACACACCCCTGTATGCTATAAACCTTTACTAGATGGCTGATAGCACATGCCGTAGGACAAACGTTAGCCTTGTGGCCAACGGTGTATATTCTCTAATGACTAATGACAAGGGCTGAGTCCCAACACGTTCACTTCTTCCCTGAGTATTTTTAAATCCACGGCAACTGAACCTATGCATACAGAGGTGTTTTTAGGCCAAAACTGGGTATTTACTTACGACTGGGGCACACCTCCGATCCCAAAGCCCACCAGGCCTCGGAGCACCAGGATCCAACTATACACAGGCGCAAAAGCACTGAGGACGCCGTAGTACAGGGTCCAGAGCACACTGATCTTCAGCCCCTGTGGAGACAAGACAAGGAGTCACAGGAGCTGTGGGACCTCCAGGATCTGAACCTTCTTCTGGCCTCCACGGGTACAGCAGGCACATGACACACAACCATACACACAGGTAAAACACCCATAGATATAAAATAAAAATAAATAAAATCTCAAAAGATTTTCAGTTATCAATAGTTCCACTTTATAAGCAACCCGCACAGGCAGGGACACGCCAGGTGTCAGGCAAACGGGGCCATCCTGGTTGTGCGTGGAGTACCATTCAGTGCCGGTTAGGGTCCAGGGGGCCAGCCATGAGGTACACAGATGGCTGTGCATCTCATGTCATCTCCAACATTCTCACCATAAACCCAGAAGAAGGCTTCTGATTCTTCCTAGACCGTGACTCTTCTCTGTTTCACAGGATGAAGGGACTCAGAACGGATGCACTTGGGCCAAAGCTAATGGTGATCCTTCCACAGATCAAAGATTCACAGACCGTGAGCCCAACAAACCTTTTATCTCTATCAGCTGGTTTGTCTTGGGTGCTTGTTTTATAGCAGACCATAGCCAACTAACAGTGTGATTAATATTGATTATGAGTTTTAAGTAAAAGGGACATGATGTTCATTGGGGTTGAGAATCAGACAGGGACATCATGACAAATATGGTACAAATTTTAGAAAGTGTTAATTACTCTTAGAGATGGAGAAACAAATTCAAGATAAATGTTATTTAAGGGATGCTGGCCGGATACTGAGAGACAGCATTCACTTGCTAATTTATCCACTGATTTATCAATGTGTACATGTGTTGAACACTTGCTATGTGCCTAGCATAACAATGCTGATATATACATATTTATGCATCTTTTTCTCAATATGCATATGTCAAACAGCTGCTGTGTACTTGGCCGCAGGACTGCTGGAACATACCATCTACCCATCCAACCACATGGCATGTATGTACTGAGTTTCTGCTGCTTGCTTGGCACTGAATGGCAGGAACAAACCCGACAGTTGAGTCTCTTGGTGCGGGAGAATTGTCAGTATTCTGTCAATCATGTTATAAATAAACACTGATTGGCCAGGCAGGAAGTATAGGCGGGAAAACCAGACAGAAAGTAGAAATGATGTAATGAGAACAGGAGAATTCTGGGAAGGAGGAAGTTGATTCCTCCCACTCCTGCCTAGACCACCAAAGCAGCAGGATGTGATCTGCCCCACTGAAAAAAGGTACTGAGCCACATGGCTAACATAGATCAGAAAAATGGGTTAATCAAGATGTGAGAGTTAGCCAATGAGAGGCTAGAGCTAATGGGCCAATCAGCTTATAATTTATGGAGACCTATGTGTGATTTTCTTTGCACAGTTGTGGGGTACCAGGCAGGACAGAAACCCCAACAACAAGCAGGCCCTCCTTCGTACTCTTATGTGGGTTCATTGTAGAACACCTGCAGGAAGGAGGTTTCCTTTTTTTTTTTTTTTTTTTTTTTTGGTTTTTCGAGACAGGGTTTCTCTGTGGTTTTGGAGCCTGTCCTGGAACTAGCTCTGTAGACCATGCTGGTCTCGAACTCACAGAGATCCGCCTGCCTCTGCCTCCCAAGTGCTGGGATTAAAGGTGTGCGCCACCACCACCCGGCAAGGAAGGAGGTTTCTCATCTCTGTTTTATGAATTGTCTCAGCAGAGTGGGAGAGTGATTCATACAAAATCAGCACATATCAGGGCCACACCCACAGCCAGAGATTCCAACGCCTGAGACTTGAGCTTCGAAGAAGCCATTTCCTTCCTCCAGGGCCTTTGGTAGCTCCCACCAATCTCCAGCAAACTGAACTCTTCAGGCAGGTGAGCTATGGCAGGGACAGCTGGGGACTGAGTCAATGAGTGGACTGGCCTCACTTTGTGGGCTTCTACTGAGTTCTGACAAAAAGTCACGATGAGAGATTGTGAGTCCCAGTCACTAGGTAACACAGGTTTCCAAAAAAACTATAAGCCACAATTTTTTGTTGTTTTTATGCTTTAAAATGTATCTTTTTAAGAATAGAGGCAACTCATTGAAAACCCCATAAAACCCAGTGAAGGATAAATAAAATGTGGGGTTGGGGTGTAGCTCGGGGCTAGGAGACACAATTTACATGCTGCAGGCCCTGGGATCAACCCCCAGCACTAAAAATCTAGAACACACTAGACGTGTCTGTCTCTGGGTTACCAGTTTGCAACCTATAACCCAGAAAGCCTGGAATGCATTCTTGGTTGGCTCTGACCGGGTGACCTGATTACACCACCCACACTCTGAACTGCAGTAATTACAACTAGAACATTCTAACACGCATTGGCAAACACTTATGCATATTACACATACTTCATTTTGTTTTTTGAGATAGTCTCGTGTAGCCCAAGCTAGTCTTGTACTCACTGTGTACCGGGGTGACTTTATTTTTTTATTTTTTTTATTAATTAATTTATTTAATTATTAAAGATTTCTGCCTCTTCCCCGCCACCACCTCCCATTCCCTCCCCCTCCCCCAATCAAGTCTTCCTTCCTCCTCAGCCCAAAGAGCAAGCAGGTTTCTCTGCCCTGTGGGAGGTCCAAGGACCACCCACCTCCATCCAGGTCTAGTAAGGTGAGCATCCAAACTACCTGGGCTCCCACAAAGCCATTACGTGCAATAAGATCAAGAACCCATTGCCATTGTTCTTCAGTTCTCAGTAGTCCTCATTGTCCATTATGTTCAGCGAGACCGGTTTTGTCCCATGCTTTTTCAGACCCCGGCCAGCTGGCCTTGGTGAGTTCCCGATAGAACATCCCCATTGCCTCAGTGTGTGGGTGCACCCCTCGCAGTCCTGAGTTCCTTGCTCGTGCTCACTCTCCTTCTGCTCCTCCTTTGGATCGTGAGACTTCAGTCCAGTGCTCCAATGTTGGTCTCTGTCTCTGTCTTCTTTCATCGCCTGATGAAGGTTAATATTCAGGGGGATGCTTATATGTTTTTCTTTGGGTTCACCTTCTTATTTAGCTTCTCTAGAATCACGAATTATAGTCTCAATGTCCTTTATTTATGGCTAGAAACCAAATATGAGTGAGTACATCCCATGTTCCTCTTTTTGGGTCTGGCTTACCTCACTCAGGATAGTGTTTTCTATTTCTGTCCATTTGTATGCAAAATTCAAGAAGTCATTGTTTTTTACTGCTGAGTAGTACTCTAATATGTATATATTCCATACTTTCTTCATCCATTCTTCCATTGAAGGACATCTAGGTTGTTTCCAGGTTCTGGCTATTACAAACAATGCTGCTATGAACATAGTTGAGCATATACTTTTGTTGTATGTTTGGGCATCTCTTGGGTATATTCCCAATAGTGGTATTGCTGGGTCGAGAGGTAGGTTGAACCCGACTTTCCTGAGAAACCGCCACACTGATTTCCAAAGTGGTTGCACAAGTTTGCATTCCCACCAGCAATGGATGAGAGTGCCCCTTTCTCCACAACCTCTCCAGCAGAGGCTATCATTGGTGTTTTTGATTTTAGCCATTCTGACCGGTGTAAGATGGTATCTTAATGTTGTCTTGATTTGCATTTCCCTGATTGCTAAGGAAGTTGAGCACGATCTTAAGTGTCTTTTGGCCATTTGAACTTCTTCTGTTGAAAAGTCTCTGTTCAGCTCAGTGCCCCATTTTATAATTGGATTGATTAACCTTTTACGGTCTAATTTCTTGAGTTCTTTGTATATTTTGGATATCAGACCTTTGTCAGTTGCGGGGTTGGTGAAGATCTTCTCCCAGTCAGTGGGTTGCCTTTCTGTCTTAGTGACAGTGTCCTTTGCTTTACAGAAGCTTCTCAGTCTCAGGAGGTCCCATTTATTCAATGATGTCCTTAGTGTTTGTGCTGCTGGGGTTATACGTAGGAAGTGTTCTCCTGTGGGGTGACTTTAAAATGCTGAATCGTCCACTCCCTTCCAAGCACTGGGGTTAGAGGCGGGCGTGTGCCAGCCACACCCAGTTTTATTTGGTACCGAGAGGGAGGGTGGCCTTGTGTGTGCTGGGCAAGCACTCGCCCATTGGACTGCACCCCAGTCCTACATATATTTTCCGGCTGGACCCCTCCCCCTTTGTTCTTTTTGTCCCCTTTGTTTGCATGCAGGGAAACTGAGGCTCAGAGAGGTGAAGCAACTTGCCTTTCTCCACGGGAGTGGAAGAACGGGTGGTGGGAGTGAGGATATAACCTCCTTGTCCCCACCTTTCTATGGCTGACATAAGCCCCCAGCCGTTAGGAAATTCCATCTGAACCAAAGCGCCTCACTGAGCCCCAATACAGATACTCAGATGGACATGAAGACCTATCACTTGGACCAAGACAGTAAGAAGCCCTTCTGTGTTTGATGCTGCTGGCAGGTAACCTGTTGCACCCAGGCCCCTGGAGGATCTCAGGGGAGGCTTAGTAATTACAGCCCGCTCCTTGCTTCCTGAATTTGCGCAGAAACTCCATCATGGGAGGAGAAGCCATTGGAGGACACTTCTCCCTTCTCTCCAGCTGCCTGTTGGGTGTGAAACTTAGCTAGCCTAGGAGCAGAGCCAGCAGAACACGTTATGGGCAACGCTTCATGCAGCCTCGTTTATTTGGGACTGATCTCTTTGGGGAGAACTCAGGTCTGCGAGCAACTGAGGTCAGGATGAAGGACCTGACTCTAGAGGCAGGTGCCAGTGTGTGAATGCTGCCTACTATGAATGGGGACAAGCTTGACATACAGCAAGAGTAGTAATAGACATTTATGAAATGACTTATCTCTGCCAAGAGCTCGCGTGCAAGGCTTTGGCGTGTTCGAGCCATACCACCTAGGCATGAGGACACGAGGCTCAGGAGTTGGTCAGGGAAGCAGCTGGGACCTGACCCCAAGCAGCTGGCTCAGGCTCATGCTTTCCACAGGGAGATGGTCCCTTTTTGTTTGCTAGAATGAACCAACCACATGGATATTGGATAAATCCTTATGGTCCCAGGTGATGGAATTAACTCTGGAAGTGACAGCAGTGTCGGAGGCAGGCACTTTCTCTCTGGACCAGGTCCCTCAGTGCCACTCACATGGGGGCTGGATGAGACTCCTGGCTTCTACCTATGAGATGCCATTGTCAACTCTTCCCTTAGCTGTCACAACCCAGTCTGTCCCACACATCATCAAATGTTCCCCTCCCCTGTATTGAGAAGCAATGTCCTGAAAGGTGCAAAAACAGAGTTATAATTTATAAGATTTAGTAACATCATTATTGAAAATCCACTTCTGAGTTTTTAAAATCCAAACTCTTGGGTCAGTGAGATGGCCCAGTGGGTAAAAATTTTCCGCCATCAATCCTGACCACAAGGGTTCCCTCCTTGCCGCCCACATGGTGCAAGGAGAGAACGGACTCCCCATAGTTATCTTCTGACCTCAACACATGTGCTGTGGGACAGGAGGCTGTACACACACACACACACACACCCCACACACAAATAAATAAATAAATGTAAAAAATAAAATTGAGACCCAAACTCATAACCTTCTCTCTATTCTTTTTGTTTTGTTTTGTTTTGTTTTGCGAGACAGGGTTTCTCTGAGGTTTTGGAGCCTGTCCTGGAACTAGCTCTTGTAGACCAGGCTGGTCTCGAACTCACAGAGATCCGCCTGCCTCTGCCTCCCGAGTGCTGGGATTAAAGGCGTGTGCCACTACCACCCGGCTCCTTCTCTCTATTCTTCAGGGATGCCTCTTGACTCACGGATGTGAATCACCGGTCCCGGTGGCAGAACACACACTTTTCTAAGAGAACCCCAACCCCTATTGTGAACTTTTAGGGAAGTAAAAAGCAGCTGTGTTCTGTGGAATCATACTTTTGTACACTGCGAAAATGTGTTGCTCTCATTGGCTAAATAAAGAGCTATCTGGCCAATAACTAGGCAGAAAGAGGTTAGGAGGGAGAGCCAGACTGAGAGTGATGGAGAAGGGTCATCTGTTTATTGGTTAATAAAGAAACTGCCTTGGCCCTTTAATAGGACAGAAAATTAGGTAGGTGGAGTAGACTGAACAGAATGCTGGGAGAAAGAAGCCGAGTCAGGCAGCCGCCATGATTCTCCCACTCCAGACAGACACAGGTAAGATCTTTCCTGGTAAGCCACCTTGTGGTGTTACACAGATTATTAGAAATGGGTTAAAGCAAGATGTGAGAGTTAGCCAGTAAGAGGCTAAAACTAATGGGCCAAGCAGTGTTTAAAAGAATACAGTTTCCATGTAATTATTTCGGGGCATAAGCTAGCCAGGTGGTTGGGAGCTGGGCAGAATGCAGCCTGCTGTTCATATTACATGAAAGAATCTTGGGAAGAAAAAGGGCAGAGTCGCCTGGATGCAAAATGCATTTGCTGTACTGAAAAAAGGTGCCACCAAGTAATAGAATGCAAATAAGAAATATGGGTGAATTTAAGATATAAGTGCTAATCAGTAACAAGCCTAAACCATCAGCTGAGTATTTATAATTAATAACAAGTCTCTGTGTGGTTACTTCAGAGCTGGCTGGCAGGACAGAAACTTCCGCCTACAGCTGTGGGCCAGCAAGATGGCTTAGTGGGTTAAGGGCTTACCTTGTGGGTGGTCTGAAGGAGAATGTCCCCTAAAGGCTCGTATATTTGAATGTCTGGTACTCAGTGGAACTGTTTGGGAAGGATTAGGAGGCACAGCCTTGGAGGAGGTGTGTCGCTGGGTGTATTTCTGCCTAGTGCCTGTGGATCAGATGTGTGTGCTCAGTTACCACTGCAGCACCGGGCCTGCCTGTCTGCCGCCATAATGGTCATGGACAGGAGACTTCTGTTCACTTACATGAATGAGGTCACACAGTCAGGAGTGACCCTGAGGTCACCTGACTCACGCCTTCATCATGCCACCCTGGCTCTGGGTGCTGCAGGCTGGTGTGAGGCGTCCAAGGAGGACTGAAAAAGCAGAGAGAAAGGGTGGGGAGCGTACCCCACGCCAGCTGTGTAGAGCTCCTTGCGCCCAAGTTGACAGACGGGAGGGGACTAACTTTGCCTACAGAGAATGTCAGTGACCCAAGAGCAGTCTAATAAAGTGAGAAAAGTGAGAGTAATACCCGATAAAGGGAAGCTCTCGTCAGAGTCTTGCAGGAACTGAGAGCTGTGGCAGGAGCCTGGTGGGATTCCAGCCACTTTCCCCTCCTTCCTGTTTATAAAGCCGTTTTACATCGTTAAAGCAGACCAGACATAAGCGGTCCAGCACAAATGGTGTTTTGTTTCACTTGAGACAGGGTCTCTCTAGCCCAGACTGACCTCAGGTTCCTCAATATCCCCCTGCCTGGGCCTTCCGAATGCTGGGATATCCACTGCCATGGCCACAACAAACATTTAAACCAGGCAGCGATCCCCGTCAGGACAGTGGATATGGAAGGCAGGCCAGGGAAGGCTCCTGCCTGGCAGACTGAGACAGGATGCATTCTTCTAGGACAAAAGAGCTGACGTCATCTACCATCCTTCACCCATCCTGGTGTCGGGACATATGTTGGCACCGAACATCCCCTGGCCTCTCAGATGCGCCTTCGTCGCCCGCGATACTGCAATCACATCCCGCCCCTGCTAAAGCGTCAGGCTGTATTGTGCTGCCCCATGTTGTCTGGACTGCCACAGAGGGTGAGCGTTTAGGGGAGGGGCCTTACTGTTTTCCTGCCGTACTGATCTGAGATGTTTCCCCAGAGCGTGGAACTGGACATCATGCCGATGAACACCACCTGTGGGCAGACAGACCACTTCTGTTAGCAGCATGGAGTGAAAGGAAACAGCAACTAGATCCTCTCTCTCTCTCTCTCTCTCTCTCTCTCTCTCTCTCTCTCTCTCTCTCTCTCTTTCTCTCTCTCTCTCTCTCTCTCATACACACACACAATCACACACACAGCACTGCAGAGCAGATAAACCTGTTGCTGAGACAGCTCCGTTTTCATTTTGGGACAGGGTCTGTCTGTGTAGTTCAGGCAGCCTTCAAATTCTCAATCCTCCTGCCTCAGCCTCCTGAGAGCTAGGATTACAGGTGGGTACCACCACCCTTAGGTAGGTCTCCCAACAATCACACTCCATCCCTGCTAAAGCCTTAACCACAAAAATGTGCCTGACTCTCACTGGGCTGTGATCTCACTGCTCAGATCAGTCATGTTTTGCCTTAGATAGCACCCCAAACAATCAGATAAAATCACCATAATGATCAAACTCATAATGCTCAAACCTGGGGTCCATCACTAACTAGTGACTGGAGTGAGCAGCTTAATCTATCTGCCTCTCTTCCCTTCACGACAGTCAAAGGGCATGACGGAAGATGTGTTGTGGTCATTAGTGTTCACTGCCAACTTGACAGGGTCTAGTGTTACCTAGGAGACGAGCTCGTGTGCATGATTGAGAAGGGGGGGTTCTTAATGGGGCAGATGGAGGTGGGAAGCCATTCTAATCACAGATGGCCCCATCCCATGAGCCAGACTGAATAAAAGGAGAGAGACATGGGTACCAGGAATCCTCTGTTTCCTGACTGGGAACAGAGCCCCACACTCCTCCTTCATGCCTTGCCCACCAGACACACTGTATCTCTTCAGACCACCTGCCAAGTCAACCCGGCTCCCTTAAGTTGTTCCTTGTCAGGGTTACAGTCAGCAGTGTGACTAGTAGCTAACACAGGTGTACACTGTATCCAACATGGCTCCCGCCCTTTGGACATAAAGCTCTCAGGGAGCCATCATGGTTGCTGTTCTCTCCCCTTTATCCCCTCCTCTGAATTCCCAGAGCAAAATGGAGGATTCGGCCTCACTCACCTTCAGAGCTTCTCTCCAGAGAACACAGCACTTACTGGAGTCTACTGCCTGTCAAGGGCAATGTTTCTAACCCTCACGTTACCCTCCTGGGAAGAAGGGTGACATCTCCTGTCTATAGTGGGGATGTGAGGCTCCTACGGTATACATGCACATTGTGGTAGGTTCCAGATTGTTTGAGGTTCCCAAGGAGCTAAAGCTCTGGAGGGGTAGAGCTGGTTGCTAACTTGCTGGGACGGGTCACAGGGGTAGGACACTGGGTGGGAGGAGCTAAGAGGAGCTGACATCAGCCTTTCCATCCAGGGTTAGTGTGCTGGCTAGTTTTATGTCAGCTTGACACAAGCTACAGTCATTCCAGAAGAGAGAAGCTCAGCTGAGGAAATTCCTCCACCAACTGGCCTGTGGGCAAGCCTGTGGTATATTCCCTTGATTGATGTTTAATGTCCTGATTAAGGTCATGGTTCGCTGTGGATGATCACTGCCAGGTGATCCGGGTGCTATAAAAGGTAAAACCCAGCAGTGAGGAGCAAGACAGTAGGCTGTCGTTCTCCACGGTGTCTACTTCAGCTCCTGCCTCCAGGCTCCACCTTGAGTCCCTGTACTGACTTCCCCCAGCAATGCACTCTGCAGTGGGACTATATGCGGAATGAACCCTTTCCTCTCTAGGACAGCTTGGCTCTTCTCTGCAGAGCCGTGGCAGCAGGAAATGGGCAGCGCCCCCACAGGACACCAGGGGAATCTGTGAACTGCTGGGCTGCCTACCGAAGTCAGCAGTGCCACCTGCCAGCTGGGGAGTCGCCACTCACAGTGCAGCTGAGGCGCCAGGATGCTCAAGATCATCATCTCCATGGCGTCGGCCATCTGTGGGAAGGAGGGAAACCGTGAGGCATCTGGCCAGACATCCATGGGAAAGCCTGTGGGACCGAACCAATGAGCTGCTACACAGGGACTCAGGCGACACCTGACATGCTTGTTGGGTTTCCTTACAGTGTCTGCTTGCTTTAAAAATTTATTTTTAAGCCTCATATTTATTTCTTTTATACAAATGGGTGTTTTGCCTTCATACAGGTCTGTGCATTATGTGCATGAAGTGCCCTTGAAGGCCAGAAGAGGGTGTTGGATCCCCCGGAGTTATAGGCAATTGTGACCTACCATGTGGGCACTGGGAATTGTGTCCTGCAGATGAGCAACCAGTGCTTTTAACCACTGAGCCATTTCTCCAGTCATTTTTTAAATTCACATTTATTTGTGTGTGTGTGTGTGTGTGTGTGTGTGTGTGTGTGTGTGTGCCATCACTGGCCCCTGTAGTGGTTTTTGTTTGTTTGTGAGACAGGGTCTTATTATGTAGTTCAGACTGATCCAAACCAGCAATCTTCCTGCCTTCATCTCCTGCACGCTGGGATTACTTACACATAGCACCATGGACAGCATCATTCCCCCTATCTTTAAAAACACAGGTTCTTGGGTCAAAACACAGCTGTAGCACGAATAATAAAAACCCAGAGACAGATATTGGGGTTCAACCTGAAGATCAGAAAAGCAAAGCAGCCAGCCACTGACAGAAAATGGACGAGATCCTGTTTCCATGAGTCCTGAAGATTCCACCCCACACTCCACTCAGTTCTTGGCTCCTCCCCCTTATATTCCTCTCTTCACCCAGCTTATCACTCCGGTCTCCACCTCCCTAGTGCTGGGATTAAAGGTGTGTGATCGCAAGTACTGGGATCACCTTTGTGTAAGCTCTGCTTCTCTTTTAGACAGATTCAATATCGTGTAGCCAGGGTGGCCTTGAACTCACAGAGATGCATCTGCCTCTGTCTCCCAAGTCCTGGGATTAAAGGTGTACCACCACTGCCTGGCCTGTATGGCTGACTAGTATGGCTGCTTTGCCCTCTGATCTTCAGTCAAGCTTAATTTATTAAAACATAGATGATAGTATACCACTATGGACAGCTTAATAATAAAAAACACTTGCTGTCAATCCTGAGGCCATGAATTTGGTCCCCAGCATCCACATGGTGAAAGGAACAGACCAACTCCTGTCCCTGCCATTGTCCTCTAACCACCACATACATGTTCACCATGGCACCCACACATGTGCACACACACACACACATACACACACGTACACACGTAATAAAAAACACAGGTGCTCCCCAGACGAAGCAAGAAAGTACCACGTGCCTAAAAGCTGAGCACACATTTTCACAGAGACAGAAAGACAGTGTGGTCTTTTTTCCTTTGGTGCAGTTTCTCCTTTGTCTTTTGTTGGTAGGTCATATGTTCATGAAGAATTCTCTGTGTATTTAATGAACATAGTGTTTGAATATATTAGCATATATTAAAAAACCCTAGTTACTAAATGTTTTGATACTACTTTATGACTAGACAGAATATTGGAAAATTAAAAACAGACCAACAAACAAGTAACAGGAGTGTGGGGCACAGTAAGGGCAGACCCACACACAGGCCACGGGAGTGTGGGGCACAGTAAGGGCAGACCCACACACAGGCCACAGGAGTGTGGGGACACAGTAAGGGCAGACCCACACACAGGCCACGCGAGTGTGGGGCACAGTAAGGGCAGATACACACACAGGCCAGGGGAATGTGGGGCACAGTAAGGGCAGACCCACACACAGGCCATGTGAGTGTGGGGCACAGTAAGGGCAGACCCACACGAAGGCCAGGGGAATGTGGGGGGCAGCAGAGAAACTGGTGGTCCGTTTTGAAACATGTGCTCAGGTCACAACTCACACCATGCTCAGAGAAGCATTGCAGCAAGATTAAAGATTCGGTGTTGTAGCTCTATAAGGGTTCCTTAGCTGGCATTTGTGGACACCTTGAATCAGAAGGCACTCTTTGCTTTATTTTATGTTTTGCAGTGCTAGGGGTAGAACCCAGCACCTGGCACATGGCTGGGCAAACATGCTGAACTATACTCCCAGCCCAGATGGCAACTTTCTTTCTTTCTGGGCGGGGATATGACCCAACACCACCACCTCACAGTAGCCCTAAGTCCCCAAGGGCAGAGATTCACTTTTGTAGCTGGATGCCTCCTGAGGGTGATGGCCAACTATGTCCACCTTCCTCCCAGCATGCACCTGGGCTATCACACTATATGAGTTTTGCTTATTGGCATTCAGGCAGGAACTCTGTGTGGGGTGAGCTGTGCTATTCCTGTTGCCATGGTACCCAGCTGAGCTTCAAGAGGATCCTTGGGGTGTCCATGAGATGCTATGCCCAGATACTTACCCAAGCCAAGCCAGTGAGAACAGAGAGTTTCCACTGAAATCTTCCAAACCCAATAGCTTCCACCGCATCTTCCACCATGAAAGTGTCTAGGAAGGCAAAAGGGGAGGAGAGAAGGGGGTCAATATCTATTGAATGGTGGTCCCCAGACAGGCTAATTAACCATAGCATGTGCTGCTGTAAGAACTAACATCATAGCTATTACCCTTATCATCATCACCCTCATCACCCTCATCACCACCACCAATCATGACCATCATCGACACCAATCATGACCATCACCATCATCACCACCACCACCAATCATGACCACTACCATCATCACCACCATCAATCATGGCCCTCACCATCATCATCATCACCACCACCAATCATTACCACCACCACCACCACCATAATCATCACCACCACCAATCATGACCATCACCACCATCATCATCACCACCAATCATTAGCATCACCATCATCATCACCATCAATCATGACCATCATGACCATCATCACCACTAATCATGACCATCATCATCATCACCACCACCAATCATTACCACCACCACCATCATCATCACCACCAATCATTACCACCACCACCATTATCATCACCACCAATCATGACCATCACCATCATCACCATCATCATCACCACCAATCATGACCATCACCATCATCACCATCATCATCACCACCAATCCTGACCATCACCATCATCACTACTGTGATGGTTTGAAAGAAAATGTCCCCCACAGACCCATAGGGAGTGACACTATTAGTGCCCTGTGGGAGGAAGTGTATTACCATGGGAACGGCCTTTGAGGTCTCATATGCTCAGGCTAACCCGATGTGGCACACAGTCTGCTCCTGCTGCCTGTGGACCAAGATGTAGAACTCTCAGCCCCTTCTCCAGCACCATGTCTGTCTGCATGCCACCCCAATTCAATGTTTGTTGTAAGAATTTAGCAGAATCACTGTATCTGGTGTAGACACTAGAATGAGTCATTTTCTAGAAGGACTTTGACTTTGAAGAATTATTGTGGAAATCGATTGTTTTCTGTGATTTGGAGAATTGTTTTCCTGGAGGGACATTACAGCCTTCACATGACTTTGGCCACAAGATGCCTCTGGTATACTTGAGGCTCTGAGATTATCATGTATTGCAAATAATACACAATAAAGAACTAAAGTCATGAAGGCATGTGATGCTTCCCTTTAGAGAGAACCTTGGCATGAGGAATAATTTACCTAAAAAACAGCTTTGTGTAACAATCAATAAATGTGCCTTTGTATGGCTGTTCGGGATTCAGTTCAGTTTGTCAGAGGCTACACAGGCCTCAAAATTTCATTTTGGAGTGACCTCTTTCATCATTCGACCCACACAACACAGAGCACTTGCAATGTTTTCCTTGATAAGAGTTGCAATGGTCATGGTGTCTCTTCAGAGCAAGAGAAACCCTGACTGAGACAAGCACCACCATCACCATCATTACTCCATCACCACAATGGCCATCATCATGGTTATCACCATCACTGCCGCCATCTTTTTTTTTTCTCTGTGTAACATCCCTAGCTGTCCTGGAACTCGCTCTGTAGACTAGACTGGCTTCAAACACACCGAGATCCACCTGCCTGTGCTTCCCAAGTACTGAGATTAAAGGTGTACACCACCACTGCCCAGCTCATTACCACCATCTTTACTGCCACCATCACCATTACCACCACCACCACCATCACCATAGTCACCATATCATAATCATCATCATTGTCATCACTACAACCATTTTCAACATCATCACCATCAGCACCACCCTCAGCACTATCAGTGGCAGCAGCGTTGTTGCTTCTCAGCCAAGTGCGCAACAATGCATCTAGCAGGGATTGTGAGGTAACCATGCCCTCCTGAAGTGGGCCTTGGAGTCCCAGCCTACCCTGCCAGTGCCACCCTTTGGTGCTCTGTGCCTTCCCAGCTGCCCCTTCACAAGAACTTCGTAAGACCACCACGGCAGGCAAACAGAGTGCCAGGCTAATGCCTGAGTCTCCGGGCTTTCTTACCATCAGTGGGATTGGCAAACTCCTTGGGCACAGCAGCCCCATCATCCAGCTCAACTGCTTCTAGGCCCACTCGGACCCCCTCGATCTGAACGTCATGCTCTCCGGAAGCCACGTCATCCTCTGACCTCGCGCTCTCTCCTGTGCGGCGGAATTTCACCACCCTAGAGAAGAAGGCAAATGTGATCAAGATGGCTGGAACTCCCTCTGGGCAGCCTTGCTGCCCAGCTTTCCCACCCACAACAGGTAAAGAGCATCTGCTCACCAACTGGAGGGCTGGGGGGGAGGAAACAAGGGTAGTGGTAACGTTGGGAGTTATTGATCTCTTGACAGTATTGGCGGCTGGTGTTCTCATGTGTGTGGCTGTGGCTTTGTGCTGGGCCCGAGTTCTGTTTTGACATAGCCTTGCACATTGCCTAAGAGTTCTCAGAAAGCGTGATTGGCTGTTTCCTAGCTATGGAACGTTATAGTGTGTGTTTACACAGACAGCAACGAGGTGACCTAGCCTCCTGAGTTCAATGTCACATGGCAAAGAGCATCACGAGCGTTGTGTGTGTGCAGTGTAGTGAAGTGTAGGGCTACTTGCTTGAGTAGACACATCTGTAACAGGTATGAAGAAAAGTTGCTCTGGCCGATGCTGCTTTGACTGACAGCAGGGTTTCCTCATGTGGTGACCCCAACCATAACATTACTTGTGTTGCTACTTCAGAAAGTCTTGCTACAGTTATGAATCATAATGTAAATATCTGATGTGCAGGATATCTGATGTCACAGGTTGAGAACTGCTGCTTTAGAGGGACTGCCCGAAACTTTAAATTGGGGGAAATTCCACATTAATAGCCCTACATTACATTCCTAGGTCTCTTGACCCTGACGGGAACTCAGTCGCCTTTTCCCTAAATGGCCTCCAGCCTTGAGGGCTGTGACCTCACCTCCATGCTCCTCTGCTTCTCCCCACTCCTCACTTTGCCCATTTGTCTGGCCCTGAAGATATTTGAATTTGAGTCTCCACAGACCTGCACACTGTGCCACTCGCTCTTCAACTACATATTCTTTCCTCATCCCTCCCTCTTTCCTTTCTTCCTCCACTCCTTTTTACAAAAATAAAGACAGGGTCTCCCTATAGCCCAGGCTGGCCTTGAACTCCAGATGCCCCCGCCTCAGCCTCCAGGGGCTTCATAGTTGCATGACACAATTCCTGGTCCAAACTAAGCTATTTCTCATCTCTCTGGGGGAGGCATGGCGTCTCTGAAAGACTTTTTCTGAGACTCAGGACAGAGTGAACAGTTTCCTTGTAACCTTTCCCTCTCAAGCACAAGACCCCTGCTGTCAGTCACCCAGGTCTGAAGTCACTGACAGTCAAATGCGCTCCCCAGCTCCAGGAGAGGGCACTGTCCAGTATGGAAGACTCATTTCCATGTGACTGAAAAATCACAGGCAGTAGAGGGGCCGTGTGAGCAACCGAGCAAAATGAACCCTTGGTTTAGAGGCAGAAGGGGTGGGCAAGCTCAGTACCAACCACTGCTATCATTATTATTGAGATGGAATTACGTAACCCAGGCTAGCCTGAATTCATTATACATCTGAGGGTGACTTTGAACTTCAGATCTCCCAACCTTTACCCCCTGAACGATGGGATGATTGACATGCTCGATCTGTGCTGAGACTCAAACCCAGGGTCTCATACACGCTAGGCCAGCGCGCTCCCAAATGACCCTCCTGCTGTGTGTAACTCTTGAATTATTCCATGGACCTGTGGAGACTCACCGTGCTCTGGCATAGAATGTGTTTGTTTCAGAAGCATAGGGAAGCCGCCCTGCTTGGGAAGCTTCTAGAATACACACATGCCCAGTCATGGGATGTAAGAACAGGTAGGATCTTCATCTTTAGCAACACTGTGCCTGGAAAGAGACCAGGTGCAGGGTGGGGGTGGCTGAGTGTGACGCCTATGGCTGACACTTCTGTCTCCAGCATTCTGTGGAATAGCATGGGGCCAATGCAGCATTCCGTGGAATGGCATGGGGCCAATGCAGCATTCCGTGGAATGGTATGGGGCCAATGCAGCGTTCCGTGGAATGGTATGGGGCCAATGCAGCGTTCCGAAGAATAGCATGGGGCCAATGCAGCGTTCCGTGGAATAGCATGGGGCCAATGTGCTTTGTGTGCCTTGCCTGGCACTTTCTGCATGCTTAGTCTGCAGAGCATCTCTGTGAGGCTGCTGTTATTGCCATTTTGTAGACAAGAGAAACTGTGGCCCTGGCATCATGTGACATGCCCAAGTCCCCGTCACACAACTCTAGAGGCATGGAACAAGGGTTCTATCCCAGCTCTGCCTGGCTCTAAGTATCCTGATCCAGGCACACTAGAACTGTCTCTCTCCAGATCTGCCATAGCTCCTGTGTACTCCAAACCTTTGTGGGGATGCTTTAGGCAGAGCTATTTCAAGTGTATAAAGTTGTACCAAAATCTCCTTTCTCTTTCCCCCTGACACTTCCCTCTGGCTGAGCCACAAGACACCACCACCTCTGGGGTGCCATTCAGTTGATGCCACAGATTTGTCCCCACACACGTGGCTCTCCCTCAGTCATACATGGCTTCTTATTCAATTTAACCCTCAAAACACCCTGAGAAGGGGCTGGCCGTCATTCCCTCTGGAGACTGGTTACATATTTACACACAGGCTGTGTTGTTCTCCAGAAGCACAGCCTAAAATGGCAGCTTCATTTCTTGTTCCTCCTTTTTCCTCTATTTTGTTATAAAATGCCCATAGCATAACCGTGGGCACCCTAACCATTTTAAGCGTCCTGTTCAGCAGGCTAAAGAAGGCTTGCAGCCATCACCACCCCCCCCCCATCTCTGGACCTGTTCCATCTTTACATCTCAAACTCTGTCCCCTTAAGCCCCAACTCCCCATTCCTTTCTGCACCCAGCACCCAGAAGTCGTCGACCTCTGTGAACTCAGCTGCCATGAGAGCTCATGTAAGTGAACCAGTGTTTTATTCCTGTTCCCTTTCAGTCCTGGGGTTGGATCTAGAGCCTGCGCATCAGAAGCAAGCACTGTGCCACCGAGATATGCCTGTTATCCTCGTCACTTTTAGAATGGTTTCACGAAGATATCGGGCTAGCCTTAAACTCGCTCTGTAGCCAAGACTAGCTAGTCTTGAACTTGTGATCCTTCTGCCTCAGCCTCCTGAATGGCTAAGGTTACTGGCCTGAATCATTACCAAACCCAGCTCCCCACTCCTTTATAAAGGCCGAGTGATATTCCTTGTATGGACATACCACAGTGTGTCCATTCAACACCCGGCAGGGCCTTAGGTTCTCCCATCTGTTGTTCATTGTAAAGGATGCTGTGACAAACAGGACTACAGATTTTGGTTTGAGTCCTCGATTTTACTTCTTTAGGGTATAAGCTGACCAATGTTTAAAATTCTGAGGGACTGCCAGGGTGTCTCACACACCACTTAATATTCCCACAGATTCCTGCTTCTGCTTGTACTTGCCAGTCATTGCTCGCTCGTTTGTCTGAACCTGGTGACCGCACTGCGGCAACTAGCTCACTGGGGCTCTCCTTCCCAGCTTTCTTTTTAAAATATATTTTCAAAATTTAAAATTGAATAAGTGTGCATGTGCACACCCCACAACACATGCCTGCAAGTCAGAAGACAAACACCAGTGGGCAGTTCTCTCCTTCTACCATGAAGGACACAGGCGCCAAACTCAGGTTGTCAGGACAGTAGCAGGAGCCTTTTGCGCCTAAGCTACCCTGCCAGCCCCTCATTATCATCTTTCTGACACTGAGCCTGCATGGGCTGTTGGGAAACAGACTTGGAAGCAATGTCTATTCAAGCGCTTTAAAATAAATATCTGGTTTTCAGATTTTCTCTCTGTTGTCCATTCTGCCCTCAAACTCACTATCCTCCTGCCTCAGCCTCTGAAGTGCCGGGATGAAAAGCCCATGTCCTGTCAGCACACCTCCTGACTTGTTCTTGCTCATCTGGGCAGCAGATCTTAACAATTATCTAATATGCAAATATTTTCCTGAGTCCATGCCCAGGCTCTTCTGTCTGAATGTGTCCTTAGACACAAGGAGAGTTTCTACATTGAGAAGGTCAAACATCTGGTTTTGCTTTTATTGCCTTTGTTATGTCCAGAACAGTCACCACGGGACGCAAGGTCATAAAGTGTTCTGTTTTCTCCTAACCATTTATGTGTATGTGAGCGCACGCACGCATACGTGTGCGCATACATGCATATCACCGCATACCTGCAGAGGGCGGAAGTCAACTTGCAGGGGTTTCTTTTCTCTTTCCACTATGTTGGTCCCTAAGGCAGCAAGCACCTTTACCCACTGAATCACCTTGCCAGTCCCTCTTGTAAAGGTTTATGGGTTTTGTCTTTGATGCAGTTGGAGCTGAGTTTTTTAGATGGTGTAAGTTTAGGGCTGACTTTA
The DNA here is from genome assembly GCF_950005125.1 of Chionomys nivalis. NCBI lineage: Eukaryota > Metazoa > Chordata > Mammalia > Rodentia > Cricetidae > Chionomys > Chionomys nivalis. The sequence continues at coordinate 121,416,486 of NC_080088.1, read as the reverse complement.
TTCTGCTCTCCTTTCCCTGTTAGGCAGTTGTGTGCCCTTGCTGAGGTCAGTGCTTCTCCTGGCTTTGTATTCATTGAGCTATCTGTTGGGGCAAGTGACACACAGGTTTGACCTGCATAGCTTTGCAACAAGTATTTTTTCAAAATTAATTTTGAGCCAGGTAGTGTTGTGGGAGCTCCTTCCACTCCTTCAGCCAATAGCCGCTGAGATACCAGCCCATTGGGGCGTGGTCTCTCTCCCTTTGAAGAAGCGGCCACTTCCCTCCGCTCGCTCTCTGGCTTCAGGCTCCACTTCCAGCGACTAGGCTCCCGTCCTGATTGCACAGAGGGCTGTTGTCTGGGACGGCGATCTGTAGTTTTTCCCCCTTAAATAAATAACCATTCTATTAATCATAATTCCAAACTGGTGTGGGATTGTTTGTGACTTACGCCTTCAAGGTAGTGGTGGTGCATGTCTTTAATCCTAGCACTTGGGAAGCGGATCTCCATGAGTTTGAGGCTGGCCTGGTCTACAGAGTGAGTTCCAGGAAATCCAGGATTACACAGAGAAACCTTGTCTTGAAAAACACCAAATAAATAAACAAAAAAATGAATTTTGATATCAGGACCCACAAGACATCTGTGGCTTTTGCTTTCTAGTGTCCTCCAGCTGTCCATGTGACTTCTAAGATGGGTTTTCCTGTTTCTGAGAAGAATGCAAAGTGAATTTATGGGCCATTGATTTCCTGATAAAGTGCTCTTTGGAAAATGCCCACTGCTAACTGGGAGACTGGGAGACAGCAAGAGAAGCAAGACAAAGACACATCCCTAGGGAGTATGCAGCATGGACCATCCCCATTCAGAGCTGTGGGACCTACATACAGGCCAGTCTTTGGCTACACCACCTCTGGTTCAAAGGGTGTGACCTCCATGGCCACAAGGGTGGTTCTCTATGGGAATGACCCTCTGAGAGGCCAACCCTGGAAACAGCTCTGGGCAGGTGTCTGCCCAGGAAAGGGAGCTGTGTCCCCTGCAAATGAGCTGTCAATAGTGAGCCTGAGTCAACACACAGATGGTGTTTAATTAAAGCTTGCCAAAGCCAGGAGCTGTGTGAAGCCCTCACTGGTGTGTGTGTGGGTGTGGTACACATGCACACATGCTTGTACATACATATTGAGGCCAGAGGTCAACATCAGATGTCTTCCTGTATTGTTTTTCACATTATTGTTTTTAACGGGTTTTTTTTTTTTTGAGATTTTATTTATTTTTACTTTAGGTGGGTGATTTTCCTATGTGTATGTATTGTATCACATGAATGCAATACCTGTGGAGGCCAGAAGAGGGCATCAGATTCCCCTGGTACTGGAATTACAGTTGACTGAAAGCCATATGGGTACTAGGGACAGAAACCAGGTCTTCTGGAAGAGCAGCCAGTGCTCTGAGCCACTGAGCCATCTCTCCAGCCTCTCCACCTTCTTTCTGAGTGACAATCTCACTGAATCTGCAGCTCGGGCTGACCAGTGCTCCAACTCTCTGCCTATCTCTACTCCCCAGCATCAGGATCACAGGTTCACAGTCTGTGGGTACTGGGGACCAAACATGGGTCCTGATGCTTGCACAGCAAGGACTGTACACACGCGGCCATTCTCCCAGCTCAGACAACTCCTAGCTTTTAGAAAAGTCATCCCATTTCCCTGGCAACCAACCTAAGAGTTAGGCTCTAGTTCACATTGAACGAGGTGCTCAGGGATGTGGGGATGGCCCTGGGTCACACAGCTTGAAGGAGTTGAACCTCCAGCCTGGCTTTCTTTGCATTCGCAGCTCTGAGCTATAATCACCTGGCTCCTGGTCAGAGTCACCCTGAGCGTCTACAGGTGTGGAAATGGATGAGTGGCCGGAGCTAAGAAGGTTAGAAAGGACCAGCTATCCAGACACAGAGAATGGTGTGTTCTAGAGCCGCAATCCAAGTACACAGCCCAGGTCCAGCCTGCTGATCTCTGCAGACTGTCGCTATGATACAGGAATCGCCAGAACCCTCAACCTGCTTACAACACAGATAGGTGGGCCCCAAGGTCTGCCCTGGAAGGGGGGGGGCGAGATTTCATTTTGAAGTTCCTGGAAGCTGCTTGGAATCAGACAAGGGTGTCCATCACTCTTGGGACCCCTCACCATGAAGCAGGGCTAAGGGACCTCCATGTTCCCTGTGGGCTGGGCAGGTTGTCTGCAGCTCATCCTCCACCCAGGAGGATAAGGACACAGGACTTCGACCAGAGTCCCGTCAGTCTGGAGTGTCCCAGCTGGATGGCAGGTGTCCTCTACGGGGAAAGGAGAGGAGATGAACTGTCTTTGAGAGGACACCAGCTGGGCGGGGGGGAGGGGGAGGAGTGGTGCATGCACCTCTTGAGAAGCAACTATCCAGAAAGAACCAGATCTTGCTAAGAGCATGTGTTTATGGGACAACACTGGGGGCTGCTGATGGAGACCCCAAGAGGCCTTCAAGCTGAGGACCAGGCTGAGAACTGACTTTCATGCACCCCATTTTTTAGCACCAGCAGGCTAAATATTCCCATGATGGATGGCCAAGTTCAAGCCACCAGTGGGCAAATAATAGGATCTGAAAAGTCCTGAGTGTTTAAAGTGAGTGTGCCCTGAACAGCTGGCCTGAGCAGGCTCCACTGTGGCCCATCTGTGAACTAAGAAGGTCCTAGTCACCAGTACAGGCTATAGAACACACAAAAGCTTCACAATGAGTTAAAGCCAATCACAAGAGGCCTTGTAAGTCTGGTGCGCATATAGTGTGGCCAGAGCTAGGGTATCTGGAGAGGCAGAAGGGCAAGGTGCTGGTTGCCAGGAGCCAGGCAGTTGCCAAGCAACAGGGAGTGACTTCTAAGTGGGGACCAGGCTTCCCTCTGGGGTGAGAGTGATAACGCGTGTGAATACCTTAAATGCCACTGACTTGTAAAAACAGTTAAAGCAATAAGCTTAGTGTTACGTTTTTCTACCTGAAACAAACGAACACAGTCCACCCAGACTCTCAACTCTTACGTTGCATGAGTGCCCCTGGCATGGGTGCCCCTGGAGGGCATTTCTTCATTCGACAAACACTTGCCGACTGCACCAAGCTAAAGGGTACATCTGGCATTATAAAACTGAACGAGAAATGGGCAGACCTGTTCAGTCATAGCCACCCTGCCCTGAGAGGGGACCCACATCACAAAACCAGATAGTTGGCCTGGTGCAGGCATGCACCTGAGGTCCCAGGTACTCAGGAGGACAAGCAGGGCAACCTGAGCAAAACAGTGAGATCTCATTTCAAAAACCAAATCCACCCTACCGTGTGTGTGTGTGTGAGTGTGTATGTGAGAGTGAGTGTGTAAGTGTGTGTGTGAGTGTGTGTGAGAGAGTGTGAGAGTGAGTGTGTGTGTGAGTGTGTGTGTGAGAGTGTGAGTGTGTTGTGAGAGTGTGAGTGTGTGAGTGAGTGTGTGTGTGTGAGTGTGTGTGCGCACGCATTTTGTTCCCTACAGTTTTCACAAAAAATGAAAACGTAATTACTGGAGGGGGGTCTGGTTTCCATTTCTGTTGCTGTGATAACATATCCCATCACAGAGCAGCTCTGGGGGAAAGGGGGGTTTATTTCCGCTCACAGTTCTAGGTTCCAGCCCAGGATTTGGGGAACCTCAGACAGCTGGTGCACACCACACCCACAGAGAGAGATGAATGCCTGCATGCTCCAGCGCTCCTTCCCTACAAGTTCAGGACCGCATTCCCCTGCCTAGGGAATGGTGCCACCCACAGTGGGTTGGGTCTGCCTACAGGCATGAACAATCCCCCACAAACACGCCCACAGGCTAACCCAGTGTAGAGAGTCCCTCATTGGGACCCTTACACACAGCAAGTGGCTTCCCTAGCTTTGGTTCAGCCATCTTGAGAGTTTCCAATTCCAAACAAGTCTCTTCTGTGGTAGCATGCTGTTGCGATTTTGTTTATGCTTGTCTAAACTAGGAACTTTCTTTAGGAGGGGAGGGGCTTATCATTGATGTATGTGATGTTCATTTAAGAACGTGTATCACAACGCACAGTGTGCAGTCACACCAGTCAAAGGTGGGCACAACCCGAGTGTTTGTGGGTAAGTGGATGGATAAATTGTGGTACAGCCCTACAATGGAACACTATGTAGCCTTAGAAAGGAAGCAAATTCTGACCCCTTACAACCTAGGAAAATCTTAAAAGCATTACACTAGGAGAATGAGCCACACACAGAATGAACACTTTATGATTCTACTTTTATGAGGGGACCCAGAGATCAACACTAGAACCATGGTTCCTGGGGACTGGAAGGAGACAGAATGGAAAGTGGCTTTATTTGTTTTGCTGTTTCCTCTTTTGATTTTGGAGACCAAGTCTCATTAGGTAGCTCAGGCTGACTTTGAGCTCATCATGCCTCTGCCTCAGGCTCCTGTTGCCTGGGATTACAGGTGTATGCCCCATGTCTAGCTCAGGGATGAGTATGTGATGATTTCAGAGCATTAGAAGGGAGATGCAAGTCTTTGGGGAGGGATATGATGGTGGTGGCATGCTATCCAGTGTGTTTACTGCCACTGTGTCCTCCAAAAGAGCAGAATAGTTTGCTCATGTGTTTCTACAGTAGACATGCGTCTTGGCCAGGGTTTCTGTCACTATGAAGAGAAACCAGGCCACGGCAACTCTTATCAAGGAAAACATTTAATTGGGCTGGGCAGTGGTGGCGCATGCCTTTAATCCCAGCACTCGGGAGGCAGAGGCAGGAGGATCTCTGTGAGTTCGAGGCCAGCCTGGTCTACAAGAGCTAGTTCCAGGACAGGAACCAAAAGCTACGGAGAAACCCTGTCTCGAAAATCCAAAAACAAAAGAAAAAAAAACATTTAATTGGGATTGGCTTGCAGTTTCAGAGCTTTAGTCCGTTATTGTCTTGGACGGACATGGAGGCACACAGGCAGACATGGTGCTGGAGAAGGAGCTGAGAGTTCTACATCTGATCCACAGGCAACAGGAAGTGAACTGTCCCATTCTGGGCATAGTTTGAGCATATATGAGACCTCAAAGCCTGACCCCATAGTGACACATCTCCTCCCACAAGGCCACACTTCCTCCCACAAGGCCACACCTCCTCCCACAAGGCCACACCTCCTCCAACAATGCCACACCTCCTCCAACAAGGCCACACCTCCTAGTAGTGCCATTCCCTATAGGCCAAGCATTCAAACACATGAGTCCATGGGGGCCTGCCTATTTAAACCATAACGATATGTATCACATCATGCGCCACATGCCTTCACACAAGCTGATTGTACTGGGCAACAGGAACCCAGGGGATCCCCCTTGGTAGCTGTGAGAGAGCAGGGCTCTGAGACTTCAGCGTGGTCCTGATCCAGGCTTCTGCCTCCCTAAGGAGCTTGCAGATCCTAGGCTGAACTGTATCTCAGTGGTACAGTTCCCACCCTTAGCAGAACCTAGGCTGAAACTGTATCTCAGTGGTACAGTTCCTGCCTAGGGGTACCCAGGTCATGGGTTTAAGCCCCAACATCCCCTAAAACAAGAGTGTCCGGCCTTGGCCCCACCCTACTGCGTCAGCCTTTGAAGCCCTGCCCTGATGCGGAGGGCTGGAGGGATGGGGGCTCCTGAGGAGGACTGGAGGGGATGGGGGCTCCTGAGAGAGAAAAACATTTTCCGTTTCCTTTCCGACTCATCGACTTTTTAATTGATTTGTTTTGTTTTTTGGGTTTTTGTTTGTCTGTTTTTTGAGACAGGTTTTCTCTGTGTAGCTGAGTTCTGGCTGTCCTGGAACTCTCTCTGTATACCAGGCTGACCTCGAGCTCACAGAGATCCTCCTGCCCCCGCCTTCTGAGTGCTCAACTGCCTGGCAAGTTTGGGCATTTTTTAACTGGGATGTCAGATTGCTCTTGTTCCATGTGTTTCCTGAATATGAGTTCGTGCTGTGTGGGCTCACAGATGACCCTGTGAAATGGGGCGATGGGCTGGTGGGAGCAATATGAGGCTGAGCAGACCCTGCTGAGTGGGAATGACCCCATCTTGCAGGTTCTCTTGACGCTTCCTCCCTGATGACCTTCAAGAAGCAACTTTGATTGTTAGACTTGTCCTCAGACAGATGTGAAAGAGAGACCTTTGACTACATGAAATTAGACCCAACCAGGCAAGCCATATTTTGAATCTGTTGGGCTCCAAAACAAAATGTTTATCAACTGTATGAGCCAAGGTTTCCTAAGGGGGGATATGAAAGAGAAATCAGTGGCATATGCTGAATATATGGTGAGCGTAAGACAGGCCGGCTCCTGCTGCTTGGATTTCTTGGCATTTAAATACATATTATATATATATATATATATATATATATATATATATATATATATATATATATATATATAGTTTATAATTTACCAAAATAGCCAGAGACATTTGTTTTATCTAACTTTGCTACTTAAGGAAGGGAAGAGCTTGAGACAGCTACCCAGTGAGATCTGCCCTGTCAGAGACCCTAAGCAAGGGCCTGCAACTCCAGAGTGCTTATCAGAGTCTTTCTGTTCATCCGAGCCTCTGACCCTAATTCCTTGAGACCAGGCTGACAACTGAAGCTTGAACTGATCTGTGGTCATCACAGGGTAGCATTTGGGGTCCTGCAGACAGAGGGGTTACCTCAGAAGAGAGCTCACAGTGCCACCTCAGACTGTCTTGGCTTTGACTCTCCATATCCACACTGTTCAGGCGCTGTGTGACCCTGGAAAGGTCACTTCACCACTCTGAGTCAGTTTCATGGATTTTAAGTAGAGGTGCTAGTCCTTGTCTCACAGGGTTGCCATGGGAACCGAAGGTATCACTGTGGAGACAGTATCTTGAAAAAACTGGTGAAAAGTATTGATCCAGGGCTGGTGGTCGGCTCAATGCTGGCTACGGAATGGGACAGAGGTCATATGGTTCTCAGCATTGTCGTGGTGAGGTCACGGAGCACCTTCTCCCACAAGAGGATTGTGTTCCCACAGCATTGCGGGACACAGGGACACCTCAGAGGTAGCTGTCTGTGAAGTGCTTGCCTTACAAGTAGGAGGGAGGCCACATTTGAGCTCCTAAACCCAGTTTTTAAAAAGCCAGGTGTGGGGCACATGCTGGTAATTCCACATATGGGGAGCCAGAGCCAGGTGGGTCCCTGGGGCTCACCTGACATATACTCAGGCAACTTCCTGGTCAGTGAGAGACCCCGTCTCAAAGGAAAGGGAACCCGAGGAGCAACAGTCATGTTGTCTCAGGATCCCACACGCAGGCACAAACATGTGCGCACCACAGGCTGTGCTGTGACTTAGGACAGGCTAAGAGACCCTTTGAAAGGATGTGTTCTGCTTGCAACAGTGGGCACAGGGGTGGCAGGAGAGGGCAGGAGGATGTGCTCCATAGACTGAGAACCAGAGAAGGGAGGAGACTGGGGACAAGACCCCAGGACCCAATGCCAGCTGAGCTTTTGCTGTCTGAGGATGAGTCCACTCTAGAAAGGGTGTCATGGTGGCTTCAGTATGAGATACTGTCCCCGCCAGCTCCTGTCCCCTGCCAGCTCCTGCCCCCACCAGCTCCTGTCCCTCGTCAGCTCCTGTCCCTCGTCAGCTCCTGCCCCCACCAACTCCTGTCCCCCGTCAGCTCCTGTTCCCCCCAGCTCCTGTCCCCGCCAGCTCCTGTCCCCCCCAGCTTCTGTCTCCCACCAGCTCCTGTCCCCCGCCAGCTCCTGTTCCCCCCAGCTCCTGTTCCCCCCAGCTCCTGTCCCCCCCAGCTCCTGTCCCCCCCAGCTCCTGTTCCCCCCAGCTCCTGTCTCCCCCAGCTTCTGTCTCCCACCAGCTCCTGCCCCCCACCAGCTTCTGTCTGGAGTAGGGTTTGTTCCAGCTGCTGGTGCTTTTCTGAGAGGCTGAGGAACCTTCAGCATGAAGCATCTAGCAGGAGGAAGGACGTATCCTGTAGGTATGTCATCCTGGCTCCTTCCTGTCACGGTCTCTATTTCCTGGACTCTGTGCTGTTGACAGCATCTACAACATGCCTTTGTCATCATAAGCTGAGCTGTCCTCCCTCACCACGGTGGCTGAAGCCTCAGAGACTGTGAGACAAAAAGAAAAGATCTATTAAGATGTCATGTCGGGCGTTTGATCACGGCAAAGATACCTGAGACAGATCGACAGGGCTCTCAGACGGCAAAGAAGCTGGAATCCAGGAAGCCTACGTGTCTTACTGAAAGATACTGAGAGAAGACAGGAGACCAGGGCAGGGGGCTGTGTGTTGACTGTGGTGGGACCAGAGGGCTGTGGGGTAGAGGGTGAGAGCCTTCCTTCAGGACCGCTAGGTCTGCCTCTACATTTTCCCAGCCAGACAGGGAAATGTCCTCCTGGGGAGACATTTGTAAGGCTAAACAGGCCATTGGGTGACTGAGATCTCAGTCACAAAAAGCACCCCTCAACCTTGTCCTGGGTTCCCGTGCTGTTTGGCACTGGGGCCTCTGGAATCTGATAGCCATTGATGAGTGGGGCTACACATTGCAACTCAAGCAACAGGAACAGCCGAGTTCACTGACAAATGGCCCTCGCCTGGGATCCCGCAGAGCCAGTCTGAGGCCCTCTTTATTTTTATGATTTAGTTTTGTTTTATGTACATTGGTGTTCTGCAGCCAAGTATGTCTGTCTGAGGATGCCAGATCCTCTGGAGCTGGAGTTACAGAAAGTTGTGAGCTGCCATGCGGGTCCTGGGAATTGAAGCTGGGTCCTCCGGAAGAGCAGCCAGTGTTCTTAACCACTGAGCCATCTCTCCAGCCCCCTTGAAGGGGCTCTTAGATTGCTGTGGTTTGGTAAAAGGCTGCCCAGGGAGGGGGCCTCTCTTGTCAATATCTGAGGTTCTGATGTGTGGAAGGACACTGTCGTTCAATCTGGACCCAAAGAATGACTGCCGTAGAAGGAGATGGAGGACAGGTCTCAAGTCGGTGTAAGGAGCCCCTTCTCAGCCAGAAAAGCCCTGAGACTAAAAGGCTGTTTTAGGGGTGCTAGATACTTTCTAGGCAGGTGGGTGCCCACATGACTAGATCAAGAGTGATATTTAAATATGTAGGCATCACGGCAGTGGGCCAGAGGCAAGCCTTAAGGACTGTGTCCTAAGGAGTTCCAATTGATTGACAGGTAAAGTAAGGTTTAGAGAGAATACCATGACGATGGCACCAGGACCTCAGACACTGACGACCCTTAGAGAGTGCATAGGAGGCCTTGGATTCAGTATTCTAATCTCTGAAAAAAAATTTTTACAAAGATTTTACTTTCATTTGTGTGTGTGTGTGTATGCACGCGCACGTGCGAGTGCACAAATGTGCACATGCACACGCACACACAGAAGCCAGGAGAGAATGTTGGATCCCTTAGAGCTGTAGTTACAGTCATGCAACCTGGACACTGGCAACTTAACTTAGGCTTCTGCAGGAGCAACCGATACACTTAACCCCTAAGTTAACCCCTTAAACCCTCCAGCCCTGTGACTTTTTTACTTGATCTTAGTCAAAAGATTGTGTGTAGCATGAATAATAAAAACCCAGAGACAGGGCTGGAGAGATGGCTCAGTGGTTAAGAGCATTGCCTGCTCTTCCAAAGGTCCTGAATTCAATTCCCAGCAACCACATGGTGGCTCACAACCATCTGTAATGAGATCTGGTGCCCTCTTCTGGCCTGCAGGCATACACGCAGACAGAATATTGTATACATAATAAATAAATATTAAAAAAAAAAAAAACCCAAAGAAAGAAATTGGGGTTCAAGTTGAAAACCAGAAAAGCACAGCAGCCAAGCCACTAGAGAAGTCTTACCTTTACCAAGGTTGAACAACTGCAAACTAAGCAGACCAAGCCTCTCTCTCCTCCCATTTTATATCCCCTCTAGTGCTGGGATTAAAGGCGTGGGACTCCCAAATCCTGGGATTAAAGGTGTGTGCTACTGCTGCCTGACCTCTAAAGGCTTTGCCTCTGGTCTTCAGGCGAGATTTATTGATCAAAATACAAACAATATACCACTACAGTCGAAAAGTGATCCTGTGACTTTTTTAAAACACAGGCTAGGCCAGGCGGTGGTGCCACACGCCTTTAATCCCAGCACTTGGGAGGCAGAGGCAGGTGGATCTCTGTGAGTTTGAGGCCAGCCTGGTCTACAAGAGCTAGTTCCAGAAAAGGCCCCAAAGACACATAGAAACCCTGTTTTGAAAAACAAAACAAAACAAAACAAAAGACAGGCCGGCCTCAAAGTCATGATCTTCCTGCCTCAGCTCCCCAAATGCTGGCTTCCAGGTGTGCACAAACACGCTAGGCTCCAGCATGGGTGTTCCTAATCTATAGGCTGGTGTTTCCCTACAGAAGCCAAGAACACTTGGAGGGAGCTGTTTAACCACCCCAGGCCAGAGGCTCAGGGACTCCAAGCTCAGGAAGATACTGACAGAAGTTTGGAAACCTCACTCTTGAAGGTCCCTTTTACTCCTGAATTCTAAGTCTGTCGAGGATATAAATTCTAGTTTTCTGTGGATTTCATTTGTTTTCCTGTTGTTGATTGATGAGCAGTGAGCTTGAATCTGAGAAACAGATGTCTAAGTTGTGATCGTATTCATTATCTCCCTCACTGTGACCTGAGGAAAACCATCCAGAGGGGAAAGGTCTATTCTGGCTCGTGGGTTACGGGGTCACAGTCTGTGATAGCGGGAAAGGTGTTTGTCTGCAGGAGCTTTCCCACGACGGGGCAGACTAGGAAACAGATCCAAAGCAGGGTCAGGCTGTAACCTAAAGCCCACACCAGGTGACTCAGTTCCTCCTGCCAGGCCCTATCTCCTAAACACTCTCAGGTCTCCTAAAGCATCTCCAGGAACTGGAGACCGGAGGCTCACACACGAGCCTGGTCTTGCAGTGCACGCTCCCTTCGCCATTTTGGTCTTCCACAGTTACCAGCAGAATCTCCCATCAAGCTCTGCTCACTATTCTAAGGCTTCCCTAGCACAGAAGTCTTCCGCATTCCTGCCACAAACCAGTTCTGAAGCCCAGAAGCCTCTGGTCAGGCTGAACGTGGCGGTGGGTCACTTCCAGGACCTGGTTTCTTATGTTGGCACCATTTCCCATGACTGTGATGAAACAATGGATTTCTCTGGGTCCATGATCGGGGGCAGATTGCTGTGGCACAGCTGTGCTGGCCAGAGCTCACACATCTGGATGGATCAGGAAGGTTAAAGAAGGCCAGAACCAGGACCCAGCTGCCTATAAGCCTCAAGGCCAACTCCCCAATCTCCCACATCCTCCAGTTAAGCCCCATGTCCTGAAGGTGCCACAGACTCTCAAACCCAAGCCATCAACTGGAGACCAAATGTTCAAATGAGTAAGCTGGTGGGGACATTCCACATCCCAACCACAATAGTGATGTTCACAGACAGAGGGAGGGTGTCCATGAGGCCCACACCATGTTCTCTGCACCACTCATGTGTGCTCAGCTTCACAGATGGTGAAGTTGAGGCATGGGAGGAACACAACCTGCCCCACAGTCCTACAAA